>NC_090447.1:206220800-206528958 GCF_031143425.1 Pleurodeles waltl
GGCATATTTTATTTACTGGTAAGTCCCTAGTACAGTGCACTAGAGGTGCACAGGGCCTGTAAATCAAATGCTACTAGTGAGCCTGCAGCACTTGCTGTGCCACCCACACTAGTAGCCCTGTAAACATGGCTCAGACCTGCCACTGCAGTGTCTGTGTGTGCAGATGTAAACTACCAACTCGACTTGGCAAGTGTACCCACTTGCCAGGACTAAAACTTCCCTTTTCTCACATGTAAGACATCCCTAAGGTAGGCCCTAGGTAGCCCCATGGGCAGGGTGCAATGTATGTTTAAGGTAGGACATATACTAATGTGTTTTATATGTCCTGGAAGTGAAATACTACTAAATTTGTTTTTTACTGTTGCAAGGCCTATCCCTCTCATTGGTTAACATGGGGGCTGCCTTTAAAAATGATTGAAGCGTAGGTTCCCTTAGGCAGCAGAAAGACATGTGGAGTTTGGGGTCTCTGAGCTCCCAATTTAAAAATACATATTTTATTAAAGTTGATTTTAAGATTGTGTGTTTGAAAATGCCACTTTTAGAAAGTGAGCATTTTCTTCCTTAAACCATTCTGTTATTCTGCCCATTTGTGGATTCCCTATCTGGGTCAGTTTGACAGTTGGGCTGTTTGCCTCTTTCTCTAGACAGTGACACAAAGGGAGCTGGGGTGTAGCCTGCATATCCTGATGAGCCATCTGTACTAGGAGGGAGCTGGGGAGAGGTCACTCACACCTGAAAGGACTGTGCCTGCCCCCACAAAATGCAGTCTCCAACCTCCTGGTGTATGTCTGGGGTCTGGCCTGGGCAAGGCAGGATTTCACAAACAAGAGAGACTTTCCTTTGAAGTAAGCCTACTTCCAAGGCCAAAACTGGCATAAGAAGAGCACCCAAAACCACAGACTTTAGATCACTTCTGGACATCAAGAGGAACCTCTGCCTGTAGAAAAGCTGAAAAGCTGAGGAGAAGTGCTGCCCTGCCTGTGACTGTGCTTTGTGGAGCTATCGTGCAGTTGCTGCTTCTGCCTGGTGAAAGGGGACAGATGCTTGACTTTGTTGTGCATTCCTGCTTGTGAAGAAATCTCCAAGGGCTTGTCCTGAGCTTGCCTCCTGTTGTTGAAGTCTCAGGGCCATCAAAGACTTCCCCTGCCAGCAACTGGACTCTCTGCTGAGAGCCCTGCCCTGCCAAGTGGTGCCTTATCCAGTTCCTGGGGCCTTGACAGGTGAAGCTAGCAGACCGGTGCGAGGAAATTTCCGACTCAACCCCGAGACACGGCTGAAAAAATGACACACCGCCGGCACTGCGGATGAAATCGACACACTGCCTTCAGCACAGCTAAAAGATCGACGCACGCGGCTGGAGAGACGACACCCACACCACTAATGAAGGATGGTAACATCGCAACCCACACAGTGTGGTTTTGCTGATACCGTGCAGAAGGATTTTCGACACAAACCTTGCTTGGAGTGGAAAAACGACGCAACGCATGCCCGGACTTGAGTGCCACCCGGATCGATGCATCTCTCTCCTGTAGAGAGGAAAAACGACGCACGCAGACCCGACCGGAGCAGGAGAAACAACACACGGTCTCCCTTGCGGGTGAGAAATTGACGCATCGCTAACCTTTTTCGACGCAAACTTGCCCGTGCATCGTATTTTGACACTACCCAGGGACTCTTTCAACGCTAGCAGTATTTTTACTGTTTACAAAAGGATTTAAGACTCTTTTGCTTTTAAAATTAATAACTTGGCTTGTGTATGTTTGATTTTTGTCTTTTTAGTCTTGTTTTGTTTAGATAAATATTTCCTATTTTTCTAAACCTGTGTTGTGTCATTTTGTAGTGTTTTCACTGAGTTACTGTGTGTGCTGGTACAAATAGTTTACACCTAGACTCTGAGGTTAAGCCTGCCTGCTTGTGCCAAGCTACCAAGGGGGTGAGCGGGGTTAACTGAGGGTGATTCTCCTTTACCCTGACTACAGTGAGGGTCCTTGCTTGGACAGGGGGTAACCTGAATGCCAGCCAAAGACCCAATTTCTAACAGGCATATTCCCATAGCGCCACCAGAGCTTCACTTTTTGTGATGCTCCCGTGTACGCTATGCATTGTGCATATTTGCAAGGTGCGCTAAGTCACTTTTTGTGACTTAACTCAGCCTTGCAAATATGCACTACACAGTTTTCTGCAGCAGAGGGGCAGGCAATGGCTGTTACTGTGGGTGTTCCACCACAACACCCATTGCTTCTGACTCCGCCTCAGATGTATAAGAATCTGTAAATCTGTGGCTTCGCAAAAAACTATCACCACTCTTGAGGTGGCGTTAGCATGGTGCAACAAGGAGAAATGCTTTCATTTCTCCTTGTTTTTGCTTTTTCTATGTGTGCTTCATTCTGGACCACACATAGAAAGAGCAAAACCGCCATGAATGATTGTTTATGTGCAGAAAGATGTTCCTTCCTGCATATAAACAATCATTAAATCATGAGGGTTTGGTATATATATGTATGTTGCAGAAAGCAGCACACATAGAAGTGCCAGATTGCCATTGTAGATTGTTTATGTGCAGAAAAGGACACCTCCCTGCACTTAAACAATCCTTCCCTCTCAATGCAGACACTCTTGCACTATGGTGCAAGGATGCCTGCTTTGGCACTGCATCCCTGCATTTCAAAACTGATGCATTGCAGTGTTGCAAATTTTGGCGCAGCACTGCGCTGCTCCAGTTCATTGTAAATATGCCCAAAAATGTTTTGCCACCCTAATTATCGTGGTAAGTTTTATCAAGCCTTTTGTTGCTAAAGAATATTTGTGCATACCAAGTCTACTTCTCATTCATTGAACCAGTAGTTTGTCAGTTGTCTCTTCCTCCCCTTCCCCTACTCCTGCTGCCTATCTTTCTGCTGCTTCAGTTTAAATCTCCCTTTTACTCAGTGTACAATAATCTACCAAATTTTGCAATAAATCACTCGCATGGACTTTAGATCACTTTGTCAAATGAGACCTTTTCAGTAATTTTTCCAATTGTTCTGCAGCTTTAGCACATACATTTGTTCCCCTCGTAGTGCCATGCTAATGCCACCCCTTGGGTGGCGTTAGATTTTGGTGCTACCTCAGGTTTACAAAAACTTGTATATCTGGACCAGCGTCAAATGCAATGGGAGTTGCTGTGGCACACCCACAGCAATACCCACTGCACACCCTGTTCACTTAAAGAGTTGCATATAAAGGGGCCATCTTGTAAATACGGCGCATTGCATAGCACCACCGGAGCGTCACTAAAAGTGTCCCTCCAGTGGTGATAGGTCCTTGTAAATCTGGCCCAGTGCACGCCCCTTCCACAAAAAGTGCTGCGCGGGAAGGGGCGTATTTACAAGGTGGTGTAAAGCCACAAAAGTGGCTTAATGCAACTTTGTAAATATGGCGCAGTGCACAGCTGCACCAGAGCATCACAAATATTTGCCCCTTTGTGTTGCTATTGGTGGTACTGTTCTGTTTCTTGAAGGCTCAGTTATTCCAGCTGATCTTATTTCAAATTACATTTTCTATTTTGTTTCACCATTCAAATTTAACAGCACCTAATTCAGTTTTCAGTATAGTAATTACAGTTGCTGCCAAGGCCTTAGGATTAGGAGTGATGTCCACTTAGGCCTTTCCAAAGGGGGCAGTAACCTCAGTCATTCCCCAGTGAAATTATGAGATCCACTAAAACACCATGATTCTAATCAGAAGCTAAAATCTCCAGGTGAAAGTTATGGAAAAATGGGGAGTTACCTGGAGAGCCCAAAGTTGGAATTACTCATGCTGTTATGACTCCATCTTGTGCCCTATGTGCAGTGGGTTTTGCCCGCCAAGTTCATGTCAGCCTTCCCTTGTGGTGTCTTCCAGGTTTAAGCACTCCATGATTTCCCTCCCGGGAAGCCTGAGTCATTGACCCTCCTGTTCTTTTGCTATGCAAGTTTAGTCTATTTTTCACCTACAGATATCATGTTTTTGTTTAGGATAGTTATGCTTCCACTGTGAACTGTTGAATTGTACCATCATGAATTTGGGGTTCCGTTGTACTTGTTTATTGTTGTCATTTACTGTTTGCACCTGTTGTTTGCAAGGACTCGAATTGTTTGTATATAAAGTGATTTTCCCCAGGTTCTTTGAAATATTCCACGCTTCCACGTACCAGATACATACCTTCTAGAACACACTTTGATTCCAGTATAAATATCCCTCTGAGCCTGCATTGGGGCCTGGCCTCACTTCCAGTCCTGCACAAGCATTGTCCCTGCACTCTGCTCTTGAGTTGACCGCAACGTCCAGTACTCTAGACTTCCAAGCCTTCCTGGTGATCTTGTGATCCCGGAATCTCCAACACTTTCAATATCTTCCTTCATGCACTACGATTCCCCTCCTTTTGAGTATCTTGCACAAAGTATCTTGTCATCTAGCCTTCCTGATGATCTTGTGATCCTGGCTGGTGACTCTTCCAGTGTCTTCCTCAATGTGCTGTGATTCCACCTCCTCTTGAGATTCTTCTGCACCAAGTCTCCTGTCATCTAGGATTCCTGTTCAAGTACTAGACATGGCTAAGTACTTTCCCCTCAGGTTAGTGAGCACTAACCCATAGGTTAGCAAATGCATATAATTCCAAGGCAGATTCCTACGAAGGCATGAGCAAGTTTTCGGAAATTGAACATTTTTTGAGTATTAAACCCTTGAAGCCTAGCGCTATGGGGTTTTCACTGCAGTGCTCTGAACTCTATAGTATCCAAACTGAAAGTTTGCCACTGTGTTTCTTGACAAATTGTATTTTTGAGAGAAATATTCTTGAAATAGTTTCTGCTCTCTTTTATGCAATATTTATAATGATGCCTGTAATTGTACAAATAGTGTAAATAATTGATAGATCATTCTGAGTTAGGAACCTATGGGTAAAACTGCCTCTTGTTGTTTTTAGTGTAAGTCACCTCCATTGAAGACACATCCTACCAGGCAGTGCACAAGACATCAGAACAGTTCCTTTAGTGATGCAAGTTCATCTTTTCTAATGTTATCCCATCCCCCTTTTCCCTCTGGGCGGCAGTTTTTGGAACCAGAAAGATGTTGCTTGATTCACTAAGCTTCCCCAGCTGGGATTGAAGATCCAGCATCGTCTCCGCGGTTGGGACCAGGTGAACCCGTGACTCATGCCACTGGTAATTCATCACTTCTTAGTAGACCCTTAGAGTCCAGCTCTAGATTGTCCATCAGTAAGGGCGATACCAACACTCTTATTATCATTAAATTAGGTGAGAAAATACCACTACAGATCACAATTAATAAGGGGATCAGTAATGGTCAAATCTTGCATAGTTGAACTGATGTCTTGCCTTTTGAAAACGTCTTTTTGCTCTTATTTCTCCCATGTTTATATTTGTTACCGAGCTTGGAAACCATGGCTTGATGATTTCCACTCTTGTATATGTAGCTGTTAATTACTGACATTTTTAGAACTGAATTCATTTTCATTGTCACAATTTTACAGCAGCTGCTAGGTCATTTATCTTTCTACTCCTGTAGTCTAGCAGATCTGTATGCATGTTGCAACATTTTTAAGGCTGACGAGAAGATTTTAATTTGATTGTCTTCAACTTTGTGTAACTCTTTGCCTTTTAAGATTTTCTGCTGTGTTTTACCTTCTTCTGTTTTCCTGTCATTGTTACATAAAAACACTTCTATGTGCAAGTGCAAGTCCACTTTTAGTTCACTAAGTATGCTTTTCCAAGCCATCATCTTGGTACCCTTGATGCTCTTCTACCTTTGATTACTTTTAATTTCATTTTAATTGGCAAGCACTGGACAATGATACATTTCCCCCTTCATACAATGTTATATTTAGGACAATAAAAAGATTAAAAGAATGAACTGAGCTGGTTATATGTAAACCTCATAAACCACATTCCATAGCTTGTGCCACTTGGTGAGGCACCATGTTGTTCTTTTGATCCCACTTTTGTTTGCTGTTATACCTTTGCAAAAATGGTATGGAGCATGGTAGGTGGTGTGAGGTATGGTGTGTGTTGCTAATCATAACTTGTAAATTTCAATGGTTTACAAGTTTGAGCCTGAACCATAATTCACCTTTTAACTGTGCTTTGTTTCATTTATTTGTTTTTTTACAATTTACTTAATATTCAGCCCCCACTGCACATGGCCTGTGGTTGTGAACAGTTGGGCTTGCAGACAGGCACTGCTTATGTATATGGCCTTTGGGTGTGCATTGTGGGGATTGACTGCAAGTTCAGACCCTGTGCCCGATCTGTTGTAGCTGCCCAGTCTCACTTAGCATGGCTTACCTTGTACCCATTCTGGGTAGTGCACAGCCCGTGCCCAACTGCCTTTCAGCTGTACTCAGGTAGGGATGTTTGCAAGGCTTGCCTGGCCTTACAGCAGGCTTAATTTGCTAGCTACCTAATAGAATGCAGTTTAATTGAACTACGCCAGGATTATTAGTGAATGAAATTCTAATTGTCCTGTCATTCATCTTAGTGCCCGCAATGGATCTGCTCAAAAGTTGACATAAAAATGCTACACGCCACAGCAATGTACCCTTCTTTCAACTTCCTCTTTGAGATCCACCCCCAGAATGAGTATGAATAAAATTGGGAAAACCAAGAGTAGGCTAAACATGGCACATCCCTGTCAAATTGTATATAAATTTAACTGTACCACAGTTATGAAACCTAAAATACCTTCACTGGTTATCGCTTGTCAGCTATTTCACACCCTAGCCACAGGTTGATTAAATACCACAAAAGTAATAACTAAGTGAAATTTATATTGAACCCACACCCCTTTTACCATGAACCCCCTTATGGTTTGGCACAAAACTTGACCTACAAATACAAAACTGCCAAAATGTGTACAGTTTCATCAGACAATGCCAAACTTAATAACAAATCAACAATGTTTTGCTGTCCCATTTTACTTAGGCCCTCATTACGACATTGGCAGTAAATCCCAGTTACCGCCACGCTGCCGCCAACATACCGCCGCTGCGTTGGATATCCGTTCACCATATTATGACACACACACACACACCAATCCGTCACTATTCAGCCACAGACACAAGTCCGCCACACCAAAGGTCAGTGATAAACTGGGAGTAACAAAACCCACACCGTTACGCCAACAGAACTACGCCCATCACATTATGACCCACGAATCACCACAGCGGACATTCAACGGCGGTAAACTATTGGTGGTACATACCGCCATGCTCAAAATACACACACACATACAAAACAACACCACATTGGACAATTTGAATAGCACAAACCTGACACCCATACACACACCACACCCACACCACTATAAAACATACACCCACATTACCCACAACCCTTTACCATTACAAACCATTGGCACAAGACAGACACTACGACTACAGACAAAACCAGAGCCACACACCACCTACACCTATACACCACCCACGCACCCCACATCACACACCACAACACATCACCCTACACACCCTCACCTACACATCTCACACAACAACCATGGCACCACAAAGACACCCCTGATTCAAAGTGGAGGAGCTAAGGGTCATGGTGGAGGAAATCATCAGAGTAGAGCCACAGCTATTTGGAGCACAGGTGCAGAAGATATCCATTGCTAGGAAGATTGAGCTATGGCGGAGAATGGTGGATAAGGTCAACGCTGTGGGACAGCATCCAAGAACAAGGGACGACATCAGGAAAAGGTGGAACCACCTATGGGGGAAGGTGCTTTCCATTGCAGCAGGACACCATCTCACTGTACAGAGGACTAGTGGTGGACTCCCGCCTCTTCCCCCACAACTAACAACATGGGAGGAGCAAGTCTTGGCAATCATGCATCCTGAGGGCCTGGCCGGAGTAGCAGGAGGACTGGACTCTGGTAAGTCGACTCTTTAATACTACTACCCCCCTACCTGCATGCCATCACATACCCTCACCCTCACTCCCATCACTCCACCCGCTCCCAAACACCACACCATCACATTCCACCCATCCCAATGACAAGCCCTGCATGTACCACCACTGCATGGACATCACTCACAGCCCTGCATGGACACCTATCACCAAAGCATGTATCTTAGAGAGAATCAGTTAGCCCACCATATGCCAACTTACACATGTGAAAGCTGCCAGGGCAAATACAACCAAATAGGGCAACCCACTGATGTACAATATGTCACACACACAAACAATAACACAGCATTTACATCCCCACCGGTATCCCATCCAATGTCAACGGAGAAGAGGTGCCAGCATTATCCAGTCTCCCAACTGAAGAGGCCCACAGTGATGACAGAAACTCTAGTCACCTGGATCTGGATGACCAACCTGGCCTATCAGGGACATCTGGACAGTCGGTTACCCAGGCACAGTCACACACCACCACAGAGCCTCCCCCATCTGGAAACACCACCACAGCAACCACCCAGCGTACCCATACTTCTGTCCTCAGGACACATCAATCAGCAGTGTGTCCACCACTACAGGGACCCCAGGGCACACCTCCTACCCAAGACAATCAGGGACCTGGGGTCAGTGGCACTGGGCACACGGTTCAGGGGACAGAGGTACAGGGCACCAGGGACACTGGAAGGACTGCTGTATGCCAGGGGGAGGTCAGGACCAGGAACCTGACTCTCCAGGAGGCACTCACTGAGATCCTGCGAGCCTACCAATATTCCCAGGATACGCTGTGCCAGACCCTGGACAATGTGCAGGAGAACAGGCGGTTGCATGAGGGACAGTACCAGGGGATCAGGGAGGACTTACAGGCCATCAACACCACCCTGGTCTCCACAGCAAGGGTACTGGCAGACATTGCCAATATTATGAAGGAGGCCGTCTCACAACAGCAGGCCCCTGCCACTAGCCAGACATCAGAACTGCCTTCCACCTCCACTGCAGCTAGTGGACAGGAGGCCCCGCCACAGGACTCACAGTACACCAGCACCCCTCCCCCTGCAGAAGGAGAACCACCCCGCAAATGTTCCCTGCCATCCAGGCAAAAGCCAGAGACCATTACCAAGATCCCCGCCAGGAAATGAGGCTCTCCTGATTGTCACCCTAGTGTCCCACTCTGTTACCCTGTCTACCTTCAAGTGCCATTGCTCCCCTTCCTATGTCCCCTTGGACAATGTACCTGTGCTACAAAAGGACTGGAACAATACCCTGGACTTTCCTCAGTCATCACCCCATCCCATTGCACTTGCCCCTCTTCTGCTTAGCACCTCAATAAACACCTCTGGAAAAAATAAAAGTATGGAGTATGTAAGATTTTTTAAGCATGTATCAATTTAACCAGGTACAAACAATGCAATTCAACTGTACAGTAATATTCGCATAGGAAAGACCTGTAGTGTCCTGCAGTGATCACACTAGGAGCGATAGTGGGGTACCAACATCTGAAAAATGAATTGCCAGAGGGTACAGTGAGTAGGCATAGAAGTGGGAAATAGAAGCATGCCAGTGCCAAAGATAATCTTTACCTTTAAAGTCTTACCTGTGTGTCATTTGAAATATTGTTGTATCACTGCTGTTCTTTTGTCCTCATCCTCATCCTCTGCCTCCTCACCCTCACTGTCCACAGGGTCCACTGCTGCCACACGGCCATCTCCAGCCTCCTCCTTCTGCAGAAAAGGCACATGGCGTCTCAAGGCAAGGTTGTGCAACATGCAGCATGCCACGATTATCTAGCAGACCTTCTTGGGTGAGTAGTACAGGGGTCCACCAGTGAGGTGGAGGCACCCAAACCTGGCCTTCAGGAGGCCAAAGGTATGTTCGATTATCCTTCTTGATCGCACATGTGCCTCATTGGAACGTTCTTCTGCCCTTTTCCTGGCATTCCTCACAGGGGTCAGTAGCCATGATAGGTTGGGGTAACCTGAGTCACCTGCAAATATCAAGCAACAACTTTAGGCCACACACTATCCCATATGGACCACACCATACCCATACACCAACATACACTGGGTGGGAACCAAGGCTCACCTTTTAGCCACACCCGGTGCCTCTGTAGTTGGACCATCACATTTGTGATGCTGCTATTCCTCAGGATAAAGGCATCATGCACAGACCCAGGATACTTAGCATTGACGTGGGAGATGTACTGGTCCGCCAAGCACACCATCTGGGCACTCATGGAGTAAAAACTCTTACAATTTCTGTACACCTGTTCATTTTGCCAGTTGTGGGGGGACAAATGCAATATGAGTTCCATCAATTGCCCCCATTATGTTGGGGATATGTCCCATTACATAGAAGTCAGCTTTCACTGTGGCCAAATCCTCCACTTAGGGGAAAACAATGTAGCTGCACATGTTTTTAATCAGTGCAGACAATACTCTTGTCAGCACTATTGAGAACTGGGAAAGAACCTGTTGCCAAGAAATGGAGCACAGATAGGACTTGCACAAGAGGGGGGATCCCAGTGGGGTGACGGATAGCAGATATCTGGTCATGCTCCAATTAGGCACGCAGCTCTGTTATTGTGGCCCTGTCAAGTCTATAGGTGAGGATAATGTGCCTGTCCTCCATTGTTACCAAGTCCACCAGGGGTCTGTACCCGGGGGTATGTCTCCATCTCCTATTCATCCTCAGTGGTTGCAGTCTAAGGGACAAAAGGGTGAAGAGCCGGTCACAAACTGAACACTGGAGACACAACAGCACAATGCATGATGTTAACTAGTAATGGGTTAGTGGGATTTGTCCTGTATGTCCAATTTTTAACTGTGACGCAGTTATTATTCAGGGTCTGCCCCCTCAAAGGGCATCCGCCTGTCCTGTGTGGAGGGACAGGTGGAATTGAGGTAATTCCGCTGATGTGGGCCGTTGCGGTAGGCGGTCGGGAACCATTGTGCAACTCCTTATTGGTTAACATTGGGCCTTATAGGGTACAGTGGCCAATGGTGATGTATGCCGGCGGTGACGGTATGCACCGCCTAGGACGTGACCACCATTTTCTGTCTGATTTGTCACTTGCTACCTGACTTTCAACACGAGAGGACCTACACTGCATGTGCTGCTGTGACCTGTGTCTGGAACGTACCATGGCCTGTGTGACTGGGAAAAGGGCCCCCTGCCTTCACCTCAGCGGAGTTGGAGTGACTGGTGGATGGGGTACTACCCCAGTACAGACTGCTGTATGGGCCTTCAGACCAATAGGTGAGTACACTGTGGGTACGATGCATGTGGCATGAATGCATGGAGTGGTATGTGTGAAGGCCTTGTGTAGGGGGTTGTTTGGATGTCCCGTGGGCGGCGTACATCTTGTGTGCTGGGCCATGTGTGTGTGTAACTGGTGAGGGAAATGGGTATGGTGGGCCATAAGTGTAACAGGCCGGACTGTCTGACTGATACCATTTCATGTGTGTATTTCCTCTGCAGATCAGCACCCATCAAAAGAAGGGTATATGTCGTGCCATCGTCAAGGACGTGCGGACCCTGGGGGTCTATCGCAGGCAGAGCACCCACTGTCGCAAACGGTGGGAGGACCTGAGACACTGGGCACGGAAGATGGTGGAGGCCCATCTGTGGATGGCCTTCCGATGAGGAAGGGGTGCTGTCAAAACCGGACCCCCCTGATGGCCCGCATACTGGCAGTGGCCTATCCGGAGCTGGATCGGCGCTTGGGGGCATCACAGCAGCCACAAGGTGGTGAGTAGAGTGCCCATCATTACAACTTACGCATGGTAGGGTGGTATCCGGGTGGGGGATGTGTGTCAGTGGGTGCCCATAGGCCAGGCCTGACATTGCAGAGTACACCCCATTTTGGCCGGGGTTCTGAAGTGATATTTCTGCTACCTAGCTCGTAGGCATCCACAACTCATCAGGGCTGTTTGGGCCCCAGGTGTGCTGCATTTGACACTGTGTGCCCCTCCCCATGCCTTGGTGGCTAGCATTATAACTGGTAGTGCAATGCATAGTGCGTAGGACTGTTCCTGTGTGTGACGGTAGTGTGTACACCAACGGTGGTGTTGGTGCAGCCATTAACCCAGTGTATCCTTTGTCTCTTCCCCCCCTTTTTGTTTTGTCACCCTGTCCTTATGTGCATCAGCATCATCTGGCGGAGGAGAAGAGGCACTGGCGACAGAGGGAGCTGCATCCCACAGGACCCAGGAGGCAGAGTCCATCAATGGTGAGGGCACCAGTGGGATGGAGGGCGAGGGGAGCACCACGGCTGAGACTGGAGGGGACAGTTCGGACACAGATACATCCTCAGATGGAAGCTCCCTGGTGGTGGCAGACACCTCTGTGACCACCCCAGCTACAGGTACAGCCACCACCCCGTACCAGCACCGCCCTCCCAGCAGCCCCTCATCGAGTTGCCCGTGCCCTCTCACCCAGGAGGGTGGGCATCTCCTTCACCCCAGGCACTTCAGGCCCTGCCCCAGTTAGCCCTGCTACACTGAGGGAGGAGGCTATTGACCTCCTGGGATCCATCGCCGTATGGCAGTCAACCATTGTGAATGCCATCCAGGGGCTGGTAGCCCAGCTGCAACAGACTGATGCATTCTTAGGAGGTCATTCGCACTGGCTTGGTGGCCCAACAGAGAACAATTCAGGCTCTGGCCTCCTCTCTGATGGCAGCCTTTGTCCCTGTTTTCACCCTCCCCCTCTAACTTCCACTTCCCAATACCATTCCCCTCAATCCCAACCTATCCCAAGCACACAGACAGATAAGCAGGCACACAAGACAACACACAGGAGTGGCACAGGCAAACACAAGCACCACACTTCATCCCACAGGCACTTACACAAACACCATCCAGATGAAGACATACCAACATCCACAATTTCCAATGGATCCCCTCCTTCTCCACCTCCACCTCCCTCCCAGTTCTATCTACACTCACACCTGCATGCACTACATCCTCATCCACTACCAGCATAACCACAACAGCCATGCACACGTCCCCTGTGTCCTCTCACACTGTGTCTGTCCCCGCCTCCCGAGGTACACATATGCAAGCACTCAGACACCCAACAGCCATCCACCTCACAACAGCATCTAGCCCATGCACCTGCACACAAACACAACAGACAGACACCACCTACAACCACTCCCTCTTCCTCCACTTCCAAATCTTCTCCCTCTTCCCACCCCAATGTCCATAAGAAGCTTTTCCTCTCCACCACTGACCTCTTCCCTACCTCTCCCTCCCTGTCCTTCATGTCTGGCCAGGGTGGCAATAACCCAGGCAAGCACCTCAGCCACCCATTTCACGGGCCCAGTAGTTTCCTAACCCACTCGTGGTGGGAAAGGATCCAGGGCACCTGTGCAGAGGTTGACGGAGCCTGCACCAGGCAGCCTCAAGGAAAGGGTGCCTGTCCCGCTGCTGGCCGGAAGACCAAGGAGCCAGCCCCAGCTGCCGGCCAGAATGACCAAGGAGCCAGCCCCAGCTGCTGCCAGGAAGGGCAAGGAGCCAGCCCCAGCTGCATCCAGGAAGGGAAAGGAGCCAGCACCAGCTGCTGCCAGGAAGGGCAAGGAGCCAACACCACTTGCTGCCAGAAAGGGCAAGGAGCCAACACCAGCTGGCAGGAAGGACAAGAGGCCTGGTGCAGAGACTCAGATGGAGTCCCTACCACCAACCATGGTTGTGCAGCCGTCTGAGGCTGCAGGGGATGTGCTGGAGCCTCTCCCCCACCACCACCAGCAGCAGCACCACTACCAACCAGTGGGCAGCCACCCGAGGCTGCAGGGGATGTCCTGGAGCCTCCCCCTCACCAGCAGCACCACCACCACCAGTGGGCAGCTGTCCGAGGGTGCAGGGGATGGGCTGGAGCCTCCCCCACCACCAGCAGCAGTAGCAGCACAACCGTCACCACTGGGCAGCCGTCTGGAGCTGCAGGGGATGGGCTGGACCCTCTCCCCACCAGCAGCACCACTACCACCACTGAGCAGCTGTCAACGCCGGCAGACGGTATGTAGTCCTGCCTCCATGGGCTGCTGTGCAGCCTGCCCCCTGCAAATCCAGTGGGTATGACACCCACCTGAGAGACTGTGACCTTGCACTCTCCAGGATCAAGAGCACGAGTCCCCCTCCAGAACCAGTGGGTAAGCCACCCACCAACTCCAGCCTCTCCAGGATCAAGTACACTGGGAACGATGCCCCCTCCAGAACCAGTCGGTAAGCCACCCACCAATCCCAGCCTCCCCAGGATCAAGTACACAGGGCACAATGGCCCTTCCAGAACCAGTGGGTAAGCCACCCACCAACCCCAGCCTCCCCAGGATCAAGTACACAGGGCACGATGCCCCCTCCAGAACCAGTGGGTAAGCCACCCACCAACCCCAGCCTCCCCAGGATCACGCACAACGCATGTTGCCCCCTCCAGGACATGTGGGCAAATTACCCACTTGAGAGACTGTGGCATTGCACTCCCCAGGACCAAGCACAGGGCATGTTCCCCCCTCCAGGAGATGTGGGCAAATCACCCACTTGAGAGACTGTGGCCTTGCACTCCCCAGGACCAGGCACAGGGCATGTTGCCCCCTCCAGAACCAGTGGTCTTGTTCATCTGGCTGATGAGGTGCCCCCCGTTCCCCGTCCCCCTGAGATGCCAGCCTATTTTCCAAATGATGCTCCTGCAGTGTACTCTCCGTGTTGTTGCAGGTGACAAGAGGGGCCTTGGACTTTGGCCTGTGGCCCTGTGGTCCACGCACAAGGAGGACTGGGCAGTGTCCCTTGAACTGTACATATGTATATATCAGTTGCATTGCATTTTCGTTTTTCTGCTGTGTTGATTTTATTACACTCACTTTCTCACATTCCTGTTGTCCTTGCATTATTCCTCAGAGATATGTTTTATTACTGCAGCTGTTTGTGTGTATGGTATTGGGGGTGGTGGTATGTGTGTTACATGTGTGTGTCACTCTCTTTTTCCTCCCCCACTCCCCTGTGTGCTAGACGGCTGTACTCACCATGGTCATCTTCGCCATTGTTGGGGTTCGTGGTGGAGCAGGACGTATAAGATCATTGGAAATACCTGCAGCTCTGGCTCCAATGCGGCGTAGTTGTTCCCTGTGTCTCCAAAGGTGAGTCCTTTCCCCACTGAGGTCTGTTTCTGCCAGGCTTTTGATGTCGTTGGTACCGCCCCAGAAAAGGTGGCGGTTTCCTGGGTCTTAATATGGTGGGCGGAACATTGTTCCGCCTGGCTGTAGGTGGCTACCGCTGTGGTGGCTGTTGTTTCTGCCCTGGCAGTTGGTGTGGTAAAATGGCTGTCTATGGGGGTTCTCACTGCCATGGTCATAATATGGCAGTACTTACTGCCAGCCTGTTGGCAGTATCACTGCCACTTTATCACCGACCGCCAGGGTTGTAATGAGGGCCTTAGTCCTTCCCTTTATGAATATGCACAAATTTAAAAAATGTCAATAGTAATCTGAACGTTCTAAATGCCTGCCAAATGACAGTCATATGTGTCAAAAAGTGCCACTATAATAGGCATGTTAACAAAGAGCATTCAAGTGACTACACATACTAAGGTGTTATCTTTTGAGTTCCACTCAGCTCCTTTGTAACAAACAAACATCCCAAAAACTATTAAGATGACTTACATCATATACGAAAAGGAAGCTTTCACAGTAAAATTTTAATTTCATGCCAAGTTTGGTGTAAATCTGGTGACTGTTTTTGCTACATCTTTCGGCAGTGTCCCTTCACTCCTTTTTTAATTTTTGTTTCCCAGGGACAGGTATTAACAAAACTTGGCATACAATAGGTTAGCTGACTGAATTAGTAGATTGGCAAGTTTTGTGCAAGGCAATGCTCTGATGAAAAGTTATAAGTGAATAAAAACAATGCCTTTTCATTGCGAAGTGTATAACCATCTATACACAGTGTTGACCTCCACTACATACTATATGTTTGGAAAATGTACATGACGTATGAAAGATGTAGTTTTGCAGTTGTATCCAACAGACAGGCAAGCTACTAACAAAACTATGGTTGATATGTGAATGAGTTCAGTCTGCCCTTAGAAAAATATGAAGTGCACAAATGAACACATAAATAGATGCATTAACTGCATTAATAAAATCAATTAGTGATGATTCGATAGTTACAAATACAAAACTGACTCATAACACTGAAGGTTTTTTAGTTCTGAAAAAGGTAAAAGACTATTTGACATGAGGAAGGAGGTATGGTGAACATTGAGGCGTTCATTACTGCGGCAAAAATGTTTATTCTGGGATATCTTTTTATTATTTATAGTTTAATATGCATTAATCATTTGCAGCTTGCAAACACTAAAGCGAATGATCGAATATTAACCTTTGAATTAAATGCTGTTTTTTCGCCTCCCCTTCCATGCTCCCCTGAATATACCGTTTAAGCATGTACATCTAATTGAGATAATTGATGTTTGTGCAGTGCGGCATCAGATGCTAGTGTTGTATTACACAAATGACTTGAGTCATTGGGAAAATCCCAAGGTAGGCTGCAGAGAAAAATGAGACAGTGACAAATGTGTTTGAACATTTTCGTAATTTATGGAAGTATTTACATGGCAGAACCCTATCAGCACTTCTGTAAGATTCAATTAGGATAATGCCATAGACTTAATTAGTACCATGGCAGCAGAACATTCAGTTCTGCATTTGTGTCTTACATGCAGCGTACCAAAATATTGCTCTATGCTTTTGTTTCTGTTCCAGTAATTCTGATTTATAGCGCGAGAGACATATTTGCACTTGAGGCTGTCAGGAACATACAATCAATAGAGTTAGGTTGTAACATCCATAGACCATACATATTCTGAAGACACCTCCAGGGAATTTACATTTGTTCCACATGAGAGGTTTCAATCCGTAGCTAGTCATGCATAGGTGCACATTAATCTCACTGTTCTAAAATCGTCCTTTTACTAGCATAGGCATTTTCACTGAAAGAATGTGTTGTTTACTAAAGTTTTCTATGTCTGTAAAAATATTCTCTTTTCCTGAAATCATTTTGGCATGTGTGAGTGTGCGCGCATAGGCTGAGTTCTCTATAAAGGCCATTGTGATGCTTATGGATCTAAGTTTTTGCATTTTCTTACGTCATTTAGTAACTATTCATCATTTAGTTGTGAATGTAATTGAATACAAGTCCATGAATAATTTCGGTGCATAGATTATGCTCAAAATGGCTCAAAGAAATCTAACAGCTACCTTTGCATCATCTTTTTCTGCACTTTTAACGCCTGCTCAGAGCAGGTGTTAAAAGGCAGATTACCATTATTTATAATGGGTCCCTATGTACTGATCAGGGTTAGTGCCAACATTTTGGCGCTAAACCTGAACAGTACATCAATAGTGTCAAAAATGTTGATGCTATTGCCCTCTACCCTACGTTATGGTGAGTCGTATCTTGGTGAGGCAAGTGGTTATTCCTGTCATTTGATTTGGTGTCCAAGAATGTGGGATGCTACTTACTATTTGAAATTTGAGTGGTTAAACATAACATGGATAATGACAGTGTTGCAAAATTACCTCTGAATATTGCAAATGGCTGAGAAGCGTTATGGAGAAGACAGATGAAACATTTTGATAATATTAACTCTAACATCTATTGGAAGATTTTCCACCTCTTGCACCACTCTTTCCCCATTCAAATCAGGTTAGATCTTGGATTATTCAAGCAAGCAATTACCCGACGAGGACATTTCCTGAAGACGTGCTTTAAACTTACACAGCATGACATACCTGACCACCTGCTTTAGCTGGAAATTAAGAACTCAAGTAAAACGTTTCTGTCACATCAATTTTTATGAAAATCTTTGATCCACTTGCAATTAAGAAGTCTTTAGGATACTCAAGTCACTCCCCTGATTTTCAAGAGGCTTCTCACAAAACATATGTGAACCCCATTGCTTCTGGAAGATAAAAACAAAAAACAAAACAAATTAGCAAAGCTTCCCATGCCTGGCTGGTAATTAATTGTTCCTCTGTAATCACTACCCACCCATATTTTGCTTGGTTTTTTTCCAGAGCAATAAAGAACAAACTCACTTTGTTCCTCTTTGGTGGGTTACCCACCTCTGACTTAGGACCTCAGTATGACCCAGGCGGTCGGCGGTAATTTGGGGAAAGGTACTGCCAACAGGCTGGCGGTACCTTTTCCCAAATTATCACATTGGCGGTTTGGCTCAAGCCAAACCACCAATCTACTACTATGGCCGACAGGGTGGTAATGGCCGCTGGGCTGGAGACTTAGGTCTCCAGCCAGGTGGCCGTCACCATCCCACCCTCAGGATTATGACCCCGCCTACCGCCATGGTTTTTGTGGCCAGCGTAGCGCCACGAAAACCATGGTGGTAGGCACTACCCCTGGCACTGATAGGTGACTCCCCTGCCCCCCTCCCCAGACTCCTCCCCCACATACCCCCTCCATCTCCTGCCCCCACACACAACACCCACACACGCACACACCACCCCCTACCCCCCTCTCCTGTCGGCATTGAGCTGTGGGTCACGGAAGCATATTGTCCAGTATGGCCCGTTTTTCTTTTGTCCTAAGTGTATTCATTGTTTCTGTATATTCCCCAGGGCCACTGATATATATCTTACATAATTATTAATGAATCCACCACGGTGGCTCCACTTTTGAACTGAATTCCCCAAGGCCCGATCCACTTGTGCACGGTATCCCATACGGCCTTTACTGCACCTGCATTGTATTTCTAAACAGCCACATGCTTTCATGTGCATCCCCTGGGGCCTGGTAACTCTTTTGGCCTTGTGCCAGGAGTTACATGTGCTGCACCCATACCAATTCTATCAACAGATTAAAAACCATGACCTTCCACCAAGTGATGCTTGGCTTACCTCCCCCTCAAAGTGAAAAGGCCTGTTCTACTTATCACTTCCTTGAGACCTGCGGTCAGCTTGGCATTGGACCCGCCCCGCTGTCCTGCTTACCTCTCAGCTCTGGAGGTCCTCAGGATTCTTCGGTGCTACCAGCTTCTTCCTCCACAGCAATTCTTCACCACAACATTGAGCACCCAGGGAAAAAACAGAAAAGGTTAAGTAAGCATTCACCTCGTAAGGTTAGTGCACTACCTAGAAAGACAGAGAATGGGCATTCTTATTTTGGATACATTTGGAAATAGTGTATCAGACACATTTGTGATTTAGCATCAGACAAGGACAAGATCCTTTAATTAAGGTGCATTCCAAACTGCATGGAGAAGAGCTTGCACAAGTTTAGACTGGAATTTAGCTTTCTTGCGTTGTGAATGAAAGCACTCATGTAAAGTGCCATAATGACTTGCAGTGTGATTCATATATCTTGTGTAAACCAAGTCTTATTCGTGAACGCATAATCATTCCATGTTGTTTGAACATTAAAATGCTCTGATATTTTGTGGTAGAAGTGGCTATACTGATAACTCTGAATCAAAGAGGAACAAGAGGACCCTCAAGTCTCTGTTGTACATTTAAGTGAAGTTCATGCTGTAAAAGATTTCACTCTTGTAAGTGAGCATTATTATTCATGTTATATTGTACATCCATTGTTTGAATCACATGAGATAGTAATACATTCTTATTTTGCTGTTTTCGATCAGTCTCAGCACACTACCTTAGAAGGCATTGATCAGGAGCAGAGGATAATTTGTTAAATAGACACAGAGGTTTCCTAAGAGCCGAACCCAAGAACCAAGTCTCTTTCTTTTTCTTGTTTATCCCAACCACCCTTCCCTTTTGAGGTGTTGTGTGATTCAGGGTTATCAGTCCCATGATCTGACCCTGCACCAGGAATGAGTGGAGGGCCAGCATTGTCTCCACAGACAAGTATTCCAGGTGAGTGTCATGAAAATATGTTTTATATGCCCTGGTAAGGAAAAATATCCAAAGTCATCTTTCTCTATTGTAGTGCTTCTAACCCCCTAGACTAACATGTGAAGGCTTTATTAAACTTAGAAAAGTCTAGCTTTTGGTTGGATATAACTAGACATATCATTCAAAGGATCAAAATAATGGTTACATAAATCCAAGAACATGTGAAGTTTGGATTTATTGTAACTATTACAGCAAAGTAGTTTTAGAACTTACTATTCTGAAGTTACCTAAAGCAGCCCTGTGACAATCTCTTCTGATTGGTCAGCCTTTTATATCCTGAACCAAGCCACTCCCTGAGGAGGTGTGAAGAGCCCTGGGGATGAAACAATACAGCCATTTGGTGGGAGGGGATTTGCTTCATGGAGAAGCCTGGGAGAAAAATGGGGCTGGGGAGATAAGCTGGACTTCAAAGGCAGGAGAACAGATGTCACAGGTCTCTGGCCAGCCCCCATTTTCTTGATACCCAGCCAGATGGGATACCCCTTAGTTAGATTAGAAGATGGACTGGCCGGGAAATGTATCTGATGTTAGCCACACCTCTGGGTTGGGTTACACAGACATACAATCTCTACATTTTGATGCTTGAGAGAGCAGTGCATTCTTTGTCAAAAATATGCAACACTTCGTAGGAAGAGATCATAGCAGAGGGAGGAAGATTGACCACTATTGGTTGGGGTATTCTCCCTCCTTCCAACCTAAAATGAAGAATAAATATGGGAGAGCTGCATGAGCTCCTCAGTCCACTGCCTAGAACATCAGAAGAAGAAGGACTGCCCAGCTGGACCCTTGGACTGTGCCACAGAAGTACTGCACTCAGAAGGACTGCACCTGCTGCACTTACAAGGCTCCACAATGATAGGACTGTGCCTGATTCAAAGAAAAATTAGTGAACACCCTGAGCAGCAACAGGCACAAAAGTGCTGGAAGGAATCACTTGCAACAGTCCAAGAGAGGACTACCCAGGCTGACCAGCTACAAATGTATTTCCCTGGACTGCATAGGTGCATTGTGGGAGATGGAGTCCTAGCACCCAAGAGGCAATCCAGAGTCTCTGAACCCTAGGCTGGTGCTATTGAACACTTATCTCCCCAAAGGAACCAACAAGAAACAAGATCTAAATTTTGGAAACTTTCTACCAAGTTTTGTTGAAAAGGTCCATGAAGAGACCCTATCAACTTCGAGATTCAAGCTGCCATCATCAACTCTCAAATTGGCCCGACCACACTGTCCCACTGAAAGCTCCAGAGTTCCTAACTATCTATGTCAAGGGCAAGGCTTCCAGACTCTCGCTGAGGCATCGAGCTGCAGCAGGGAGTCATCATCTAATTGAATTCCAAATGTGAGGAACCCGAAGACTCAATGTCAAGAGAAAAGCTTCAAGAAAAAGACTGGGGGACTGATCACAAGTCTGACTGCTCTACTGCCATCCCGTTGTAGCAGCGGTCCCAAGTACTCCATTAAGTCAGTGGTTTTTCACCCACCCTATCATGATGCATGCAGCCTGAACCGCTGTCTGTGTCGACGGAGTGTGCCCCACCAGCGAAACAGCAGACTGCAATGCTGGCTGTTCGTACTCCATCGCTGTCACAGTCACTGGTTTCTGCCGAGCAAATTATGAAAGCACAGTGGCACTGGTGGTCCCCTGGCGGCTGTTCCCCGATGGCAGTAGGCAGCCATGGTACGTGCTCAGCAACGCACATAACAGTGACCATTCGATAAACACAAATACAGCACACCTGATGTCCATCGGCCAAGCGAATACATATGCAAATCACACTATAAAACACCCCCCATTTCAGACCATGATCCTTTGACAATCCACTGCAGCACAGCCATTGGGAGGCAACATTTGGTGAAAGAAGGCAAACTTTTCTACCGATTCCTTTTACCACTCTCCACACACTTTACCAGCGCATTTTCTTATCATCTCTTTGAGTATTCTTTGTTGCGCTGTCATTGACTTTGATTTGGGGATATGTCACAGCCAAAAACACCCATGTTTTTCAGAGGCAGAGTAGCAGTCATTGTGAAGTTATTCATAAGAGTGGAGCCACAATTGTTAGGTGCCCAAGTCCAACATACCACTATTAGTCAGAAAAGGGACTTGTGATCCTGAACAGCAGACAGAATGAATGCTGTAGGTATCACCTTGTGCACACAGGAGGAAATTAGGAAGGAGTGGAACAACCTGAGGGGGAATGTGTGTTCCCTGGCCTCCAAGCAAAACCTGGAGGCCAATAGTACTGGTGGTGGTCCTCCCAGCACCCCACTCAATGTTGTCCATTGGAGGAGGAGCTCTTGCAGATTCTAAATCCTGAAGCCTTGACAGGAATACCTTGGGGGAGTAGAGTCTGGTAAATTTCATCTCACTAACTGTCACAATACCTCAATGTCCAGTGTTCTCCCAATTCAGCTCTAGTCATTGTGTTTTCTACCTAGTTTCCAACATGCAATCTCCAAAGTATAAGAGATGTTAATTTTTCTATGTCAATGTGCATTATTGCATATACGATCAGATGTATCAATCATCATCACATGCCACATGCTGTAATGGTGTCTGTAAGTGTAGTCCTATAAAAATATTATTTCAGGACCCATGATACGTGTCAATATGTAAATATATGGTCCATCACAACTGCATTTGTGAACAGGTAGGTTACACTAACCCTTTTGTAAGTATAGGCAAGTAGAGATTGAAATTACTACAACTTCCATAAAGCCCTGTTTCTGCAACTCAAAATAAAACAAAATTGTGATTTTCCCCATTCTTACTTACAACTGATGTTCATTTTTCATGGAGTGAGCAGTCTCCATATAATGCTGTACTCAGAGACATTTCTGCCTACTTTTCTTTATGTTGTCTTGGTTACCTCAACTGAAACAATTGATGGAATGAGTAACAGCATACCAAGTGTGTGGCCCACATATTTGCAAGGTATGAAGTTAACACAGCTGCTTAGATGTTGCAGGTGACCCATTGACTCTGCACTCCTCATATGATGGCATGCAAAATATAAAACCAACTTGTGTGGCTTGCTGTTTTGTACACAGCTAGGCCTTGGAATGTTCAGATACACTTTTTAACTCTCCACTGTGTTGTCTTGAAGGTTTGGGAGATGTCATGGGTATGCCTTAATGCAAAATCAACCTCTCAGGACATGTAATGAGCTGCTTAATTCAAATATATGTATTTATCATCTACAAATGTCTTGTCAACAAGTTTAATACCACTGAAATATATCACAATAGTCATCTCTACCTACTTTGTCTTTTTTTAAGTTTCTACTTTCTGTGTCACAAAAGATTAAGATGTAGATACCACACTTCCACCAATAACAATGTTCTCTATTTCACAACAGGTCTATCTGGCAGAGCACCTGCCAAGAGCTTGGGCAAAGAAGAGACACCCACTCCACCCCAGGACCAAGCCTTTAGGGATGACAGCACTCCTGGTGATCTGGATGAGGATGATGGTAATGGACCATCTGGTCAGCCTGGAGAGACAGCAACAGTGAGTGTCACCTCGCACCCTAGCTACAACTCCCCAGCCAACATCATTCACCACAGCTTTTGTACTTAGCGCAATAATGACATTCTGGTGTCCCCCTGCGCTGGATCCTGATGTGACAATCACCACCCCAGTTAAAGAGGAGCCAGGGAGCAGTGGGCGGGGGCACCCTGGGCCACGGGCAAATGCTTGTGGTGGTAGGGGTCATGAGAGAGCAGAAAGAGGCCACTGGGGCAACTCACACCCAGGACACCAACGACCAACTCTTGCGAGCCTATCATAATTCTCAAGGCATGACAGGCTAGGTATTCACCGAAACGCGGGAGATAAAGCAGCTGCAGAGGGACATACACCGTCAGATGGAGTCCCACAACTCTAACATGGGCTCCCTGATTGGGGTGCTGCTGAAGATTTGCACAAACCTATACAGGGCTTATCCAGCACTATTTACCTCTTCCTATGGCCCAACTACATCAGGCCCTTCAATCTGCTGCAGTCAGAAGAAGGGAGGCCCTGCCAGAGGAAGACACACCTGCAGACACCCCAGCTGTAGACCCCGCCCGCACTGGCAAGTGGGGATAGCCACACAAATTATCAGGAGGTAGAGATGGCTAGACCTCTGCCACTGCCAGCAAGATACCTGCAATCTAATTTCCACCTGTCTGTGTTACACACTCACTCTGTGGACTATTTCTGAACCCATCTACCTTTCGGGTGGCAGTAGCATTTTTGACATAGGACTCCAAACAATTTTGCATCTACAATTATGGTTTCATTCACCATGACTGACTTCTTCACTTTTCAGTTTTTCTGTTTGTTTTTCACAATGTTGCTTTTGTCCTTGTACTCTTAAAAAATCCACTAGTCTGAAAATCATTACCTGCTGTAGTATATCTCACATCTAGCAATGTCATTGTGTACTTCCATATGAACTTGAGTCTGATGGAGTCCACATAACTTCCATCGTATCACTGTGCAAGCAGTCTTGGTATAGGATTTCTATAGTCAAAGTCTGTGTCTGTCATGCCCAGAAACAACCAATGTCCACATTGTACTTCCAAACAGCATCATATACTCACAAATGCCACAGCTCTGAAATGTCTAAATGTGGATGCCAGGGTAAAGGTAACTAAAACAGACAAAAACAAGAAAATTAGATATCAAGCCATACAATTCACATAGTCAACTCTTCGGTAACACAGTCCATGACAAAATCTGAGCCAAACAAAGCAACACAAACAAAATGATCATGTGTCATAACCTTGTTCAACAAACACCTTTCACCTGGATTACCCAGAGCTTGCCTTTCCTGATATTTTCACCTAACATACACCTCTCATCATCACAACAAGAGTTGCTGTATCAGTCAAAGTTATGATTTGACAAAAACTACTTACACTCATGAGAAGAAGTTATTGATGAGATATTGATGCAAGTCAGCTCCTTCCTATTCACCAATATCATCATCATTTGGCATTCCAGGATCCTGACCCAGTGGCAATTCATGGTCTCCATCCTCTGCAACATAAGGGATGTTCCGTCACAGGGCTAGGTTGTGAAGCATACAACAGGCCACTGTGATCTGACACACCTTCCCGGGTGAGTAGAATAGGGCTCTCCCACTTTAGTTCAGACCTCTAAATCTGGCCTTCAAGAGCCCAAAAGCCTGCTCTACTAGCTGCCTTGTTCTCCCATGGGCCTCATTGAAGCGGACTTCCCCGGTCGTTGTTGGATTCCTCAGTGTGGTCAGCAATCATGGCCGATTGGGATAGGCTGAGTCTCCTAGATGTGAGACAGACATAGGCGGTCATTACAACATTGGCGGTAAAAGCCACTTACCGCCGTGCAGCAGACCGCCACAGCTATTATGACCCACAGCTCGGAATCCGCCAAAATTCAGACACCCACACAAGTCCGCCACACCAAAGGTCAGTGATCAACTGGTGAAACCAAATCCTCCACCGTCACGCCAACAGAAATACACCCACACTATCCCGACACACGAATCCACACGGCGGTCTTTCAACCGTGGTATTCCATTTGCGGTACACACCGCCGCGCTCAAAATACACACACTCTTACAAAACACTACCACATTGGACAATTACAAATACACACACCTGATACACATACACTCACCACTCCCACACACCCATTACAATATAAAACACACACCCACATCACCCACAAACCCCTATGACAAAATTACAGAGAGAAGGCCAGAGAGAGACACCACAAACAACTACCAAGCATCCACAGGCACACAATACCATCACCCACAGAACTTCCACGCACCTCACACAACACACCACTAAATACCACCCCACTTATCACCACACACACCACCACACACATCACCCACACCACCCCATGGCATGGTAAAGACACCCCAGGTTCTCTGAGGAGAAGCATAAAGTCTGATAGTGGAAAAGTCCCTCTAATAAAATATTATGAGAGTCAGACAAAAGTATTATTGTTTACGGGTTAATCCTCAAAATGCCTTATTCATTGTGAGCAATATGATTCCAACATTATTAATATAGAAGAATGAGTCCGAAACAAAACATCCGGCCAAACACACAAGGTGAATCCGTAGTGGTTGTATAAAGAGTCAGTCTAGTCTTCTTATTTCAGGTTTATTGTGAACAACGTCAATCCAATGTAAATGCCGTCAGTTGTGAGTCTATTTACAGTAGCCTAGGAACATCGTCCTAACATCGTTGGTGAGTCTAAAGCAACGACACAAGACCATCAGCCAACACGTGTTTCGCCCCCTTACGGCACGTAAGCCGGGGCTTTCTCAAGGCTGAAAGAAAAGTAGAACAAAAAACAAACTAAATATAGTGTACAAAATAGTACCAGACTCAGATACACCTTATAAAAGAGCAGGTGAGAGATTCCAGTATATTAAGTTATAGTAGGTATTATTTTTTAATTTGGGTGGTCCCAGAGAGAAAAGAGCAATGCAACATAGGATAAAAGCTATACTGCTGAAAAGGAAAGAGGATACACCCGGAGGAGACAGGGATGCAAAGAGACCGATTTACAAATCGCTTAAGGATGAATAGCTTGCCAGAATTGTGGGTGATTGAAGTTCAAACAAAAAACATTTATATATATATATGAGGCCCTGTATAGAAAGATGAAGTGCGTAAATATAAGAGAGTGTGTGTTAATATAGGTGATAACTGATTAAAAGCTAATGTGGGATTAAAATTGAAGAACAAACGTAAGAGTGCTGGATATAAGGACGTGAGCCAAAAGAAAAATATTAGAATGTTATAAAGCAGGCTGAAAAACGACCAATACCATACCATTCAGATAAGTTGTGGTGATACGAGCACTTGGACATAATATAGAATCAGAATCTGTGAGAAATATATAGAGAGGTACATACAGATCGATATAGAACAATATTCACAATCTAAAGGTATTTGTTCTAGATCAGCATGATTGCTCCATAGATCGAGTCCCCAATTTTATGAAAAAGTGCTGACTAAAGCGTTGTGAACATTCCATGAGCAGGGGAAAACCAGGACATTTTCAAATAAAGTACTTAGCAGGTACGCGACAGAAAATTTTGTGGGTTCAAATTGTAACTATATGTTGAAGGGAAAGAAAATGGTTGAAAACATACCGGTCAAGAAAGGGGAAGGGTAAATTAGCGGAAATACAGACAGCGACAATGTTACAAGAAATAACAATCACCGAACTCACCTCGAGTGAGAGAAAAGCGCATTTCGAAAAAAGGGAGTGAAAAAACGATAGTGCAAGAGACGACGGTGGTGCACTGATTAAAACCACCGAGCTCACTTCTAGTGGGAGGAAGACACATTTCAAGAGAAGCAAAGCAAAGTAAAATAATGCATGGAGAAACGGTGGTACTTGGATTAAAACCACCGTACTCACCTCTTGTGAAGAAAAAGGCGCATCTCGGGAGAACGCGTCCGTCTCCCAGAAACAAAACGGGACGCTCGTAGGAACGTTAACGGTCTAATTATAGACTGTGCCGGCAAGATCCAGGAACTGGGAAAACTAGTCCGATCCTTGTTAGTTTTGCCGGGGGAATGGAAAGTGACAGAGGACTAATTTAGATCGTGAGAAAAGTCGCGCCATTTTGAGGTCAAGTGAAATTACACTGACTAGTCCGTGGTACATGCAAACAAACAAACAAACAAAGGAGTGGAGCCGATTATGAGAAACACATAGTATAAGTCATTACAAACACTTAAGTAATGGCAGCAATAGAGGAAATTGAAAATATAAACTTAGGCGTAAATGTTACTATTTGCAAATGATAAGAGCACAGCATTAAATCACCATAAATTTGGGAACAAAGGCTTTTAAATAGGGAAAACTTCCGTACATACCAAACATTATAACAAACATTATAATAACCGAGAAATCCATCTGGTACTTTAAATCCTATTATTAGATACTCGGTGAAAGACTTAAAATAAAGTCAGCTTTTAGGTGGAAACAT
The DNA here is from genome assembly GCF_031143425.1 of Pleurodeles waltl. NCBI lineage: Eukaryota > Metazoa > Chordata > Amphibia > Caudata > Salamandridae > Pleurodeles > Pleurodeles waltl. The sequence continues at coordinate 206,248,643 of NC_090447.1, forward strand.
TATATACATTAGATTAAGGTAAATGAGGACAAAGCTAAAGCTGAGTTATATTAACCAATAATGCCATTCATGGTCTTGATTGAGTCCTCGATTGACTGTGTCGTATTTGATTATGAGACGACTCTCCTCCTGACGCATCCTAAGGACTCTGTTACCACCTCTTGGGGATGGAATAATGTGTCGAAGTCCACAGAAAGTGAAAGTACGTTGATGAAAGTGAAAGTCAGTATAGTGTTCCACTAGTGGGGCTTTGTTGTCAAGTTTCAATATGTTCCGATAATGTTCTTGGATCCTTACCTTAAGAGGCCGGGTGGTGCTACCTATGTAACATTGATTGCATGGACACCAAATAGCATAAACAACATGGGAGCTCTCACAATTGATGAAGTCATTAATGTAATGAGTGATATTGTTGATGGTAACCCTTTTGGATTTAGAGAGGCCCAACTTACAGATGGAGCAATTTGTACAGACATAAAAGCCCTTAGGTTTGGGTGGTAGAAAGGTGGAAGATCGTTTTTCTTGATAGAAGGATGAACAAAGTTTGTTCCGAAGATTGGGGGCCCGTCTGAACCCTATTTGAGGGGAGTCAGTAATATATTGACTGATGGAGGGATTGTTCTGAAGTAGATACCAGTGTTTGCGTAATAGTTTGCGAATCCGTTGATGGCCATTATGGAATACAGTGATAAATCTGATAGACCGCTGTTTATTAATCTGTTTAGATTTATTGAGTAGTTGATTACGATCCATGTCCCTCACCTTTGTCTCTATGATATGAAGTGATTTAAGATTGTAACCTCTTGTAGTTAGTCTATCATTGATTTGAGTGGCAGCTGTATCATAGTCAGAGATCTTGGTGCAGTTAAGTCTGGCTCTCCTAAGTTCCCCTTTTGGAATATTACGGAATGTGCTGGAACGATGTTAGGACGATGTTCCTAGGCTACTGTAAATAGACTCACAACTGACGGCATTTACATTGGATTGACGTTGTTCACAATAAACCTGAAATAAGAAGACTAGACTGACTCTTTATACAACCACTACGGATTCACCTTGTGTGTTTGGCCGGATGTTTTGTTTCGGACTCATTCTTCTATATTAATAATGTTGGAATCATATTGCTCACAATGAATAAGGCATTTTGAGGATTAACCCGTAAACAATAATACTTTTGTCTGACTCTCATAATATTTTATTAGAGGGACTTTTCCACTATCAGACTTTATACTTGTTACTTTAGGAGGACTAGGGTCCAATGTCCTCCGGTTAAGTCCCTTCAGTTACCTCATTTAGGCATTTTATACAGAGAGCTAGTGTACTGGACCCCCTCCTTTTTTGGAGCTTTGTTTTTGCATGTTCTCTGAGGAGAAGCTCAGGGTCATGGTGGAGGAAATCATCCGGGTAGAGCCACAGCTATTCGGATCACAGGAGCAGTACACCTCCATAGCTAGGAAGATGGAGCTATGGCGAAGAATAGTGGACAGGGTCAACGCAGTGGGACAGCACCCAAGAAATAAGGATGACATCACGAAGAGGTGGAATGACCTATGGGGGAAGGTGCGTTCCGTGGTCTCAAGACACCACCTTGCGGTTCAGTGGACTGGCGGCGGACCCCCACCTCCTCCCCCACAACTAACAACATGGGAGGAGCAAGTCTTGGCGATTCTGCATCCTGAGGGCCTCGCAGGAGTAGATGGAGGAATGGACTCTGGTAAGTCAACTCTTAACTATTACATCCCCCACCCTACTTGCATGCTATCACATACCGCCACCCTCACCCTCATCACTCCAACTCTTCACAAATGTCCCCAAATGCCACAAAATGTCACAAAGGGCCTAACACCAAGCCCTGCATGCAACAACAAAGCATGGACACCCATCACCAAAGCATGGCCACTGCACATACCCATACACCCCCCTAAACCACCATCACACAAGGTCCCACACAGGAATGCAAGCACTGGGGTACACGGTCACCCACCTATTGCACACCATAGCACACACAGATGTAATAAACATGCTTTTATACCCCTGTAGGCCCCTACCCAACATCACCGGGCAGGAGGGTCCACACATGTCCACAACACCAACAGAAGAGGCCCACTGTGATGACAGCAGCTCTGTCCAACTGGATCTAGATGACCAGCCCGGCCCATTGGGGACCTCAGGACAGTCGGTTCCCCTCACACAGTCACAGGCCACCACAGACCTTCCCCCCTCTGGAAACACCAGCACAGCACCCACCCAGCGGGACCATATCTCTGTCCCCAGGACACGTCAATCAGCAGTGTGTCCACCACTACAGGGAACCCAGGCTAACCAACCACCCCAACAACAGGGACCTTGGGGCAGTGGTAGTGAGCACACGGTCCAGGGGACGGAGGCCCAGGAACACTGGGGAACTGGGAGGGCTACTGTGCGACAGGGGGAGGACAGGCCAAGGGAACCCACTCTCCACGAGGCCTCTCCAACATCATGGGAGCCTACCACCACTCCCAGGAGACGATGGCAACAGTACTGGCCAAGTTTCAGGAGACCCAGCGCCTGCAGGAGGAACAGTATTTGGGCTTCAGGGAGGGACTCAGATCCATCAATTCCACCCTGGGCACCATCGTAGGGGTGCTGAAGGAAGTACTCAACACCAGGAGGGACACTGTGGCACAACAAGGGGCCCCTGACACTAGCCTGGACGATGAACTGCCCACCACCTCCGCCAGGGCTAGTGGACAGGAGGCACCGCCACAGGACCACCACACCAGCACCCCACCCCCTGCAGAGGGAGAACCACCCCGCAAACGGTCCCTGAGATCCAGGACAAAGACAGAGAACGATGCCAAGACCCCGGCCAAGAAATGAGACCACCCTAAATGTCATATTTCTTTCCCACTTTGTCACCCTGTCCATCTTCAAACTGCCCCAGCTCCACTTCCTATGCCCATTTGGGCAATGCACCTGTGAGACTAATAGACTGGACCCTGCCATGGACATTCCTCCACCATCACCCCTCACCATTTGAGTACCCCCTCCAATATTGAGCACTTAAATAAACACCCTTGAAGCACAAAACAATCTGGAGTCAGTCTGTGATTTCGAAATAGTGTATTAGCAATTACAGTGTCAAAATGCTCTTTCAAATGTAATGTTAACATACCTATGTCACACAGCTCTAGTCCATGAGGAAACAAAGCAGATGTCACACTGTGGGACCCACATCTGTGATTTCAAAATAGTGTATTAGCAATGACAGTTTCAAAATGCTCTTTCAAATGTAATGTTAACATACCTATGTCACACAGCTCTAGTCCATGAGGAAACAAAGCAGATGTCACACTGTGGGACCCACATCAGTGAAATCGTAAGGGAAAGTGACAACTCAGTGACCATACACTGGGTGAAAACGAGTAGAGAGGTAGTAGTGTTAAAGTACATGTAGTAGGCAGGTTTGTATTCTTACCTGCGTCACACTGGAAATATTGCAGGATCACCGAGTTCCTGTTATCGATGCCCTCTTCTTCTGCTTCCTCGTCTTCACTGTCTACAGGCTCCACAGCTGCAACAACACCGCCATCTGGACCATCCTCCTGCAGAAAAGGCACCTGTCGTCGCAAAGCTAAGTTGTGAAGCATACAGCAGGCCACGATGATCTGGCACACCTGCTTTGGTGAGTAGAATAGGGATCCACCTGTCATATGCAGGCACCTGAACCTGGCCTTCAGGAGGCCGAAGGTCCGCTCTATTATCCGCAGAGTTCGCCCATGGGCCTCATTGTAGCGTTCCTCTGCCCTTGTCCTGGGATTCCTCACTGGGGTCAGTGGCCATGACAGGTTGGGGTAACCAGAGTCACCTGCAATTGGCGAGGGACAACTGTTAGACACACACTAACCTGTAGGGATATCCCGAGACAATCATTCCCACTGACTTGCTTTCAGGTGCTCACCTAATAGCCACACACAGTGCCTCTGGAGTTGAGCCATCACATAAGGGATGCTGCTATTCCGCAGGATGTAAGCGTCATGCACTGAGCCAGGGAATTTGGCATTCACATGGGAGATGTACTGGTCTGGCAAACACACCATCTGCACATTCTTGGAAAGATAACTCTTCCGGTTTCTGTACACTTGTTCACTCCTGCGGGGTGTACCAAAGCCACATGTGTCCCATCAATGGCACCTATGATGTTGGGGATATGTCCCAGGGCATAGAAGTCACCTTTTACTGTAGGCAAATCCTCCACCTAAGGGAAAACGATGTAGCTCTGCATGTGTTTCTGCAGGGCAGACAACACTCTGGCCAACACGTTGGAAAACATAGGCTGGGACATCCCTGATGCTATGGCCACTGTAGTTTGAAATGACCCACTTGCAAGGAAATTGAGTACTGACAGCACCTGCACTTGAGGGGGGGATTCCTGTGGGATGGCGGATAGCTGACATCAGGTCTGGCTCCAACTGGGCACACAGTTCCAGGATTGTGGCACGATCAAGCCTGTAGGTGATGATCACATGTCTTTCCTCCATTGTCGACAGGTCCACCAGCGGTCTGTACACCGGAGGATGCCGCCATCTCCTCACATGTCCCAGCGGATGGTGCCTATGAAGGACAACAGCGAGCACAGAGTCAACCAACTCAGAGGTACGTACCCACAGCTTACACAGAACATGAATCATAATCCGAAATTTGGCCTGTATGAGTGTTGAGGCTAGGCCTAGGTATGTGTGACACAGTTAAAAATTAAGCCATGTGGGCCCCTGAAATGGCGGCTGCTTGACATGAAAAGTGGGACAATGGGATGTGAGGTAACTGTGCTGGCGTTGTACACCATCGCGGTAGGCGGTCGAAGACCGCTGCGCAATTCTGCATTGGTTAACATTTGACCCTATGGGTCCCAGGAGCCAATGACGATGTACCCTGGCGGTGACGGTACGCACCGCCGTGGACGTGACCACCATTTTCTATCTGTTCAATCACTCGATACCTGATTTTCGACAGGAGAGGACCTACACTGCAAGTGCTGCTGTGACCTCAGTCTGGAAGAGACAATGGGGAAAGGGCCCCTGCCTTCACATCGGAAGAGTTGGAGAAACTCATGGATAGGGTCCTCCCCCAGTAGCCGCTACTCTACGGTCCTCCAGACAAACAGGTAAGTACACTGGGAGCATGCTGTATGGGCTATGCCTGTGTGGAGTGGGGTGGATAAAAGATGGGGGGGGAGAATGGGGCGTGCATGAAACAACGGTGAGTGCATGTGCCACATGGCAAGGGTAGGGATGGGGGCCAATGACTGTGACGGTGCAGTTGGTAATAACTTTTCTTTTCCCCCTGTACAATTCATGTAGGTCAGCGCCCACCAGAAAAAGGATATTTGGCGTGCCATCGCAAAGGACGTCCGGACCCTGGTGGTCTACCACAGACGGAGCACCCACTGCCATAAGAGATGGGAGGACATTCGCCACTGGAGCAAGAAGACAGCGGAGGCCCAGCTTGGGATGGACTCCCAATGTGGGAGGGGTGCCCGTCGCACCATGACCCCCCTGATGTTCAGGATCCTGGCGGTGGCGTACCTGGGGTTGGATGGGCGATTGAGGGCATCACAGCAGCCACAAGGGGGTGAGTACACTCTCATTCTGCTGATTTTGTGCGCAGTGGAGGTGTTAGGGTGGGGGAGGTGGGCTGTGGGTTTCCCTAGGCCAGGGTGAGTGTGCTAGTTAGGTCCCCTTGTTCTGGCAGACCCTATGGCACCCCACCCCACCTGTGTACAGTGCCAAGTATACCTAGTCAGGCTCTCTGTCATCCATGTGTGCAGATGTCGGCCATAGCCTTGTAGGCCATGTCCCAGGGATTGAACAGTAGACCCCAAGTGCGCGGCGTGGTGCAGGGGGCTTCTGTGTCTATCATGTCCACCAACGGTAGCGTTAATGCATGCAATTAACATTTCTTTCTTCTGTCGCCCCCCCTTTTGTGGTCCCCCTGTTCTTGTGTGTATTAGCATCATCAGGCAGAGGAGCAGTGGCACCGGAGCAGGAGGGAGCTGCACCCCACATGGCCCTGGAGGGCGAGACAACGGACTCGGAGTTCACCAGTGGGACGGAGGGCGAGGGGAGCTCCACGGCGGGGACAGGAGCTAACACCAGTGACACAGGCTCGTCCTCTGATGGGAGCTCCCTTGTGGTGGTGGCAACATCTGTGCCCCCGCATCTACAGTTACAGCCGCCACCCTCCCTACCAGCACCGCCCTCCCAGCAGCCCCTCAGCCTTTGTCCTGTGCCCGCTCACCCAGGAGGGTGGGCATCACCTTCGCCCCAGGCACCTTAGGCCCTGCCCCAGTCACCCCTGCTGTCCTCAGTGAGGAGGCCATAGACCTCCTCAGGTCCCTCACTGTTGGGCAGTCTACCATTTTGAATGCCATCCAGGGTGTAGAAAGGCAGTTGCAACAAACAAATGCATTCCTGAAGGGCATTCATTCTGGTCAGGCGGCCCTTCAGCGAGCTTTTCAGACTCTGGCCTCAGCACTGATGGCAGCCATTGTCCCTGTCTCTAGCCTCCCCCCTACATCTTCCTCCACCCAGACCCAATCCCCTCTACCTCAGCCTATCCCAAGCACACCTTCAGACCAGCATGCACACATGTCAACACACAATGGAAGCTCAGGCAAACATAAGCACCACACATCCCACAGGCACTCACGCAAGCATCACACACATGCAGACACACCAACATCCACTGCCTCCACTGTATACCCTCCTCCTCGTCTCCCTCCTCCCTCCCAGTCTTGTCTCCACTCACACCTGCATGCACTACATCTACAGCCACTACTTCCATCACCAGCACACACACCACCACACGCCGCTCACGTGCAGTCACCACCCCCACTGCCATTCACACATCCCCTCTGTCCTCTCCCAGTGTGTCTGTGACGCCACCTCCCAAGATACAGAAACGCAGGCACACTCCCACCCAACAGCCATCCACCTCACTACAGCCTCCAGCGCATGCACCTTCAACCAAAGTCACCAAACGAACACCTCCTACAACCACAACCTCTTCCTCCACTCCCAAACCCCCTCCAGCTACCCGTCCCAGTGTTCCCAAGAAACTTTATCTGTACAACCTTGACCTCTTTCCCTCACCTCCCCAGCCCCGTCCGTCTCCTAGGGCCCGACTTTCCAGGTCCCAACCTAGCACCTCAGCCACAACATCTCCAGGACCAGTGGTGCCTGTAGTCACCGGAATCTGGAGTGCACCGGCCACCAGGGCAGCCAGTGTGGCACGGAGCCACAGCACAGACAGTCCCCCACCTGTCAAGCATCAAAAGTTGGCCAGTGCCCGGCGGGAGAGGGGGAAGACTACAGCCACCAAAGCTGCTCCCAGGGGTACAGATGGGAGTGTGGAGTCAGCTGCGACACCTTCAAGGTGGGGAAGGCCCACAAGAAAGTCAGCAAGTCTGGGAAGAGCAGCACGGCGGAGAAGACCAACATCATCCCCGCTGCCCAGGAGGCCACCGCCATCATCCCCGCTGCCCAGGAGGCCACCGCCACCAGCCCATCTGCCCAGGAGGCCACCACCAGTACCAGCCCTGCTGCCCAGGAGGCCACCGCCATCATCCCCGCTGCCCAGGAGGCCACCGTCACCCGCCCAGCTGCCCAGGAGGCCACCGCCAGCACCAGCCCTGCTGCCCAGGAGGCCACCGCCATCATCCCCGCTGCCCAGAAGGCCACCGCCAGCACCAGCCCTGCTGCCCAGGAGGCCACCGCCATCATCCCCGCTGCCCAGGAGGCCACTGCCAGCACCAGCCCCGCTGCCCAGGAGGCCACAGCCTGCACCAGCCCTGCTGCCCAGGACAGGACCGCCAGCAACAGCCCCGCTGGGCCAGACAGGACCGCCAGCAACAGCCCCGCTGGGCCAGACAGGACCACCAGCACCAGCCCCACTGGGCCCTGAAGGACGGCCAGCACCAGCCCCGCTGGGCCAAACAGGACCGCCAGCAGCTGAGTCACTGCAAAGGACCCCTCCACCACAAGCACCGCTGAACAGGGCACCGCCGCCACAAGCACCGCTGAACAGGGCACCGCAGCCACAAGCACCGCTGCCAATGACACCGCCGCAACAAGCACCGCTGGCCCATGAGAGCCAAGGGCACTGACTCTACTGAGTCCGTCACGAGCAGGATGAAGCACTCTGGGCACAAAGCCCCCTCCAGAACCAGTGAAGAAAAGCATCCACTACCTCTGTCCTTGGCAGGATGAAGCACTCTGGGCACAAAGCCCCCTCCGGAACCAGTGGAGTATCACATCCACTACCTCTGTCCTTGGCAGGATGAAGCACTCTGGGCACAAAGCCCCCTCCAGAACAAGTGGAGAAAAGCATCCACTACCTCTGTCCTTGGCAGGATGAAGCACTCTGGGCACAAAGCCCCCTCCAGAACCAGTGGAGACTGTTATCCACTTGAGAGACTGTGGATTCGCACTCCCCAGGATTGAACAGTGGGCAAACCACCCACTGTAGAGACTTGAGAGACTGTGGCTTTGCACTCCCCAGGATGGAACAGTGGGCAAACCACCCACTGTAGAGACTTGAGAGACTGTGGCTTTGCACTCCCCAGGATTGAACAGTGGGCAAACCACCCACTGTAGAGACTGGAGAGACTGTTGCTTTGCACTCCCCAGGATGGAACAGTGGGCAAACCACCCACTGTAGAGACTTGAGAGACTGTCGCTTTGCACTCCCCAGGATGGAACAGTGGGCATGTGGCCCCCTCGTGGATTTGGCATCGTGCACTCAACCGGCTGAGGTGCCCCCCCTTTCCCTTCCCCCTGAGGTGCCTGTTTTATTGCTATCTGATGCCCCTGCAGTGTTCTCTCCCTCATTTCGGGGATTGAGTGTGGGCCTCGCCCATACCGTGTGGGCCCAGTGTTCCACGGACTTCAATGGAGCACTACCTGGACTACTATTCTTGGTGTATATTTTGTTTATAGTGTATATATATATTTATATTTTTGTGTACTGGATTTTAATATATTAAAATGGTTACACTCATTTCCTTTTGTCATTGCATTCTTCCCGGGGGGGTTGGGAGGTGTAACTATTATGTATCATGTTGTATTAGTGTGTGTGTTGTCGTGGGTGAGGGTGGGGTTGGGGGGTGTTGCGTGTGCGTGTCCCTGTTTTTTCCCTCCCCCCTTCCCTGTGTCATAGGTGCAGTACTCACCGTGGTCTTCGCCGCCGGTGTTCATGCTCCTGGTAGAGGAGCAAGAAGATCAGGGCTGGCAGGACCTGGAGTTCGGGTTTCATGGTGTCCGGATTCCTCGTGGGGTGTGTTGAGGTGGGCGTTTTTCCTTCGAAGTCCTGTTTCCGCCGTGTTTTTGTTCACAGTGAATCCACCCCGGAAAAGGTGGCGGATTGGTAGGTTGTGATATTGTGGGCAGTACATTGTCCTCCGCCTGTCTGTTGGTGGTGACCGCCAAGCTGTTTGTTTGTACCGCCTTGGCGGTCGGAGTGTTAAAGTGGCTGTCTTTGTTGGCGGTTTCCGCCACGGTCGTAATTCCCTTTTTTTTCCGCCCGCCTGTTGGCGGTCTTACCGCCGCTTTAACACCGACCGCCAGGGTTGTAATGACCACCATAAGTGCAACAATAAGTTACACACTTCCTGATTGCATTACCTGACATTATCCACACAAACTTAGGACAGTTCATACTTACCAACGAACCAGGCCCTCTCCAATAGTAGTTGCAGCATCAGCTGGGGTACCGTGCTATTACGCATGACAAAGAAATCATTATCTGATCCAGGTAACCGGGCAAACACGGAGATATACAAATCGTGTAAGCAAACAACTTGGACGTTGATAAAATGGAAGTTCTTCTTGGTATGATACACTTGTTCCCTGGCTTGCAGTGGTACTAAAGCAATATGGGTGCCATCAATGGCTCAAACAACTTGTAATAGCCGAGCAAATCCATAGATTCCAACCTGCGCATTGGCTTAATTCTCATACCTGGGGTACTAGATGTAGCTGTCTAGGTGTCTCATCATTGCAGAAAGCACATCTTTTATTACCCAACAGAACATTTGTTGTGATCTATCTCCACATATTGCCACTGCGTATTGAAAGCAACCTGTGGCCAGAAATGCAATACTGCCATAAATTTCACAATTGGTGTGATGCATGTGGGATTAGTGTTTTGAGGCAGGAGATCATGTTCCAACTGATGACATAGATCCAGTATGGTTTGCCGATTAAAAAAAAGTTCTGGATGATATCTCTTTCTTCCATGGCTTGAAGGTCTCGATATGGGTAGTACACTGGAGGCTATTGTCTTCTTCATCTATTAAGGTACCTGTGTGTGAATTGAAACCAGTATATGAAAGTTGTTCACAATGTCCACAGTAAGAAATGTGAAGAGTAAGTCAAAACTCATGTGACAGTACATAACTGTTACATATAGCACAATACACACATGACTTTTAAAGACTGGATTGTGCAACAACCCTCACCAGTCCCCATTGTGGCCTCAACATGTATCTTGACCATTACTATGTAAATAATACATCCTAGATGTATTATTTGCACCCATTTTTTATTAACATTTGTTTTTGGACAAAATACAGTCTACTGTGGTGTACACTGCACTGCTCTGCTCTAGCCCATATGCACACTAACGCACTTGACAAATAAAAAATGGAGTCAAATGGAAATGTCACTGGATTTGTACATATTTAAACATGTAACCCCACATTTGGAGTGGTGGTGATGCAGTTGACGGTCACCAATACAATACCTTCACATGCTAACATGGTGGCTGCCTGGCCTTTCACATTGGACATTGTGCATCTGACGCCGCCAAATAAGTCAACCGCGCAGTGGGTGGTTGAGTCCACGACGAACACAGTCATAGGCTTACATTGGTGATTACGAGGGTAGAGGACCAATTACTGTGTCCGTATATGCTGACGACTGCGTACATCATGTACATGTGCACCATAGTTTGAAAAATACCTCACTTGCCTCCTGACACTGCTGCTATCAACATCTCCTCCAATCTGAACAACTGCTGTTTGCTACCTCTGGGACCAATCGTGGCAGGCCAAGCAGGTGAGAGGGCCCATGCCTTCTCTACAGAGGAGCTGGAGCTGCTAGTTTATGTAGTCTTTTCCCTCTATGTCCAGCTCTGTGGCTCACCAGATGAACAGGTAACTATCTTGCATACATATGTTACTTTGTTTTGCTCCCTCATTTCCATTCCCACAGGCTACAGTGTGCCTCTGAGTTAAAGTATTAAGTCTGATTAAGGTTGTAAAGTGTTGTGGTCTGGTCATAGGACAATAATGTCAGAGATTGTCCAGCACTATAAATTGTGTACTTAACATCACCTTTGGGATGTGTGAGGTGTGGTTTTTGGTGTATGTAGACATCTATGCATGTATACATTTCATGGTACCTATGATACATTTACTATTATGATCATACTTACTGTGCAAACACATGTATGGCCTTTACAGCATGAGCTGTGAATTCATTCTGTACAAAGCAGCTGACGATGATGTCAGATAGGTGTGAATTGCCACACATCACTCAGCCTAGATCAGGGTTTACCAAACTGTTGTCTGTGAGCAATAGCTCAAAGACCCCTTCAGAGTGCCACACAGCACATGTATTGGATGGCAACAAGCTGCAACTTAATAAGTTGAACAGTTGGAAATGTGATGTTCAGGTGGGATTAGTGTTAGAAATGGGGTCTTTAGTTGGCAGTCAGGTTATCCCTGGTCCAAGCAAGGACCCTCACTCTAGTCAGGGCAAAGGAGAAATACACCTGGTTAACCCCTGCTCACCCCCTTGATAGCTTGGCACGAGCAGGCAGGCTGAACTCAGAAGCAATATGTAAAGTATTTGTACCAACACAAACAGTAATACAGTTAAAACACTACAAAATGGACACCACATCAGTTTAGAAAAATAGGCCAAATTTATCTAAATCAAAAAAAGACCAAAATTACAAAAATCCAACATACACAAGTCAAGATATGAATTTTCAAAAGAATAAGAGTCTTACTCCATAGAAAACAATGGAAACTATGATTTTGCGCAAAGTACCTGGTACGAAAAGGCAGCAATGAGTCGATTCCTTCCTCGCAAGGGAGGTTGTGCATAATTTCTTCTCCAGTCGGGTTGGTGATGCGTTGCTTTTCTCGCTGCAAGAGAACGATGCATCAATTTCCGGACAGGGCAACTCAGATGCGCGCAGAGTCGGTTTGACTTTGATGCCCAGGGATGATGGTGGAAACTCCTGTTGCATGGTGTTAGAAAACCACGCTGGCCCATCCTTTATCAGCCACGTTGCAGATGGTGCATCGAAAATCTCCCCGCACATCATACTCTGTGTGGATTTTCAGCTCTTGTCTAACAACCTCACCTTTCAAGGGCCCAGGGACTGGATAGGACACCACTTGGCAGGGCAGGAGTCTCAGCAGAGAGTCCAGATGTTAGCAGAGGAAGTCTTTGATGGTTCTGAGACTTCAAAACAGGAGGCAAGCTCAGTTCAAGGCCTTGGAGACAATTCACAAGCAGGAATATACCATAAAATCAAGGCTTTGTCCCCTTTCACAGGCAGAAGCAGCAAATGCAGGATAGTCCAACAAAGCACCGTCACAGGCAGGGACAGCACTCCTCCTCAGCTCTTCAGCTCTTCTCTTTGGCAAAAGCTGCTCTTGGTTCCAGAAGTGATTTTGTTTTTATGGGTTTTGGCTACAGTACTTATACCCCTTCCTGCCTTTAAAGTAGGACTACTTCAAAGGAAAGTTTCTTTTGTTCACCAGATTCTGCCTTGCCCAGGCCAGGCCCCAGACACAGACTAGGGTATTGGAGACTGCACTGTGAGAGGGCAGGCACAGCCCATTGAGGTGAAAGTAATCACTCCTCCCTCCACTCTAGCGCAGATGGCTCATCAGGATAGGCAGGCTACACGCCACATCCCTCTGTCTCACTGTCTAGAGGGGATTCACAAACAGCTCAACTGTCAAACTGACCCAGACAGGCAATCCACAAACAGGCAGAGCCACAGAATGGCTTAAGCAAGAAAATGCCTACTTCCTAAAAGTGCAGATGAATAGGAGATGGTGACACCCCCGTGTACAGGCCCATGGTGGACTTGGCAACAATTGAGGACAGGCACATTATCCTCACCTATAGACTGGACAGGGCCACAATCACAGAGCTGTGTGCCTAATTGGACGCTGACCTGCTATCTGCTATCTATCAGCCCACCGGGATTCCTCCTCTTGTGCAAGTCCAATCTGTGCTCCATTTCCTGGCAACTGGCTCATTCCAAGTGACAGTAAGCTTGGCAGCAGGAATGTCTCAGCCAATGTTCTCAATAGTGCTGACCAGAGTGCTGTCGGCCCTGATTGAACATATGTGCAGCTACATTGTTTTCCCCAGGTGAAGGACTTGGCCACAGTGAAAGCTGGTTTCTATGCAATGGGACATATCCCCAACATTATTGGGACTATTGATGGTACACATATTGCATTTGTCTCCCACCCCCCCAGAGAAATAAACAGGTGTTCAGAAATCAAAAGAGCTTTCATTCCATGAATGTGCAGATAGTGTGCCTGGTGGAACAGTACATCTCCCATGTCAATCCAAAGTATCCTGGGTCTGTGCATGATGCCCTTATTCTGAGGAATAGCAGCATCCCATATGTGACAGCTCAACTCCAGAGGCACAGGGTATGGCTAATAGGTGAGCCCTGGTTCCCACCCAGTGGATGTTGGTGTATGGGTATGGTGTGGGCCCAAAGGGTTGGTGTGTGGCTAACAGTTGCCCCTTGATATTTGCAGGTGACTCTGGTTACCCCAACCTCTCATGGCTCCTGACCTCTGTGAGGAATCCCAGGACAAGGGCAGAGAAATGTTACAATGAGGCACATGGGCGACCAAGAAGAATCATAGAGTGTAACTTCACTTTTCATTGACAGATTTGTGTTTGACATTGTCACTGGCAGGCTGATTTTCCCACTTCTATGGCCACTTACTGTACCCTTTGCCATCTCTATTTTCAGATATTTGTGTCCCTCTATCGCTCCTGGTGTGTTGACTGCAGCCAACTACAGGTCATTCCTATGTATATATTACTGTACCGTTGTATTGCAGTGTTTAAAGCTTGTTAAACGAATACATAGTTCCAGCATTTGACACACTCCATACTTGTAATTTTTTTCAAAGGGTGTTTATTTAAGTGCTAATAAGTAGAGGGGGATGTGCAATAGGCTGGGTGATGGTGGAGGAATGTTCAAGATAGAATCTAGTCTATGTGGATCACAGGTGCATTGTCCAAGGGGGCTTAGGACGTGGAGCAATGGCAGTTCAAAGTGGACAGGGTGACAGGGTGGACACAAGAGTGACAATCAGGAGAGTCGTATTTCCTGGTGGGGGTCTTGGCAATAGTCTCTGGCTTCTGCCTGGATCGAAGGGACCGTTTGCGGGGTGGTTCTCCTTCAGCAGGGGGAAGGATGCTGGTGGCCTCTTGTACCTGTGGTGGGGCCTCCTGTCCACTGCCGGCAGCGAAGGTGGAAGGCTGTTCATCGGTTTGGCTAGTGTCAGGGGCCCACTGGTGTGCCACTGCCTCCCTCATGGTATAGGCCATGTCTGCCAGCACCCCTGCAATGGTGACCAGGGTGGTGTTGATGTCCTTCAAGTCCTCCCTGATCCCCAGGTACTGTCCCTCCTGCAGCCGCTGGGTCTCCTGCAACTTGTCCAGTATCTGGCCCATCATCTCCTGGGAATGGTGGTATGCTCCCAGGATCCTGGTGAGTGACTCCTGGAGAGTCAGTTCCCTGGGCCTGTCCTCCCCCTGTCGCACAGACAGCAGTCCTCCCAGCTTCCCTGTTGTCCTGTGCCTCTGTCCCCTGAACCGTGTGCCCACTGACCCCAGCTCCCTGATCGTCCTGTGTTTGTGGGGTGGCCTGGGGTCCCTGTAGTGGTGGACACACTGTTGATTGACGTGTCCTGGGACAGAGGTATGGGCCCGCTGGGTGGGTGCTGTGGTGGTGTTTGCTGAGAGGGGAGGCTCTATGGTGGTATGGGACTGTGCCTGGGAAACCGACTGTCCTGAGATACCTGATGGGCCAGGTTGGTCATCCAGATCCAGGCGTCCAGAGCTGCTGTCATAACTGCAGGCCTCTTCTGGGGAGGCCTGGGTGTTGCTGGCACCTCCTCTCTGGTGACGTTGGCTGGAGGACCTCTGGGGATGTAAATGCAGTGTTATTGTTTCTGCGTGTGACATCTTGTGCAACGGTGTGTTGCCCTCTATGGTTGTTATTGCCCTGGCAGCTTTGCCTTGTGTGAGTAGCTATTTGGTGGGCTAGGTGATTCTGTCTAGTGTGCATGCTTTAGTGATAGGTGTCCATGCAGGTCTGTGATGGGGGTCCGTGCATTGGTGCTACATGCAGGGCTTGGTATTGGGAGGGGTGGGTTGTGATGGTGGGATGGTTGTGAGGTGGTGGAGTGATGGGAGTGAGGGTAAGGGTGGGGGTTTGCGATGGCATGCAGGTAGGGGGTGATAGTAATATAGATTTGACTTACCAGAGTCGAGTCCTCTTCCTACCGCTGCTAGGCCGTCAGCATGCATGATTGCCAAGACTTGCTGCTCCCATGTTGTTAGTTGTGGGGAAGGAGGTGGGGGTCCATCGCCAGTCCTCTGAACACCTAGATGGTGTCTTGCTGCGGTGGAACGCACCTTCCCCCTTAGGTCATTCCCCCTCTTTCTGATGTCATCCCTAGTTCTGGGGTGCTGTCACACGGCGTTGACCCTGTCCACCATTCTCCGCCATAGCTCCATCTTCCTCGCAATGGATGTCTGCTGCACCTGTGATCCGAATAGCTGTGGCTCTACCCGGATGATTTCCTCCAGCATGACCTTTAGCTCCTCCTCTGAAAACCTGGGGTGTCGTTGTGGTGCCATGGATGTAGTGTGAGTAGTGTAGGTGAGGGTGTGTGGGGTGATGTGTTTGGGTGTGTGATGTAAGGCTTTGGCTGGTGTATAGGTGATGGTGGTGTGTGGCTCTGGTCTTGTCTGTGGTCTTGCTATCTCTCCTGTGGCACTTGTTTGTAGTCTTAAAGGGTTGTGGGTAAGGTGGTTGTGTGTTTTATAGTGGCGTGGTTGTGTGGGTGTGGTGTGTGAATGTGTGTCAGGTGTGTGTAGTTTGAATTATCCAATGTAGTGTTGTTTTGTATATGTGTGTGTATTTTGAGCGCAGCGTTCTGTACCGCCAATGGTTTAGCTCCATTGAATGTCCTCCGCAGTGATTCGTGGGTCATAATGCTGTGGGCGTAGTTCTGTTGGCTTAACGGTGTGGGTTTTGCTACCCCCAGTTTATCACTGACCTTTCGGCTGGCGGACTTGTGTGTGTGGCTGTATAATGGCAGATTGCTATGTGTTTGTCATAATATGGGTAGCGGTAATCCACTGCGGCGGCGGTATGTTGGAGGCAGTCAGCATGGAGGTAAACGGTACTTACCGCCAATGCCATAATGAGGGCCCATCCGTTGTGCCCAGTCCGAACCATGGAAAAATATACAATAAGGGAGGGGAGTCCCTATCACCCCACTGGATCAGGGACAAACACTATACTGAAATAAAGGTATCCAGAATGGACGAATGCAAGATCAAATGTCAAAGTGAAAACCTGAATTTTTCACTGAAAACATATTTCTTTATTACAATTAAATCAATTAAATCTTAGAGTCACCAGGACACACCCAATCAACTATATATCACTAACACACAATATACACAACATGGAAACGAAATACAAATTGTTATATAAAATTACTACACACATTAAAAGTGAGCCAGACGTTCCTTAGGGCACCGTAGTATATTAACCATAGGTTGCTTAGCCATCCAGTGGCAAGCAGTATCAAACGGAGGTAATGCCAGTTATACAAGGAGGGTATCTTCCATCAGCGAAAAAAGTCTATCACTGGTATAAGTGTCCAATACAATCCAAAGTTTTTATATCCAATATTTCAGAAATTCCAACAGACATTCCTCCGAAATTGTAGTTGATATGTTTCGGCCTTTATAAATCTGGCCTCCTCAGGACAACGGGAACAGTGCCTATTACACAACATATCAGATTAACTACAAAATTGGTACTCACTGAACCAACATGCACCACCAGGGTCACTGAGAAGATAGTCAACGCCCAACTGTCTCACTTTTTACAAGAAAACAATACACTCAACGCCTCCCAGTCTGGATTCCGCAAGAACCACAGCACGGAGACCACTCTCATCACCTGCACAGATGACATCAGGACCAGAGTGGACAAGGGCGAGACTGTCGCCCTCATCCTCCTAGACCTCTCCGCAGCATTCGACACTGTATGCCACCAGATCCTCCACGCATGCCTTTTTGACGCAGGAATTCAACATATGGCCCTGGACTGGCTCACCTCCTTCCTCGCCGAAAGAACCCAAAGAGGATGCCTCCCTCCCTTCTGGTCTCCTGCTACCAAGATCATCTGCGGGGTACCCCAAGGATCCTCCCTAAGCCCCACCCTCTTCAACATCTACATGGCCCCCCTCGCCATCATCCTCCGTCCCCACAGAATCACCATCACCTCTTATGCAGACGACACCCAGCTCATCATCTCCCTCACCAGGAACCCAGCCACCGCCAAGATAAACCTGCACGCGGGACTCCTCAACATCACCAAATGGATGACAGCAAGCCACCTCAAACTTAACTCAAACAAAACAGAAATCATCATCTTCAGCCCCAACAAGACAGCATGGGATGACTCCTGGTGGCCCACCACCCTCGGACCACCCCCAACACCCATCTCTCTCCATGGCCCAGCAAATCAACACCATATCGTCCTCTTGCTTCAACACCCTTCGCATGCTACGCAAGACTTTCAAGTAAATTCATTCAGAAACAAGAAGAACCGTCACCCATGCCCTCATCAGCAGCAGACTGCACTACGGCACTGCCCTCTATGCAGAGAACACATCCAAACTTCAAAGAAAACTCCAGCGAATTCAAAACGGAGCTGCACGTCTCATCCTCAACCTCCCTCGCCACAAACACATATCCACCCACCTCAGATCTCTGCACTGGATGCCCATCAGCAAAAGGATCATCTTCAAAGTCCTCGTCCACGCTCACAAAGCTCTCCATGACACTGGTCCGGCCTACCTCAACAAACAAGTAAACTTCCACATACCAACCCAACAGCTCCGCTCTGCTGACCTCGCCCTCGCTACAGTCCCCCGCATTCAATGCACCACCTCCGGCGGCAGATCCTTCTCACACCTCGCCGCCAAGACCTGGACCTCCCTCCCCACCAACCTACGCAAGACACAGGACCTCCTAACTTTCAGAAAGCACCTCAAGACATGGAGCCAGATGTATCATGAAAAGGCCTTGCGACTTGGAAATAGCGATTTTTAAGAAATCGCTATTTCCGAGTCGCAATAGGCCATGTATCATAATTGCGAATTGGAATTAGCGAATTCTTAAAATTCACTATTTGTGGTTTGCGAGGCCCAAATACCGGATCGCAATTTGCATTCTCGCAGTTTGCGATTCGGTAATTGAAAATCGCAAATTGCGAGAATGCACACCTGGAGGAGCCTGATGACATCAAAAGCAGGAAGTGAGTCATCCCAGGCAGTTTGCAGGTGCCACACCCAAACTAGCACTCAGAGAGAGTCAGCCAAGCCACACTGAGCAAGTCTCTGAAGAAGGCAGCACAGCAGAACCAACATGGACACCTCTGCCCAGGGAAAGGAGAAGGGAGAAAGGAAGCGCAAACTGAAGTTTAGTGAGCAAGAGCTGGAGGTGCTCACAGAGGAAGTGGTCAGGAGCCATGACCGTTTGTTCGGCAAAAGCTCACTCCAGGTTGTAGAGAGTGAAAAGCACAGACTCTGGGCAGATATCCAGACCAAAATCTCTGGGCAGATATCCAGACCAAAATCAAGCGCTGTTGGAGTGGCGCAGCGCTCTGTCGATGAAATCAAGAAGAGGTGGTACGACCTGCGGTCCCGTGCCAAGGAGAGGGTGGCAAGATGACTGCAGGAGGCCAGGAGCACAGGAGGCGGACCACCCACAGAGACACCCTCCGCCCCGATGGAAGGCCTAGTGGAGTCCACACTCCTCCTAGAAGCAGTCAGTGGGGTCACTGACATTGACACATCCGGCACACCAAGTACAAGTAAAGGTAAGTGCAATATTGAAATGTAACCCCATATGTGTATGCACAAAAGCCCCTTAGGAATTAGCAAGTAATTTAAAACATTGTGAGAAGTAGTCCATTCCACATCTTAGAAGCAGCACAACAATTCCTTATGGGAGTGGTAGTCCACAACCCAGAGCTGAAAGTAGCACATATAATGTAATAGGCAGAGCGACACACAGAAGAACACAACACCCACAACATAGGGATGAGAAGTAACTGTACCTTTATTACCATTGTGTGACCTTTATTGATACAGACATAACTGACATGCTGCATATTGTCGTTGCAGGTGGCCCAGGCCCAGCAGCTACAGCATGTGCCATTGCAGGGGAAACAGACAACCATCCTGCTTCAGACTCCAATACCAGTGAGTCACAGAACATCGCTCCAATCCGACGCAGGCCTAGGGCACTGCCACTGCCAGAACTGAGCCAGGACTCAGATGAGCAGCAGGAAGACTCACACACACCGTCCCCAAGTGGCAGATGCACTCGGATGCAGGAGCCCCGTTCACAGCAGAGCACAGCATCCCGCAGGATGCCTGCATATGCAGGCGCACAGGCTTTTGAGGATAGGTGAGGGAACATCATTATTTGGTGGCCTGGAATCGGCTATGTTAAAGCAGCAGCGCCTGCAAAAAAAAAAATTACGCCGTTACAAAGGCAGATGCAGGCACATAATACAAACATGCATCGCCAGCTGGAGTGTCTCAATGCCAACATCGAACAGCTGCATGAGGGGCAGGTCCAAGCATCGTAGTATACGAGGGAGCTGACTACTGCTGTGAGGAACTGTGTCAGGAGCTGCGCCACGACAGGGTAAGCCACCGCAGGCAGGAGGGACGCTTGATGGGTATGTTTGGCGGTTTCTGTTGCTCTGTCACTAGGCTGGCAAATTCTACAGCCCTAATATTCATTCTGTACAAAGCAGCTGACGATGATGTCAGATAGGTGTGAATTGCCACACATCACTCAGCCTAGATCAGGGTTTACCAAACTGTTGTCTGTGAGCAATAGCTCAAAGACCCCTTCAGAGTGCCACACAGCACATGTATTGGATGGCAACAAGCTGCAACTTAATAAGTTGAACAGTTGGAAATGTGATGTTCAGGTGGGATTAGTGTTAGAAATGGGGTCTTTAGTTGGCAGTCAGGTTATCCCTGGTCCAAGCAAGGACCCTCACTCTAGTCAGGGCAAAGGAGAAATACACCTGGTTAACCCCTGCTCACCCCCTTGGTAGCTTGGCACGAGCAGGCAGGCTGAACTCAGAAGCAATATGTAAAGTATTTGTACCAACACAAACAGTAATACAGTTAAAACACTACAAAATGGACACCACATCAGTTTAGAAAAATAGGCCAAATTTATCTAAATCAAAAAAAGACCAAAATTACAAAAATCCAACATACACAAGTCAAGATATGAATTTTCAAAAGAATAAGAGTCTTACTCCATAGAAAACAATGGAAACTATGATTTTGCGCAAAGTACCTGGTACGAAAAGGCAGCAATGAGTCGATTCCTTCCTCGCAAGGGAGGTTGTGCATAATTTCTTCTCCAGTCGGGTTGGTGATGCGTTGCTTTTCTCGCTGCAAGAGAACGATGCATCAATTTCTGGACAGGGCAACTCAGATGCGCGCAGAGTCGGTTTGACTTTGATGCCCAGGGATGATGGTGGAAACTCCTGTTGCATGGTGTTAGAAAACCACGCTGGCCCATCCTTTATCAGCCACGTTGCAGATGGTGCATCGAAAATCTCCCCGCACATCATACTCTGTGTGGATTTTCAGCTCTTGTCTAACAACCTCACCTTTCAAGGGCCCAGGGACTGGATAGGACACCACTTGGCAGGGCAGGAGTCTCAGCAGAGAGTCCAGATGTTAGCAGAGGAAGTCTTTGATGGTTCTGAGACTTCAAAACAGGAGGCAAGCTCAGTTCAAGGCCTTGGAGACAATTCACAAGCAGGAATATACCATAAAATCAAGGCTTTGTCCCCTTTCACAGGCAGAAGCAGCAAATGCAGGATAGTCCAACAAAGCACCGTCACAGGCAGGGACAGCACTCCTCCTCAGCTCTTCAGCTCTTCTCTTTGGCAAAAGCTGCTCTTGGTTCCAGAAGTGATTTTGTTTTTATGGGTTTTGGCTACAGTACTTATACCCCTTCCTGCCTTTAAAGTAGGACTACTTCAAAGGAAAGTTTCTTTTGTTCACCAGATTCTGCCTTGCCCAGGCCAGGCCCCAGACACAGACTAGGGTATTGGAGACTGCACTGTGAGAGGGCAGGCACAGCCCATTGAGGTGAAAGTAATCACTCCTCCCTCCACTCTAGCGCAGATGGCTCATCAGGATAGGCAGGCTACACGCCACATCCCTCTGTCTCACTGTCTAGAGGGGATTCACAAACAGCTCAACTGTCAAACTGACCCAGACAGGCAATCCACAAACAGGCAGAGCCACAGAATGGCTTAAGCAAGAAAATGCCTACTTCCTAAAAGTGCAGATGAATAGGAGATGGTGACACCCCCGTGTACAGGCCCATGGTGGACTTGGCAACAATTGAGGACAGGCACATTTTCCTCACCTATAGACTGGACAGGGCCACAATCACAGAGCTGTGTGCCTAATTGGACGCTGACCTGCTATCTGCTATCTATCAGCCCACCGGGATTCCTCCTCTTGTGCAAGTCCAATCTGTGATCCATTTCCTGGCAACTGGCTCATTCCAAGTGACAGTAAGCTTGGCAGCAGGAATGTCTCAGCCAATGTTCTCAATAGTGCTGACCAGAGTGCTGTCGGCCCTGATTGAACATATGTGCAGCTACATTGTTTTCCCCAGGTGAAGGACTTGGCCACAGTGAAAGCTGGTTTCTATGCAATGGGACATATCCCCAACATTATTGGGACTATTGATGGTACACATATTGCATTTGTCTCCCACCCCCCCAGAGAAATAAACAGGTGTTCAGAAATCAAAAGAGCTTTCATTCCATGAATGTGCAGATAGTGTGCCTGGTGGAACAGTACATCTCCCATGTCAATCCAAAGTATCCTGGGTCTGTGCATGATGCCCTTATTCTGAGGAATAGCAGCATCCCATATGTGACAGCTCAACTCCAGAGGCACAGGGTATGGCTAATAGGTGAGCCCTGGTTCCCACCCAGTGGATGTTGGTGTATGGGTATGGTGTGGGCCCAAAGGGTTGGTGTGTGGCTAACAGTTGCCCCTTGATATTTGCAGGTGACTCTGGTTACCCCAACCTCTCATGGCTCCTGACCTCTGTGAGGAATCCCAGGACAAGGGCAGAGAAATGTTACAATGAGGCACATGGGCGACCAAGAAGAATCATAGAGTGTAACTTCACTTTTCATTGACAGATTTGTGTTTGACATTGTCACTGGCAGGCTGATTTTCCCACTTCTATGGCCACTTACTGTACCCTTTGCCATCTCTATTTTCAGATATTTGTGTCCCTCTATCGCTCCTGGTGTGTTGACTGCAGCCAACTACAGGTCATTCCTATGTATATATTACTGTACCGTTGTATTGCAGTGTTTAAAGCTTGTTAAACGAATACATAGTTCCAGCATTTGACACACTCCATACTTGTAATTTTTTTCAAAGGGTGTTTATTTAAGTGCTAATAAGTAGAGGGGGATGTGCAATAGGCTGGGTGATGGTGGAGGAATGTTCAAGATAGAATCTAGTCTATGTGGATCACAGGTGCATTGTCCAAGGGGGCTTAGGACGTGGAGCAATGGCAGTTCAAAGTGGACAGGGTGACAGGGTGGACACAAGAGTGACAATCAGGAGAGTCGTATTTCCTGGTGGGGGTCTTGGCAATAGTCTCTGGCTTCTGCCTGGATCGAAGGGACCGTTTGCGGGGTGGTTCTCCTTCAGCAGGGGGAAGGGTGCTGGTGGCCTCTTGTACCTGTGGTGGGGCCTCCTGTCCACTGCCGGCAGCGAAGGTGGAAGGCTGTTCATCGGTTTGGCTAGTGTCAGGGGCCCACTGGTGTGCCACTGCCTCCCTCATGGTATAGGCCATGTCTGCCAGCACCCCTGCAATGGTGACCAGGGTGGTGTTGATGTCCTTCAAGTCCTCCCTGATCCCCAGGTACTGTCCCTCCTGCAGCCGCTGGGTCTCCTGCAACTTGTCCAGTATCTGGCCCATCATCTCCTGGGAATGGTGGTATGCTCCCAGGATCCTGGTGAGTGACTCCTGGAGAGTCAGTTCCCTGGGCCTGTCCTCCCCCTGTCGCACAGACAGCAGTCCTCCCAGCTTCCCTGTTGTCCTGTGCCTCTGTCCCCTGAACCGTGTGCCCACTGACCCCAGCTCCCTGATCGTCCTGTGTTTGTGGGGTGGCCTGGGGTCCCTGTAGTGGTGGACACACTGTTGATTGACGTGTCCTGGGACAGAGGTATGGGCCCGCTGGGTGGGTGCTGTGGTGGTGTTTGCTGAGAGGGGAGGCTCTATGGTGGTATGGGACTGTGCCTGGGAAACCGACTGTCCTGAGATACCTGATGGGCCAGGTTGGTCATCCAGATCCAGGCGTCCAGAGCTGCTGTCATAACTGCAGGCCTCTTCTGGGGAGGCCTGGGTGTTGCTGGCACCTCCTCTCTGGTGACGTTGGCTGGAGGACCTCTGGGGATGTAAATGCAGTGTTATTGTTTCTGCGTGTGACATCTTGTGCAACGGTGTGTTGCCCTCTATGGTTGTTATTGCCCTGGCAGCTTTGCCTTGTGTGAGTAGCTATTTGGTGGGCTAGGTGATTCTGTCTAGTGTGCATGCTTTAGTGATAGGTGTCCATGCAGGTCTGTGATGGGGGTCCGTGCATTGGTGCTACATGCAGGGCTTGGTATTGGGAGGGGTGGGTGTGATGGTGGGATGGTTGTGAGGTGGTGGAGTGATGGGAGTGAGGGTAAGGGTGGGGGTTTGCGATGGCATGCAGGTAGGGGGTGATAGTAATATAGATTTGACTTACCAGAGTCGAGTCCTCTTCCTACCGCTGCTAGGCCGTCAGCATGCATGATTGCCAAGACTTGCTGCTCCCATGTTGTTAGTTGTGGGGAAGGAGGTGGGGGTCCATCGCCAGTCCTCTGTACACCTAGATGGTGTCTTGCTGCGGTGGAACGCACCTTCCCCCTTAGGTCATTCCCCCTCTTTCTGATGTCATCCCTAGTTCTGGGGTGCTGTCACACGGCGTTGACCCTGTCCACCATTCTCCGCCATAGCTCCATCTTCCTCGCAATGGATGTCTGCTGCACCTGTGATCCGAATAGCTGTGGCTCTACCCGGATGATTTCCTCCAGCATGACCTTTAGCTCCTCCTCTGAAAACCTGGGGTGTCGTTGTGGTGCCATGGATGTAGTGTGAGTAGTGTAGGTGAGGGTGTGTGGGGTGATGTGTTTGGGTGTGTGATGTAAGGCTTTGGCTGGTGTATAGGTGATGGTGGTGTGTGGCTCTGGTCTTGTCTGTGGTCTTGCTATCTCTCCTGTGGCACTTGTTTGTAGTCTTAAAGGGTTGTGGGTAAGGTGGTTGTGTGTTTTATAGTGGCGTGGTTGTGTGGGTGTGGTGTGTGAATGTGTGTCAGGTGTGTGTAGTTTGAATTATCCAATGTAGTGTTGTTTTGTATATGTGTGTGTATTTTGAGTGCAGCGTTCTGTACCGCCAATGGTTTAGCTCCATTGAATGTCCTCCGCAGTGATTCGTGGGTCATAATGCTGTGGGCGTAGTTCTGTTGGCTTAACGGTGTGGGTTTTGCTACCCCCAGTTTATCACTGACCTTTCGGCTGGCGGACTTGTGTGTGTGGCTGTATAATGGCAGATTGCTATGTGTTTGTCATAATATGGGTAGCGGTAATCCACTGCGGCGGCGGTATGTTGGAGGCAGTCAGCATGGAGGTAAACGGTACTTACCGCCAATGCCATAATGAGGGCCCATCCGTTGTGCCCAGTCCGAACCATGGAAAAATATACAATAAGGGAGGGGAGTCCCTATCACCCCACTGGATCAGGGACAAACACTATACTGAAATAAAGGTATCCAGAATGGACGAATGCAAGATCAAATGTCAAAGTGAAAACCTGAATTTTTCACTGAAAACATATTTCTTTATTACAATTAAATCAATTAAATCTTAGAGTCACCAGGACACACCCAATCAACTATATATCACTAACACACAATATACACAACATGGAAACGAAATACAAATTGTTATATAAAATTACTACACACATTAAAAGTGAGCCAGACGTTCCTTAGGGCACCGTAGTATATTAACCATAGGTTGCTTAGCCATCCAGTGGCAAGCAGTATCAAACGGAGGTAATGCCAGTTATACAAGGAGGGTATCTTCCATCAGCGAAAAAAGTCTATCACTGGTATAAGTGTCCAATACAATCCAAAGTTTTTATATCCAATATTTCAGAAATTCCAACAGACATTCCTCCGAAATTGTAGTTGATATGTTTCGGCCTTTATAAATCTGGCCTCCTCAGGACAACGGGAACAGTGCCTATTACACAACATATCAGATTAACTACAAAATTGGTACTCACTGAACCAACATGCACCACCAGGGTCACTGAGAAGATAGTCAACGCCCAACTGTCTCACTTTTTACAAGAAAACAATACACTCAACGCCTCCCAGTCTGGATTCCGCAAGAACCACAGCACGGAGACCACTCTCATCACCTGCACAGATGACATCAGGACCAGAGTGGACAAGGGCGAGACCGTCGCCCTCATCCTCCTAGACCTCTCCGCAGCATTCAACACTGTATGCCACCAGATCCTCCACGCATGCCTTTTTGACGCAGGAATTCAACATATGGCCCTGGACTGGCTCACCTCCTTCCTCGCCGAAAGAACCCAAAGAGGATGCCTCCCTCCCTTCTGGTCTCCTGCTACCAAGATCATCTGCGGGGTCCCCCAAGGATCCTCCCTAAGCCCCACCCTCTTCAACATCTACATGGCCCCCCTCGCCATCATCCTCCGTCCCCACAGAATCACCATCACCTCTTATGCAGACGACACCCAGCTCATCATCTCCCTCACCAGGAACCCAGCCACCGCCAAGATAAACCTGCACGCGGGACTCCTCAACATCACCAAATGGATGACAGCAAGCCACCTCAAACTTAACTCAAACAAAACAGAAATCATCATCTTCAGCCCCAACAAGACAGCATGGGATGACTCCTGGTGGCCCACCACCCTCGGACCACCCCCAACACCCATCTCTCTCCATGGCCCAGCAAATCAACACCATATCGTCCTCTTGCTTCAACACCCTTCGCATGCTACGCAAGACTTTCAAGTAAATTCATTCAGAAACAAGAAGAACCGTCACCCATGCCCTCATCAGCAGCAGACTGCACTACGGCACTGCCCTCTATGCAGAGAACACATCCAAACTTCAAAGAAAACTCCAGCGAATTCAAAACGGAGCTGCACGTCTCATCCTCAACCTCCCTCGCCACAAACACATATCCACCCACCTCAGATCTCTGCACTGGATGCCCATCAGCAAAAGGATCATCTTCAAAGTCCTCGTCCACGCTCACAAAGCTCTCCATGACACTGGTCCGGCCTACCTCAACAAACAAGTAAACTTCCACATACCAACCCAACAGCTCCGCTCTGCTGACCTCGCCCTCGCTACAGTCCCCCGCATTCAATCCACCACCTCCGGCGGCAGATCCTTCTCACACCTCGCCGCCAAGACCTGGACCTCCCTCCCCACCAACCTACGCAAGACACAGGACCTCCTAACTTTCAGAAAGCACCTCAAGACATGGAGCCAGATGTATCATGAAAAGGCCTTGCGACTTGGAAATAGCGATTTTTAAGAAATCGCTATTTCCGAGTCGCAATAGGCCATGTATCATAATTGCGAATTGGAATTAGCGAATTCTTAAAATTCACTATTTGTGGTTTGCGAGGCCCAAATACCGGATCGCAATTTGCATTCTCGCAGTTTGCGATTCGGTAATTGAAAATCGCAAATTGCGAGAATGCACACCTGGAGGAGCCTGATGACATCAAAAGCAGGAAGTGAGTCATCCCAGGCAGTTTGCAGGTGCCACACCCAAACTAGCACTCAGAGAGAGTCAGCCAAGCCACACTGAGCAAGTCTCTGAAGAAGGCAGCACAGCAGAACCAACATGGACACCTCTGCCCAGGGAAAGGAGAAGGGAGAAAGGAAGCGCAAACTGAAGTTTAGTGAGCAAGAGCTGGAGGTGCTCACAGAGGAAGTGGTCAGGAGCCATGACCGTTTGTTCGGCAAAAGCTCACTCCAGGTTGTAGAGAGTGAAAAGCACAGACTCTGGGCAGATATCCAGACCAAAATCTCTGGGCAGATATCCGACCAAAATCAAGCGCTGTTGGAGTGGCGCAGCGCTCTGTCGATGAAATCAAGAAGAGGTGGTACGACCTGCGGTCCCGTGCCAAGGAGAGGGTGGCAAGATGACTGCAGGAGGCCAGGAGCACAGGAGGCGGACCACCCACAGAGACACCCTCCGCCCCGATGGAAGGCCTAGTGGAGTCCACACTCCTCCTAGAAGCAGTCAGTGGGGTCACTGACATTGACACATCCGGCACACCAAGTACAAGTAAAGGTAAGTGCAATATTGAAATGTAACCCCATATGTGTATGCACAAAAGCCCCTTAGGAATTAGCAAGTAATTTAAAACATTGTGAGAAGTAGTCCATTCCACATCTTAGAAGCAGCACAACAATTCCTTATGGGAGTGGTAGTCCACAACCCAGAGCTGAAAGTAGCACATATAATGTAATAGGCAGAGCGACACACAGAAGAACACAACACCCACAACATAGGGATGAGAAGTAACTGTACCTTTATTACCATTGTGTGACCTTTATTGATACAGACATAACTGACATGCTGCATATTGTCGTTGCAGGTGGCCCAGGCCCAGCAGCTACAGCATGTGCCATTGCAGGGGAAACAGACAACCATCCTGCTTCAGACTCCAATACCAGTGAGTCACAGAACATCGCTCCAATCCGACGCAGGCCTAGGGCACTGCCACTGCCAGAACTGAGCCAGGACTCAGATGAGCAGCAGGAAGACTCACACACACCGTCCCCAAGTGGCAGATGCACTCGGATGCAGGAGCCCCGTTCACAGCAGAGCACAGCATCCCGCAGGATGCCTGCATATGCAGGCGCACAGGCTTTTGAGGATAGGTGAGGGAACATCATTATTTGGTGGCCTGGAATCGGCTATGTTAAAGCAGCAGCGCCTGCAAAAAAAAAAATTACGCCGTTACAAAGGCAGATGCAGGCACATAATACAAACATGCATCGCCAGCTGGAGTGTCTCAATGCCAACATCGAACAGCTGCATGAGGGGCAGGTCCAAGCATCGTAGTATACGAGGGAGCTGACTACTGCTGTGAGGAACTGTGTCAGGAGCTGCGCCACGACAGGGTAAGCCACCGCAGGCAGGAGGGACGCTTGATGGGTATGTTTGGCGGTTTCTGTTGCTCTGTCACTAGGCTGGCAAATTCTACAGCCCTAATATTCATTCTGTACAAAGCAGCTGACGATGATGTCAGATAGGTGTGAATTGCCACACATCACTCAGCCTAGATCAGGGTTTACCAAACTGTTGTCTGTGAGCAATAGCTCAAAGACCCCTTCAGAGTGCCACACAGCACATGTATTGGATGGCAACAAGCTGCAACTTAATAAGTTGAACAGTTGGAAATGTGATGTTCAGGTGGGATTAGTGTTAGAAATGGGGTCTTTAGTTGGCAGTCAGGTTATCCCTGGTCCAAGCAAGGACCCTCACTCTAGTCAGGGCAAAGGAGAAATACACCTGGTTAACCCCTGCTCACCCCCTTGGTAGCTTGGCACGAGCAGGCAGGCTGAACTCAGAAGCAATATGTAAAGTATTTGTACCAACACAAACAGTAATACAGTTAAAACACTACAAAATGGACACCACATCAGTTTAGAAAAATAGGCCAAATTTATCTAAATCAAAAAAAGACCAAAATTACAAAAATCCAACATACACAAGTCAAGATATGAATTTTCAAAAGAATAAGAGTCTTACTCCATAGAAAACAATGGAAACTATGATTTTGCGCAAAGTACCTGGTACGAAAAGGCAGCAATGAGTCGATTCCTTCCTCGCAAGGGAGGTTGTGCATAATTTCTTCTCCAGTCGGGTTGGTGATGCGTTGCTTTTCTCGCTGCAAGAGAACGATGCATCAATTTCCGGACAGGGCAACTCAGATGCGCGCAGAGTCGGTTTGACTTTGATGCCCAGGGATGATGGTGGAAACTCCTGTTGCATGGTGTTAGAAAACCACGCTGGCCCATCCTTTATCAGCCACGTTGCAGATGGTGCATCGAAAATCTCCCCGCACATCATACTCTGTGTGGATTTTCAGCTCTTGTCTAACAACCTCACCTTTCAAGGGCCCAGGGACTGGATAGGACACCACTTGGCAGGGCAGGAGTCTCAGCAGAGAGTCCAGATGTTAGCAGAGGAAGTCTTTGATGGTTCTGAGACTTCAAAACAGGAGGCAAGCTCAGTTCAAGGCCTTGGAGACAATTCACAAGCAGGAATATACCATAAAATCAAGGCTTTGTCCCCTTTCACAGGCAGAAGCAGCAAATGCAGGATAGTCCAACAAAGCACCGTCACAGGCAGGGACAGCACTCCTCCTCAGCTCTTCAGCTCTTCTCTTTGGCAAAAGCTGCTCTTGGTTCCAGAAGTGATTTTGTTTTTATGGGTTTTGGCTACAGTACTTATACCCCTTCCTGCCTTTAAAGTAGGACTACTTCAAAGGAAAGTTTCTTTTGTTCACCAGATTCTGCCTTGCCCAGGCCAGGCCCCAGACACAGACTAGGGTATTGGAGACTGCACTGTGAGAGGGCAGGCACAGCCCATTGAGGTGAAAGTAATCACTCCTCCCTCCACTCTAGCGCAGATGGCTCATCAGGATAGGCAGGCTACACGCCACATCCCTCTGTCTCACTGTCTAGAGGGGATTCACAAACAGCTCAACTGTCAAACTGACCCAGACAGGCAATCCACAAACAGGCAGAGCCACAGAATGGCTTAAGCAAGAAAATGCCTACTTCCTAAAAGTGCAGATGAATAGGAGATGGTGACACCCCCGTGTACAGGCCCATGGTGGACTTGGCAACAATTGAGGACAGGCACATTATCCTCACCTATAGACTGGACAGGGCCACAATCACAGAGCTGTGTGCCTAATTGGACGCTGACCTGCTATCTGCTATGTATCAGCCCACCGGGATTCCTCCTCTTGTGCAAGTCCAATCTGTGCTCCATTTCCTGGCAACTGGCTCATTCCAAGTGACAGTAAGCTTGGCAGCAGGAATGTCTCAGCCAATGTTCTCAATAGTGCTGACCAGAGTGCTGTCGGCCCTGATTGAACATATGTGCAGCTACATTGTTTTCCCCAGGTGAAGGACTTGGCCACAGTGAAAGCTGGTTTCTATGCAATGGGACATATCCCCAACATTATTGGGACTATTGATGGTACACATATTGCATTTGTCTCCCACCCGCCCAGAGAAATAAACAGGTGTTCAGAAATCAAAAGAGCTTTCATTCCATGAATGTGCAGATAGTGTGCCTGGTGGAACAGTACATCTCCCATGTCAATCCAAAGTATCCTGGGTCTGTGCATGATGCCCTTATTCTGAGGAATAGCAGCATCCCATATGTGACAGCTCAACTCCAGAGGCACAGGGTATGGCTAATAGGTGAGCCCTGGTTCCCACCCAGTGGATGTTGGTGTATGGGTATGGTGTGGGCCCAAAGGGTTGGTGTGTGGCTAACAGTTGCCCCTTGATATTTGCAGGTGACTCTGGTTACCCCAACCTCTCATGGCTCCTGACCTCTGTGAGGAATCCCAGGACAAGGGCAGAGAAATGTTACAATGAGGCACATGGGCAACCAAGAAGAATCATAGAGTGTAACTTCACTTTTCATTGACAGATTTGTGTTTGACATTGTCACTGGCAGGCTGATTTTCCCACTTCTATGGCCACTTACTGTACCCTTTGCCATCTCTATTTTCAGATATTTGTGTCCCTCTATCGCTCCTGGTGTGTTGACTGCAGCCAACTACAGGTCATTCCTATGTATATATTACTGTACCGTTGTATTGCAGTGTTTAAAGCTTGTTAAACGAATACATAGTTCCAGCATTTGACAGACTCCATACTTGTAATTTTTTTCAAAGGGTGTTTATTTAAGTGCTAATAAGTAGAGGGGGATGTGCAATAGGCTGGGTGATGGTGGAGGAATGTTCAAGATAGAATCTAGTCTATGTGGATCACAGGTGCATTGTCCAAGGGGGCTTAGGACGTGGAGCAATGGCAGTTCAAAGTGGACAGGGTGACAGGGTGGACACAAGAGTGACAATCAGGAGAGTCGTATTTCCTGGTGGGGGTCTTGGCAATAGTCTCTGGCTTCTGCCTGGATCGAAGGGACCGTTTGCGGGGTGGTTCTCCTTCAGCAGGGGGAAGGGTGCTGGTGGCCTCTTGTACCTGTGGTGGGGCCTCCTGTCCACTGCCGGCAGCGAAGGTGGAAGGCTGTTCATCGGTTTGGCTAGTGTCAGGGGCCCACTGGTGTGCCACTGCCTCCCTCATGGTATAGGCCATGTCTGCCAGCACCCCTGCAATGGTGACCAGGGTGGTGTTGATGTCCTTCAAGTCCTCCCTGATCCCCAGGTACTGTCCCTCCTGCAGCCGCTGGGTCTCCTGCAACTTGTCCAGTATCTGGCCCATCATCTCCTGGGAATGGTGGTATGCTCCCAGGATCCTGGTGAGTGACTCCTGGAGAGTCAGTTCCCTGGGCCTGTCCTCCCCCTGTCGCACAGACAGCAGTCCTCCCAGCTTCCCTGTTGTCCTGTGCCTCTGTCCCCTGAACCGTGTGCCCACTGACCCCAGCTCCCTGATCGTCCTGTGTTTGTGGGGTGGCCTGGGGTCCCTGTAGTGGTGGACACACTGTTGATTGACGTGTCCTGGGACAGAGGTATGGGCCCGCTGGGTGGGTGCTGTGGTGGTGTTTGCTGAGAGGGGAGGCTCTATGGTGGTATGGGACTGTGCCTGGGAAACCGACTGTCCTGAGATACCTGATGGGCCAGGTTGGTCATCCAGATCCAGGCGTCCAGAGCTGCTGTCATAACTGCAGGCCTCTTCTGGGGAGGCCTGGGTGTTGCTGGCACCTCCTCTCTGGTGACGTTGGCTGGAGGACCTCTGGGGATGTAAATGCAGTGTTATTGTTTCTGCGTGTGACATCTTGTGCAACGGTGTGTTGCCCTCTATGGTTGTTATTGCCCTGGCAGCTTTGCCTTGTGTGAGTAGCTATTTGGTGGGCTAGGTGATTCTGTCTAGTGTGCATGCTTTAGTGATAGGTGTCCATGCAGGTCTGTGATGGGGGTCCGTGCATTGGTGCTACATGCAGGGCTTGGTATTGGGAGGGGTGGGTTGTGATGGTGGGATGGTTGTGAGGTGGTGGAGTGATGGGAGTGAGGGTAAGGGTGGGGGTTTGCGATGGCATGCAGGTAGGGGGTGATAGTAATATAGATTTGACTTACCAGAGTCGAGTCCTCTTCCTACCGCTGCTAGGCCGTCAGCATGCATGATTGCCAAGACTTGCTGCTCCCATGTTGTTAGTTGTGGGGAAGGAGGTGGGGGTCCATCGCCAGTCCTCTGTACACCTAGATGGTGTCTTGCTGCGGTGGAACGCACCTTCCCCCTTAGGTCATTCCCCCTCTTTCTGATGTCATCCCTAGTTCTGGGGTGCTGTCACACGGCGTTGACCCTGTCCACCATTCTCCGCCATAGCTCCATCTTCCTCGCAATGGATGTCTGCTGCACCTGTGATCCGAATAGCTGTGGCTCTACCCGGATGATTTCCTCCAGCATGACCTTTAGCTCCTCCTCTGAAAACCTGGGGTGTCGTTGTGGTGCCATGGATGTAGTGTGAGTAGTGTAGGTGAGGGTGTGTGGGGTGATGTGTTTGGGTGTGTGATGTAAGGCTTTGGCTGGTGTATAGGTGATGGTGGTGTGTGGCTCTGGTCTTGTCTGTGGTCTTGCTATCTCTCCTGTGGCACTTGTTTGTAGTCTTAAAGGGTTGTGGGTAAGGTGGTTGTGTGTTTTATAGTGGCGTGGTTGTGTGGGTGTGGTGTGTGAATGTGTGTCAGGTGTGTGTAGTTTGAATTATCCAATGTAGTGTTGTTTTGTATATGTGTGTGTATTTTGAGCGCAGCGTTCTGTACCGCCAATGGTTTAGCTCCATTGAATGTCCTCCGCAGTGATTCGTGGGTCATAATGCTGTGGGCGTAGTTCTGTTGGCTTAACGGTGTGGGTTTTGCTACCCCCAGTTTATCACTGACCTTTCGGCTGGCGGACTTGTGTGTGTGGCTGTATAATGGCAGATTGCTATGTGTTTGTCATAATATGGGTAGCGGTAATCCACTGCGGCGGCGGTATGTTGGAGGCAGTCAGCATGGAGGTAAACGGTACTTACCGCCAATGCCATAATGAGGGCCCATCCGTTGTGCCCAGTCCGAACCATGGAAAAATATACAATAAGGGAGGGGAGTCCCTATCACCCCACTGGATCAGGGACAAACACTATACTGAAATAAAGGTATCCAGAATGGACGAATGCAAGATCAAATGTCAAAGTGAAAACCTGAATTTTTCACTGAAAACATATTTCTTTATTACAATTAAATCAATTAAATCTTAGAGTCACCAGGACACACCCAATCAACTATATATCACTAACACACAATATACACAACATGGAAACGAAATACAAATTGTTATATAAAATTACTACACACATTAAAAGTGAGCCAGACGTTCCTTAGGGCACCGTAGTATATTAACCATAGGTTGCTTAGCCATCCAGTGGCAAGCAGTATCAAACGGAGGTAATGCCAGTTATACAAGGAGGGTATCTTCCATCAGCGAAAAAAGTCTATCACTGGTATAAGTGTCCAATACAATCCAAAGTTTTTATATCCAATATTTCAGAAATTCCAACAGACATTCCTCCGAAATTGTAGTTGATATGTTTCGGCCTTTATAAATCTGGCCTCCTCAGGACAACGGGAACAGTGCCTATTACACAACATATCAGATTAACTACAAAATTGGTACTCACTGAACCAACATGCACCACCAGGGTCACTGAGAAGATAGTCAACGCCCAACTGTCTCACTTTTTACAAGAAAACAATACACTCAACGCCTCCCAGTCTGGATTCCGCAAGAACCACAGCACGGAGACCACTCTCATCACCTGCACAGATGACATCAGGACCAGAGTGGACAAGGGCGAGACCGTCGCCCTCATCCTCCTAGACCTCTCCGCAGCATTCGACACTGTATGCCACCAGATCCTCCACGCATGCCTTTTTGACGCAGGAATTCAACATATGGCCCTGGACTGGCTCACCTCCTTCCTCGCCGAAAGAACCCAAAGACGATGCCTCCCTCCCTTCTGGTCTCCTGCTACCAAGATCATCTGCGGGGTACCCCAAGGATCCTCCCTAAGCCCCACCCTCTTCAACATCTACATGGCCCCCCTCGCCATCATCCTCCGTCCCCACAGAATCACCATCACCTCTTATGCAGACGACACCCAGCTCATCATCTCCCTCACCAGGAACCCAGCCACCGCCAAGATAAACCTGCACGCGGGACTCCTCAACATCACCAAATGGATGACAGCAAGCCACCTCAAACTTAACTCAAACAAAACAGAAATAATCATCTTCAGCCCCAACAAGACAGCATGGGATGACTCCTGGTGGCCCACCACCCTCGGACCACCCCCAACACCCATCTCTCTCCATGGCCCAGCAAATCAACACCATATCGTCCTCTTGCTTCAACACCCTTCGCATGCTACGCAAGACTTTCAAGTAAATTCATTCAGAAACAAGAAGAACCGTCACCCATGCCCTCATCAGCAGCAGACTGCACTACGGCACTGCCCTCTATGCAGAGAACACATCCAAACTTCAAAGAAAACTCCAGCGAATTCAAAACGGAGCTGCACGTCTCATCCTCAACCTCCCTCGCCACAAACACATATCCACCCACCTCAGATCTCTGCACTGGATGCCCATCAGCAAAAGGATCATCTTCAAAGTCCTCGTCCACGCTCACAAAGCTCTCCATGACACTGGTCCGGCCTACCTCAACAAACAAGTAAACTTCCACATACCAACCCAACAGCTCCGCTCTGCTGACCTCGCCCTCGCTACAGTCCCCCGCATTCAATGCACCACCTCCGGCGGCAGATCCTTCTCACACCTCGCCGCCAAGACCTGGACCTCCCTCCCCACCAACCTACACAAGACACAGGACCTCCTAACTTTCAGAAAGCACCTCAAGACATGGAGCCAGATGTATCATGAAAAGGCCTTGCGACTTGGAAATAGCGATTTTTAAGAAATCGCTATTTCCGAGTCGCAATAGGCCATGTATCATAATTGCGAATTGGAATTAGCGAATTCTTAAAATTCACTATTTGTGGTTTGCGAGGCCCAAATACCGGATCGCAATTTGCATTCTCGCAGTTTGCGATTCGGTAATTGAAAATCGCAAATTGCGAGAATGCACACCTGGAGGAGCCTGATGACATCAAAAGCAGGAAGTGTGTCATCCCAGGCAGTTTGCAGGTGCCACACCCAAACTAGCACTCAGAGAGAGTCAGCCAAGCCACACTGAGCAAGTCTCTGAAGAAGGCAGCACAGCAGAACCAACATGGACACCTCTGCCCAGGGAAAGGAGAAGGGAGAAAGGAAGCGCAAACTGAAGTTTAGTGAGCAAGAGCTGGAGGTGCTCACAGAGGAAGTGGTCAGGAGCCATGACCGTTTGTTCGGCAAAAGCTCACTCCAGGTTGTAGAGTGTGAAAAGCACAGACTCTGGGCAGATATCCAGACCAAAATCTCTGGGCAGATATCCGACCAAAATCAAGCGCTGTTGGAGTGGCGCAGCGCTCTGTCGATGAAATCAAGAAGAGGTGGTACGACCTGCGGTCCCGTGCCAAGGAGAGGGTGGCAAGATGACTGCAGGAGGCCAGGAGCACAGGAGGCGGACCACCCACAGAGACACCCTCCGCCCCGATGGAAGGCCTAGTGGAGTCCACACTCCTCCTAGAAGCAGTCAGTGGGGTCACTGACATTGACACATCCGGCACACCAAGTACAAGTAAAGGTAAGTGCAATATTGAAATGTAACCCCATATGTGTATGCACAAAAGCCCCTTAGGAATTAGCAAGTAATTTAAAACATTGTGAGAAGTAGTCCATTCCACATCTTAGAAGCAGCACAACAATTCCTTATGGGAGTGGTAGTCCACAACCCAGAGCTGAAAGTAGCACATATAATGTAATAGGCAGAGCGACACACAGAAGAACACAACACCCACAACATAGGGATGAGAAGTAACTGTACCTTTATTACCATTGTGTGACCTTTATTGATACAGACATAACTGACATGCTGCATATTGTCGTTGCAGGTGGCCCAGGCCCAGCAGCTACAGCATGTGCCATTGCAGGGGAAACAGACAACCATCCTGCTTCAGACTCCAATACCAGTGAGTCACAGAACATCGCTCCAATCCGACGCAGGCCTAGGGCACTGCCACTGCCAGAACTGAGCCAGGACTCAGATGAGCAGCAGGAAGACTCACACACACCGTCCCCAAGTGGCAGATGCACTCGGATGCAGGAGCCCCGTTCACAGCAGAGCACAGCATCCCGCAGGATGCCTGCATATGCAGGCGCACAGGCTTTTGAGGATAGGTGAGGGAACATCATTATTTGGTGGCCTGGAATCGGCTATGTTAAAGCAGCAGCGCCTGCAAAAAAAAAAATTACGCCGTTACAAAGGCAGATGCAGGCACATAATACAAACATGCATCGCCAGCTGGAGTGTCTCAATGCCAACATCGAACAGCTGCATGAGGGGCAGGTCCAAGCATCGTAGTATACGAGGGAGCTGACTACTGCTGTGAGGAACTGTGTCAGGAGCTGCGCCACGACAGGGTAAGCCACCGCAGGCAGGAGGGACGCTTGATGGGTATGTTTGGCGGTTTCTGTTGCTCTGTCACTAGGCTGGCAAATTCTACAGCCCTAATATCACATTGTGCTGTGGCCGCACAGGTTGAGGCAGCGCACAGCAGCAGGGATGTGGCCCAAGGACTGGTCCAGATCACGACTGTGATAGACAATAATATGGGTAACCGGTCAGCCACACCAAGTGAACTGGGACTTGGGGACACGGAGGACAAATGGAGCCTCAGCAGCTTAGCTGTGCCCACAACGGATGCCAGACGTCGCAGTGCCAGGCACAGCACTGTCACAGAGGCAGAAACTCGAGGTGCCAGTGAGGCAACTGGGCACTCGAGTGGCGTGCGTGGCCGGAGGAAGTGAGTGTAGTAGCCACAGGGGACTGTATATACTTCTGGCATGAGGACACTATGAAGGAATAGTGTTTTTCTGTTAACTGCTTTTGTTTCACCACGTTGCAGGGTGCCCTGTGTGCTGCATTGTATCTCCGTTCAGCAGGTGTAGTTGGATTTAGGTAGGGTGTCATCATGTAGGTGCGCACTGCGTAGGCACTGTCTCCTGTAATGAACAGAGGGTATAATGAGTAACTGAGCCATCTGACGTCACACTGCCATCAATGCACCAGTGTACAGAGGGACAATACCTAGTAGATATCCTTCACCAAACTCCCCAGCTAGTAGTCTTGTGTGAATGCCGCTGTGGCGAAAGATGTATGAATCATGGGTGCTCCCTGGGTACCTGGCCACAAGATCAGTTATGATATAGGAGGCATTGCATATCACCTGTACATTCATGGAATGTTGGTATTTACGTTTGCGGTACACATACTCTGTGGCTGATGGTGGACAGATTGCTACATGTGTGCCATCTATGGCACCTAGGACATGGGGGAACTGTGCTGTCTGGTATAAATCTATTTTTGTCTGCTGTATTTCCTGTGAGGTGCGGGGGAATCTGATGTACTGGTGTATTCTGCTCAGCATGGCGTTGATAAATGCATTGAAAAATCTAGAGAGGGTACTCTGTGAGACCCCTCCAGCTGCTGCTATGACCCCTTGATAGCTCCCTGAGGCGAGTAGGTGGAGGGAGCATAATACCTGCACATGGGTAGGGATGCTATGAGTCCTATGTTTTGTGCGCTGCAATATGGGTTGTAGCTCAGCTATCAGGTCGAGTATCATGGCAGAGCTCAACCTGTACCTCTCA
Organism: Pleurodeles waltl; assembly: GCF_031143425.1. Lineage (NCBI taxonomy): Eukaryota > Metazoa > Chordata > Amphibia > Caudata > Salamandridae > Pleurodeles > Pleurodeles waltl. The sequence continues at coordinate 206,287,210 of NC_090447.1, forward strand.
AATATTTCCTCCTCTGTCTGGTCAAAAAGTGTAATGCGCACTCTGAAAATGCGCTCCTCTCTCCTCAGACCTGCCAAGATCCTCATCTTCCTCACCATGACGTAGCAGCCATTGTGGAAAAGAGTCTGAGGCATTCTGGGCCTCTTTATATAGGTTGCACCTGGTTACCACCTGCTTTCACTTAGTGGTATTTTGCATGTGCAAAATGCCATTCTGCGAAAAATCGAAATTTGCGATTTTTGATGCATCGAATTGCAACTTGGTTTTGCAAACGGCCAAATTTTGCGATTCGCACCGTTTGCGAATGCAAAAACTTTTGATACATCTGGCCCATGGCTTTTTGAGCAGTAACCAGCAACCTCCCCCTCCAGAGCGCCTTGAGACCCTGACGGGTGAGTAGTGCGCTTAAGAAATGTTATGATTGATTGATCCCTACAGGTCTGTTTTCAATTGCTAATAAGTAATGCTTGCACTGTATAGGCTTATTTCACATGTGACACCTTAACAGTGCAGTTAGTTGGTTTCTTCAGAAAGGGTTTTGATATATGAATCACCAACTTTTCTACATTCAACCAAATAAGAAATACAAAAGTATGTTGATGTCATCCCTGTAACAGTGCCAAATATGGAGAAAGGTTTGTCCTGTGATGCCATTACATACTATGATATTACGTTAAGTTGTCCACATGTCCACACATCACCAGAGAGGAAGCTATGATTGACATACATGGCAACCCTTCCATTGTGACCTAGGTCTTAGGATGTAGGCTATTTTTATGGTTTCAGGCTCTATGGACCGTCTGCATCAAGTCAGTAGGCATGGCTGTAAAGGTGTCTGTACAATAATGCAGAAATAGTGTTCTCTTCAAAAGTTCACAAAGGTATGTTGTGTTTCATAGTAGCCCCCTTTACAGTACATGTCTGATGGGCCAGGGCTACATGATGTTAGTGGGCTAACTCAGTCAGTGTACGACACAACCAGGGATGTGGATGGCCAGCAAGGGACTACCTAAGTGCGTATTCACATCTTTGCAGTGCTCAGCATGTGAAAACTACACGTTATGTGTTAACTTTTGATTTATGCTTGTGCTACTTGTAGACAAATTGTGTGACAACAAAACAGATAGCCAATATATTGCAGTGAGATAGTGTTGTTTCCTCTCTTGTATCTATACAGGTCAACGCCCATCAGAAGTGGACAATTCAGAAGGCCATTGACCAGAAGGTGCAGACCCTGGGGGTCTATCATTGGTGTAGCATCCATTGCAGGAAAAGGTGGGAGGACCTGGGGCACTGGATCCGGAAGATCACAGAGGTCCAGTCGGGGAAGTCCTCCCAACGTTGACGGGTGCGTGTCCAAAGCTGACCCCCCAATGGCCTGCATACTGGTGGTGGCATATCCAGAGCTTGATGGACAGTTGAAGGCCCAACATCAGCTACAAGGGGTCCTGGCCAAAGCTTTTCTTGTTACATTACCAACTTTTTTCTACAGGTAGCCATTATCCTATCAACTTCATGGGTGTGCCATGTCCCACACATACAAGAAGAGTTCTGGATGGTGTAGGTCAGGTGGTAGTGCATGATGATGTACTTTGCCTAATGTCTTTATCACTAGGAACCCCAGCGAATCCAGTCCACTACCAATTTGCTGTTTTGAGCAGACACATGGCTGAGTAAAGTCATAATCACCTCATGTTGCTTGATGTTATGGATGAAGGTTGTACCAAACAGGCCACTTGTCTTTATTGCGTCAGGAGTGATGATCCCTTACTATTGTGTCTCATGTGATGGTAGCCTTATTACATGTGACATAGCAGACAGTGCACTTTTACTGCAGTGATGGGGCAACACTTTCCACTGGTAAGTTGGGATTTTACAGTAACATGAGTGTGCAATCATCACTGGTGGCATTAGCATTAGTGCCTACATGTTGACCGGTGTACCTTTTCCTGTTGTAGATTCTTCTGCAATACTGTTTCAAGATTCATTCACTGACTGGTGACATGCATCAGGGAGTGAGATGTAGAAATGTAGGGATCACATCTGAGGGTTTACATTCACTTTTACAAGGCCATTGGTGTTTGTAATACTACATGGCGCTGTAATGTGCTATTCCATTAGGAATGAAGTGTGTACACCTCTTCATGTCATAGATATTCACTGACACACTACAACCTTCATCGTATTGGCTTTTAGGAATGCAATCTACAGATGGTGCTGTCACCAGTACTAAACATGATTGAGGATATTCATAAGGCTATATGGCAATATGTACTAATAATATGATGTGTGCATTTGTACTACATTTCTCCTAGCACTTTGACCCTGAATCTCTCCAGTCTACTTTTCTATGCTACATGTGATATGTAGTGGAGCTTTCATTTAACTATCATGACAATGGACATTTAACGCAGTGTCGTGGGAAAAATAACATCAGCGTGAAATGAGCCTTTGCATGTGACATGACTTCTGCTGCAGCACTTATCTCCGCTGCATTGCTGAATGACGTGCCTATCATCACATCATGATGTTGTTTCAGGTAAATGAGCATTTTCAGAATTCACAGGCTTTTGTGGACACTCTGGGGATGTATAATTGGTAACTATTTTATTTGGTGACATCAGTTCATTATGGTATGCCACAAGGGACAAAGTATACAAAGTGATTAACTATCAGAGTATACACATGAGCATGGAAATTAGACAAGTTAATTCATGGTATAGGAACTTTTTGGGGTGATGACATCACTGTGACCAACTGTTTCCAGATTATATAGCATGCATGCATGTGTTCATGCTAATGTTTAAGCCCATATAGAGAACCATGAAGCTGGGGTAATCTGTGCCCTTCTGTAATGTTTTGTGTTTCAATCTGATGCTCAGGTGTGTTCCCGTAGATGCAATCAACCATTTTTTATGTGTCATTTCAGATTCATCCTGGGTGAGTGAAGGAGACAGGGCCAACTTTGTTGGGGAAGCAGCTCACCACGTTACTTTTGGTTATGACTACTGACACAGAGGGACCCTATGGCCGAAAGGGTAAGGGTAGTGCCACGGAGGATGCAAAATCGACATCATCATCTTCCGAGTCATCCTCCAGTGGACACTCCAAAGTGATGGTGAACCCCAGAGGATCTGTTCCTACTTTTTCCTTGTCCACCAGCCTCCCTGTTGCTCCACACCTAGTTGGCCAGTACCGCTCCCCTAAGAGGAGAGCTGGCTCCTTTGCTCCAGGCACCTCAGCCCCTGTCCCCACCTCTGCGCAGAGTGAGGAGTCTATTGACCTCCTGAGAAACATCTCTGTGGTTCAGACTGCTATTCTGAATGCCATCCAGGGGCTTATCCAATGTCAACCTCATTTTTGGTTGCACTTCACCCTTTGATGTATGTTGGACATGTGTTGACTTTGTGCAAGTTAGTTATTTATTTATCCACACCTGGAAGGTGGTTGATTGTCCTGCCTTTTTGTCTTCTTTTTGTGACATGTCCATTGTTTTGTGTGTACCTTGCACCTACTTGAGTTGTATGTGAAGAATGCTGTTACTTATGGGTTGGTTTTAATATCTTGCACTTACACATTCCACACATATGCATGGCACTTGGTGATGTTATATACTGATATACTTTAAGACAGGAGGCCTGTGCACAGAGACATTGTGTGGCATGGGAAAAGGGGACTGTGACCCAGGGACCCAGACTTTCAGGCGCACTCTAATTGAGCCAACCCTGTTCTACATAGAGCATTTCTATGATGACCTTGCAATACTTTTTGTTTTAAATTCCATTTTTGAAAAATGATTTTTTGATGTGCCTGGTGTGTGGAAATATATTAAAGTAATTTTGCAGAAAAGGTGTGTTTCTGTTTTCTTCCAACATCCTTACTTAAGTTTATTTTCCTTCAATGCAGGACCTAGCATGTGACAAGTTGGAGGGTGTCACAGTGATTATTTGATGTGATAATAATGAGGACCTGCTATTGTTTTAACAGTATTATAGACACACATCACTATCCCTGAATATTAGTTGTACACACATTTGGAAGTTAGAAGAACGTATCTGTGCAGTGTCAATGACCTGTCCATAGAGGGCATCAAAGAGCTGACTTGGGATCATACATTGGAAACTGTTCTGAACATTGACCCACAAAATAGGTTTGGCTCAGGACCCCCACACACCTTAGGTTGTACCTGCCTGTGCATCTGTTAACTGAGGAGTCAAAACGAACGGGTAAGACTGTGGCTTACCGTAGTTTGTGACCATGACAGTGTGGGTTTTGGACGTCATCATGCAGCAGCAACAGGACTTGTACGATCATCGCCATGGTGGCAAAGGTTGTGTGCAGGTGAGTAAAAGTGAAGTTCTGCGTTATATTCATCCATTTCTGCCAGCTGAGGTGTGGAGGTTTGGCTGCCACAGTCACGTTGGTGAAAGAGGAATCATGATTGGACCAGCGGGGAAATTGGTGGTCCACCCTCTGATATGCGCATTGGCCTATACCACTGCAGTCAGGACTTCCTAGTGGCGACAGCGGTGGTCTTTAGTCTATGCTCCCACTTGCTTCTCAATTGGGTGGGCTGACCGCCAAGTTGGTGGGAAAGGAAACTGACAATGTTTCTACCACAGTTCCTTTTCTGCTACACTCATAATCAGGCCCTAAGTCTGAAGGTCAACTTTTGCCTGGGACCTAGAGTTCAACCTATCGCTCCCATGCTCCATTGCAGTCAGCCTAAAACGTTGACTTTGTCCTGGTCCAGCGTGACTGAATGGCTGTGAGTGATGCTTTATGCTTTTTGGAACTAGAGTGCACACTTTTTGGTTTCATCTCTAAAAAAATCATATCTCTGGTTCCCTACATTGGATTTTTTTCTTTGTGGTGTCATTTTAAAGATGTAAATCCTCTCTGTGTTTTATAATTGGTGCTGGATTTTTATTGTGTTCTGTCTTTTACTTATTTAATGTTTGGGTGATATTAAATGCTTTACACATACCTATCTCCTAGGATATGCCTGACTGCCCATTTGTTAAGCTACCAAGGGTTGAGTAAGGATTTATTTACAGAGACTTGACTGGACCTATTAGTGATTGTGGTATTATTACTAGCTGAAGGTGAATACCCCCACCTACTAATAAACCACTTTTCCACTCATACACATTTTGAACAATTTATGAACGTTGCAGAAAAGAGATTGAGAACTAAGAAAGCAAATTAATTGAAGAGATGTGCTTTGTGTTTTATGTAGCTATAATTTTGATATCCTGTAACATTTTTATTTAGACCTTTTGTTGGAAATTGGTTTCCGTGCAATGGTTTTAATTAACTAAGCATAAATAAGTTTCATAGCTCTGTACTTTTGCATTTAAATCACATTGGGTCTCTGCCCAGATATAGAGGCACAAAACATGGATTAAAAAAGGCATTCCATCAGAAGAGAAACTGTGGTTCTCAGTATGAATATCTGTGTTCTCAGATGTGATAGGTTATCAGTGTCATTCTGAACTGCTTTGACCTGAGTCTAATTGGGTAATGTCTAAAGGTTGTTTTTTCCACAGGAAGGATGCGATCGATGAACAAAAAATCTGTCTACTTTTCACTTGTGGACAAATTTACTAACTTTTCACACAATACAGTAAAACAGCCAAAGTTGTTGTGTGGCAATGTATGAATTCAAGTGAGCAGAACAGCTCTGTATCTACTAAGCTATGGTGCTGTGGTCCTCTCTTCCTGCACTGGGCATGTTAGACTGTCATGCACCATCAAAAACACCCTTGCACCATAATGCAAGGGTGCATGTGAGATGTTAAGCACAGATTTTGCACTGAAAGGGTTCCCCTTTCAGTACAAAATACTATGCTAGACAAAGTGTAACATTTCTTCCACTTTATATGTCTGTGTTACAGTGCAGCATACATGCATGCAAATTTGGAAAAGTATGGAGAAATAAAAATAGTTCTCCAAGTTAACACCAGCCTCAAGTAGGTATCATTATTTGTGAAAAGCCCTATCTCAATATGTTAGTAGGGTTTGCATCAAAAGCCATGATGGTTGCATGGCAATGCCCATATTCTATACATGGAATGCCTCTTTGATGGAAAGCAATGCAAAACACCAATGCACAGTACGTTAGGGCTACTTTTGAGGGCACATAAAGTTTTTCACTGGAAAGGAAATCACAAATCAAGAATATGCAGTGGTTTGCATCACATTTGTGATGAAAACCCAGTGCAAGTTTTTAGTAAATCTTCCTTTTCTCTGAGATGATTGCAGTGAGTATAGGAGGTGATAACTATTTACATTTCCCTAGATGTAGGTGGGGTATAACCAACCACACATGTATAATGAAAATGGAGAGTCATAAATGTTATCCTGGATTGAAATGGAAGGCAGTGTCTCCTCAGTTGACAGAAGTTTGAAGATCTGTTTTACAGTAGAATTATAGTATTTTGTCTCACTGAATCGATACACCTGCATTTCAGCACCAAGAACATTTGCATACTCAAGCCACATGTTTAGCATTGTACAAACACATGGGATGACTTTCAGATGGCAAGCACAGCAAGGCTCCGTGATGAATGTCAACTTGAAGCTGGATAATGAACCAGAAGCATCCAAATAAATTAACTTTGTTTTTTTTTATATTATGGTGAAAAAATGTTAATGGTAAATAGCAGAAGACATCTGCTCCAGCATTCTCAGAATCTCCTTACAATCTTTATATAATTTGCCATGCATATTCTCCTATGTTACTATGAACACACGAATACTGACAAGTGCTGCATAAATCTGATGATATTTCACAATATGTGCACTCTGATATTACTTTAACATCTCAGACCTCTGAGTTCATTAACTGCATGTGTTGAAGCACTAGTCTAGTGGTAGCAGAGCGGTGAACATACAAGTCATCTGAATCGAGTGCCTGTCAAAAGTACCTAGTAGAGCACTTTATACCATGCAAATAATGCTGTTTCTTTTTACAATGTTGCATCTTCAGATTGCAAGCTGTACGAATTTGGGTTATTAGTTGTGTGGCCTGCACAAGCAATAGGTCCACAATTCCCTTACTGGGAACCAAGCATCCCATTGTAGAACATGACTCTCTCAGGAAGCAAGGAGGAGCAGTCCAAAGCCAACCCAAGGGAGGTGGTTTGAGCTTGCAATCACCATTCACTGGTAAGCAATAATAACACTCAATAAATGATGGTACTTACAGTACTTTTCCTTCAGACATTAATTACACACACACACACTACTACATACTAAGCTAGAAATCTGTACATTGGTAGATGGAAAATAATTTGACATTGTGTATTCTCCTGTGAGCCCATAAAAGGGTGACACAAACATATCAAGTGAACCTATTTTTTTTGCTTAGTTTCAAGAGTAACGAATCACGTGTTAAAAATCATCATTTTGTACTTAAATGCAATTAACAAGAATAATACTCCAGCATGAATGTACTTATTAATACTGATAAAACAGATATTCTTTGAGCAGAAATCAGTGATATTATTGTGGTGAACCAATAAAGCATTTAGAATGAGTAACATCTATGTATGTACTTCTCATAGAGTTTTCACCATAAAACCACACCTATAAAAGCAGCCCCTAGAGAATGGCACATTGCAATGATGCTGCATTTCAACCATACACTTGGTCCCTAGAGAGTGCTTCCATACATGTTTTACCTTTAACCACATTTAGGGCCATACGTACGAACACATTTTCCTATAGACACAGAATGGGCAAAACTGCTTGCTGCATCTGGCCCTTAGACCTTTTAGTCCACACTGAATGCAAACCTACACTTAGGGGGTTATTCTAACTTTGGAGGAGGTGTTAATCCGTCCCAAAAGTGACGGAAAAGTGACGGATTTACCACCAGCCGTATTACGAGTCCATTATATCCTATGGAACTCGTAATACGGCTGGTGGTATATCCGTCACTTTACCGTCACTTTTGGGACGGATTAACACTCCTCCAAAGTTAGAATAACCCCCATAGTCCCTAAAGAACAGAGCACTCCAGCTGAAGAGTAAAATCTCCATATTGAAAATATGAGGAAAATCCTGGGATGGTGAATCAGCCAACGCGTTTCGTCCTACACCAAAGGACTTCTTCACGGCTTATATTTGCATGGTCTTTAAATTGACCATGCAAATTGATATGCAAATATAAGCCCTGAAGAAGTCCTTTTGTGTAGGACAAAACGCATTGGCGGCTGATTGCTCGTTTGTTCAAGAAAAAGCAATAATAAAAAATGAAGATTTTTTAAAGACAACGTTGTGTTACTGGACTTTACTGACTTTGCGCAGTGGTGCACTATCTATATCTTTCTGTATGAAATCTGACCCTGACTTAAAACTATCCTCTCCTTTTATTCTTCGAACGACACCTTCCTCCTTTCCATCCCGACAAGCCGCCTCTCTTTGATGGAGTCTGTCACATGTTTGCCTTAATCTATATTATTCTACATTTCTGCAAATCAACCACACTCCATTTCAAAGATCTTAACACTGTAGCTACCACAAATAAAGCTAAGTAAATGCATGGAATGGTTTCCTCAAGAGCACAAGAATAATTTAAATACCTAAAAATGCTGGACTAACCAAGGGTTCCTGGAGCAGCTAGCTGGTTGTCGTAAAGTGCTTCATTGCAGTCAACGGTAGGATGTTGCTATATAAATGTGATTGCAACACAATATAATATTACAACTACCTGAGCATTACTCACAAGTTCCTGACAATATTTTGTGTTACTACAGTCACACCAAAGTAGTAGTGAAGGGATGGTGGGATGCCTTGAGGCCTACTTTTCTAGTCTAGATTAATATAGCCTGCAGCTGTTTTCCCATAGATTGCAAACCAAATTTGCTGGCGTGTGACACGAAGGCAGATTTTTTGCATACCACCATAGGAGTGGACATGAAGTTGAGCAAATTGGAGCAATTGTGTGAGAGACTTGGATTATATATATGCACCAGTATGGTGAACACATTGAAAAAATATGAGGAGTTAGGCAACTGGACTCAATGGAGAGAGTGGGATCTGTTTCTCGTTTGAATGGAATGATTGAAACAATTTTAAAGTGCAGGCTACTGGTCTGATCTCTGTCTGCAGCTGATGAACTATGTTATATTGTTGTATTGGACTATGTGAAACTGTAGTCATGATGCTAATGGGATGAATATTGTGAGGAGGGTGTTAGTGCCTAATATTTATATAGTTAGATACTTAGGGACTGATTTAGAGTTTGGCGGAGGGGTTATTCCATCACGAAGGTGACGGATAGTCCGTCTGTCGATAATATAAATCCCATTATATCCTATGGGATTTATATTTGTATGGATGGAATATCCGTCACCGTTGTGACTGAGTATCCCCTCTGCAAAACTCTAAATCAGTCCCTAAATTAGTTATTTAGTTTGTGAATTTCCTTAGCGCAAACCAGAGGGGTGCTGTGCAGGTGTTTTAATTAGAAATGTATTAATGAGTGTTATGAATTTTGAATAATGAGTTTATGTAGAAAATTCATAATGTAGAAAAATAATGCACGCATTTGAAAATGTGACCTCGAAGAATGGCCACCAGTGTTCATGAAATGTACTAATTAATGATTAATGTTGAATATGTACTAGACTAATGTAGGAATATGTCATATGAAGGGTTATGAAGTGCGCTCTAGCTGTGTTAATTGTAGGCCTTAACTTAGTGAGTGTCTTGGCCGAGTCTTGCCAGGCCTCATGCCGAAGCTGTATTTCGTAGCGGTTAATAAAAATGCTGACCGAGTGAATTAAACTTTGAAATGTCCATTGTCTTGTTAAAAGTGCTTAACAGAAGCTTTTCGTGAGACCCGACTGCAAGGAGATGATGGTCCTGCTAGTGTAACAATTTGTGTGTAATGTGTCTGATGTACTTTCCCAGAACAAGAACAATGAAGACACTGACTGGAGCTGAAGATGCAACAATATTGTTACCTGACAAATCAGATGATGCGGACATCGTAAAGTGAACCAATCAACCTCATGTGAATAGAGAACTATTAGAATTCATAGATTTGGTGTAGAAATATTATTGGATAAAGTATAAATGTATGATTAACTCACCCATAGGGAATTAGGGGATAGTTTGGGTGACTTTAATATAACAACGGGACAGAGGAGAATTATTCAGATCAGAAGAGATGCAGATTTGAGAATTCGAGTTTTGAAATGCAGAGACTATAGAAGAGAGATTCGAGATTCATTCTGTCATTGGGCTCATACTCTCTGACTGAGAGCCTGATGCTTTGCTGATCGACTGTTGACATGAGGACGAAGATTGATTCTGCTTTGCTGCCCCATACCAAGGATAGGTAGATATGATGTTACATGACTGTTATTCATTTTGTGCTTTTTCTTTTCAGGTACTAACTGCGCTGTTGTGATAGATCCATAGTTTGATATTTTCATATATTTGTGTTCTAAATTGTTTTGAGTGAATCCCAACACGCTGATGCTAATCTGATATTAGTTAAGGGCACTCACAAATGACTGACAAATTGCAGGGACTAATTATTGATGAGTTACTTTGCTGAATTCCATGTACGTTATAAGCTTGTCACATCTGACTCTTTTATTGATTAGCATTGCCACTTTAGAATGTGTAGTGGTTCAACCTTTGATTAGATTGCGTTTCTTCCGCTGCTTTGGTCAACCAGCATTGTTCATACATGCTTTCCATTTGATTTTGAGAGTAATCTACATGACTTTATTATTGTAAATAACTTAACTAAAGGTGTGGTTATTCATCGCTGAAAGGTCATGGTGTGTGACGTTTACTGACTTCATTGATTATTGACTTATTAATTGCTAATGATTATTGATCATTGTGTATTGATTATTGATTTATGTACAGGAGCTATGGTAAGAACTTCTTAATATGAGTCAAAAAGTTCATCGACCTATTCACGTCCCCTTGTAAGTTCACATATTAGGGTCTGATGCGCTAACAGGGGTGAGAGAGTACTTTACACGAAGACTGTGTTACAATGGGAAAGGATAAGTAATTACATCAAAATTTGTTACTGATTAATGCATGATACAGAAAACATATAAATACATACAAAGGCATTATGGCTGATGTATACAGGTAAGGCAAGGTATTTACATTTTCAATAAAGCACCAGTGATTCCTGGCATGATTTTAAATACTTTCAAACCTCAACTTCAATAGGATTCCATAAACGTATGATAATCTACCAGGAGGGCTGGGAAGTCAGCTCTTGAGAGTTTGAAGTGCTGCACCTGTCTTCCTAGAGTGATCAGAGTTTAAAGTGATGCTGGTGCAGTTACTTTGTCAGATCTCTTTGAATAATCCAGTGCAAGTGATAGTTCTGATAGAGGAGATGATGAAGGTTTAGATTGTTGAGGCTCTCAGGGAGAAAGATTAATTTAGAGTTCTCTCTTTTCTCAAGAAGAGTGTTTCAAATAGAAGGAATTCATTCTCTGGCTCAATCGGATTCATCCTGAAATGACCAGTTTCTAAGTATGGTAACTTGAACCACAAGAATGAATAGATCTGTGAATACTTCATGCTACTTTGAAAATGTTTCTGGATTCAGATGGATCCATTTAAGGGTTATTAGTATTAGGGAGATGTGGCCATAGTGGTGTTGAGTTCATGAAATTAGTCTTGCTGCTTTGCCTAGAGCCATCTTTAGTGGGATCAGACAAACTTTGAGTAGGCCAATAATATTTTCTTCCCTAATTTGAGCTATCACGAACACTGGATAGTTCTTAGTAATTTCACTCTACTTGAATATTAATGTGAATTTATTTCTATTGATATGTATTCACTGAACAAAACAAAGGTTACAGGGATATTATAGTTAGGAAATAGAATTTCATTTTTTTTTAAACATAGAAATTCATATAAAAAAACAAATATTACAGGCATGTTAGTTAGGTTCTGAATTTACTCATATAAAACCATGGAAATTCAGCAGTTACAGTTAGAGTTAATTCAAGTAACTATAACTCACGCCCTAAGGTAACTATATATCGCGCCTTCACCATGCACATTTAATAACTTCACATAATATTTAATTGATAACATCTTCTTTCGTATCTTTGATATTATCACTGCAACGTTTGCAATAACATTATTTATTTAAAAACTGTGCATTGCGAGAGCGCAAGTTATAGTTACCTTAAGGCGCAAGTTATAGTTACTTGAAATAAATCTAACTGCTAAATTTCTATGGTTTTGTCTGAGTAAATGCAGAACCTAACTGTAACGTCCCTGTAAGGAAATGCCTCCTTGGCATGGTTACCCCCTGACGTTTTGCCTTTGCTGATGCTATGTTTTGAATTGAAAGTGTGCTGAGGCCTGCTAACCAGGCCCCAGCACCAGTGTTCTTTCCCTAACCTGTACTTTTGATTCCACAATTGGCACACCCTGGCATCCAGGTAAGTCCCTTGTAACTGGTACCCCTGGTACCAAGGGCCCTGATGCCAGGGAAGGTCTCTAAGGGCTGCAGCATATCTTATGCCACCCTGGGGACCCCTCTCAGCACAGACACACTGCTTGCCAGCTTGTGTGTGCTGGTGAGAACAAAACGAGTAAGTCGACATGGCACTCCCCTCAGGGTGCCATGCCAACCTCACACTGCCTATGCAGTATAGATAAGTCACCCCTCTAGTAGGCCTTACAGCCCTAAGGCAGGGTGCACTATACCATAGGTGAGGGCACCAGTACATGAGTACTGTGCCCCTACAGTGTCTAAGCCAAACCTTAGACATTGTAAGTGCAGGGTAGCCATAAGAGTATATGGTCTGGGAGTCTGTCAAACACGGACTCCACAGCACCATAATGGCTACACTGAAAACTGGGAAGTTTGGTATCAAACTGCTCAGCACAATAAATGCACACTGATGCCAGTGTACATTTTATTGTGAAATACACCCCAGAGGGCACCTTAGAGGTGCCCCCTGAAACCTTAACCGACTATCTGTGTAGGCTGACTGGTTCCAGCAGCCTACCACAACCGAGACATGTTGCTGGCCCCATGGGGAGAGCGCCTTTGTCACTCTGAGGCCAGCAACAAAGCCTGCACTGGGTGGAGATGCTAACACCTCCCCCAGGCAGGAGCTGTCACACCTGGCGGTGAGCCTCAAAGGCTCACCCCTTTGTGCCAGCACCGCAGGACACTCCAGCTAGTGGAGTTGCCCGCCCCCTCCGGCCACGGCCCCCACTTTTGGCGGCAAGGCCGGAGGAAATAATGAGAATAACAAGGAGGAGTCACTGGCCAGTCAGGACAGCCCCTAAGGTGTCCTGAGCTGAAGTGACTCTAACTTTTAGAAATCCTCCATCTTGCAGATGGAGGATTCCCCAATAGGATTAGGGATGTGACCCCCTCCCCTTGGGAGGAGGCACAAAGAGGGTGTACCCACCCTCAGGGCTAGTAGCCATTGGCTACTAACCCCCCAGACCTAAACACGCCCTTAAATTTAGTATTTAAGGGCTCCCCTGAACCTAAGAATTTAGATTCCTGAAACTACAAGAAGAAGAAGACTGCCGAGCTGAAAAACCCCTGCAGAGGAAGAACAGAAGACACCAACTGCTTTGGCCCCAGACTTACCGGCCTGTCTCCTGCCTTCCAAAGAAACCTGCTCCAGCGACGCTTTCCAAGGGACCAGCGACCTCTGAATCCGCTGAGGACTGCCCAACTTCAAGAAAGACAAGAAACTCCCGAGGACAGCGGCACTGCTCCAAAAGAACTGCAACTTTGTTTCAAGGAGCAGACCTAAAGACCCCTGCAACTCCCCGCAAGAAGCGTGAGACTTGCAACACTGCACCCGGCGACCCCGACTCGACTGGTGGAGAACCAACACATCAGGGAGGACCCTCCGGCGACTCTGAGACCCTGAGTAACCAAAGTTGTCCCCCCTGAGCCCCCACAGCGACGCCTGTAGAGGGAATCCCGAGGCTCCCCCTGACCGCGACTGCCTGAACTCCATTTCCCGACGGCTGGAAAAGACCCTGCACCCGCAGCCCCCAGCACCTAAAGGAACGGAACTCCTGTGCAGGAGTGACCCCCAGGAGGCCCTCTCCCTTGCCCAGGTGGTGGCTACCCCAAGGAGCCCCCCCCTTGCCTGCCTGCACCGTTGAAGAGATCCCTTGATCTCTCATTGAAATCTACAGAGAACCCGACGCTTGTTTGCACACTGCACCCGGCCGGCCCCGCGCTGCTGAGGGTGTACTTTTTGTGCTGACTTGTGTCCCCCCGGTGCCCTACAAAATCCCCCTGGTCTGCCCTCCAAAGACGCGGGTACTTACCTGCTGGCAGACCGGAACCGGGGCACCCCCTTCTCTCCATTGAAGCCTATGCGTTTTGGGCACCTCTTTGACCTCTGCACCTGACCGGCCCTGAGCTGCTGGTGTGGTAACTTTGGGGTTGCTCTGAACCCCCAACGGTGGGCTACCTTGGACCCAAACCTGAGACTTGTAAGTGATTTACTTACCTGACAAAACTAACAAAAACTTACCTCCCCCAGGAACTGTGAAAATTGCACTGTCAACTTTTAAAACAGCTTATTGTGTTTTATGTAAAAAGTATACATGCTAATGTAATGATTCAAAGTTCCTAAAGTACTTACCTGCAATACCTTTCAAATGAGATATTACATGTAGAATTTGAACCTGTGGTTCTTAAAATAAACTAAGAAAATATATTTTTCTATAACAAAACCTATTGGCTGGATTTGTCTCTGAGTGTGTGTTCCTCATTTATTGCCTGTGTGTATGTACAACAAATGCTTAACACTACTCCTTTGATAAGCCTACTGCTCGACCACACTACCACAAAATAGAACATTAGTATTATCTCTTTTTGCCACTATCTTACCTCTAAGGGGAACCCTTGGACTCTGAGCATACTATTCCTTACTTTGAAATAGTGCATACAGAGCCAACTTCCTAAAGTCCCTGTAATCTTTGTATTTATATATATATATATATATATATATATATATATATATATATATATATATTGTCTCTGGGCCAAAACACATAGGCCCTCTTTACAACCCTGGCGGTCAGTGTTAAAGTGGCAGTAATACTGCCAACAGGCCGGCTTTTAAAAAAATGGAATCATGACCATGGCGGAAACCGCCAACATAGACAGCCACTTTAACACTCCGACCGCCATGGCGGTAGAAATAAACACCGCGCCGGTAACCGCCAACAGACAGGCGGAAAACAATGCACCACCCACCCTATCACAACAGGTCTATCCGCCACCTTTTCCGGGGCGGAACCAATGCTATCAAAAGCACAGCGGAAACAGTACACAGAAGGAAAACCACTCACCTCTCGACAGCCAATTAGGAACCAGGATGCCATGGAGCCCGAACTACAGGTCCTACCTATGCTGCTCTTCCTCCTGACAGATATCAGGAGCAGGACAGATGCCGTCGACGACGACGGTGAGTACTGCACCTACAACACAGGGGAGGGTGGGAGGGAAAAGAGAGTGACACACACACACGCAACACACCATACCCCCACCCCCGCCCTCACCCACCACAACATTCACACAAATACATGCAGCAAAATTACATATACACCCCCCCGGAAGAAAGCAAGGACAAAATTAAATGATTGCAACGATTGTAATCATGAAAAATCTGATAGTCAAAGTTCAAAATTCAGTATATACAAATACGTACACCAACTACACAAGTCCAGATAGTGTACCAATCATTGTCCGTGGACCACTGGTCCCAAAATGCATGGGCGAAGCAAACACAAGATACCTAACTGGAAACGGAGACAACACTGCTGGGGCATCAGATCAAAACTAAACACGCACCTCAGGGGGAGGGGGGCACCTCAGCAAGATGAACGCACGACACCACTGCTGCACGAGGGGGATCCATGCCCATTGCTTGGGAGTGCAAAACCACAGTCTCTTAAGTCTCTCCAGTGGGTGGTTTGCCCACTGCTTTATCCTGAGGAGTGCAAAGCCACAGTCTCTCAAGTCTCTCCAGTGGGTGGTTTGCCCACTGCTTTATCCTGAGGAGTGCAAAGCCAAAGTCTCTCAAGTCTCCCCAGTGGGTGGTTTGCCCACTGCTTTATCCTGGGGAGTGCAAAGCCACAGTCTCTCAAGTGGATGTCATTCTCCACTGGTTCTGGAGGGGGCCTGGTGCCCAGAGTGCTCCACGTGCAGTGTGGCCGGTACCATTCCCTCACCTGGGTGTGTGTGCCACGAGATTGCCGAGGAACAGGTAGCATGATACGCTATGGAGGCAGCGACATACCCCACACTGCTGCGGCTTTGCCTTCCACCTGCATGTGCAAACAGTGATGGAAGTCTTGCCTCATGGAAGCTGGCCAGGGTCCAAGAAGTCTCCTCCAGCCTCAGATGACTGACCACTGGGGATGGTAGCCATGTCAGCGGTGGCGCCACTGTGCGGCGGTGCCTGTGGCGGTGGTGCTGGAGGTGGTGCATGGCTCAGCACCTGCTGAGGGACACAGCAGGACGTCTCCTGTAGCCTCGGACGCTGCTTGGGACTGTCGCAGAGGCTGCAGACATGCCGGTGGCTGTGCAGGTGGCGGTGCAGGTGGCCGTGCAGCTTGCAGTGTTTGCCGCCATACAGGTTGGTGTTGTTGTGGACAGAAGGGGTGACACTGGTTCCTCAGTCGGTGCCACGTGCTCTGTCCTGACCTGCTCTTCTGCTTATGTCCCTTCCCCACCTTTGATGGTGCCGCAGGTGTCTTGCCACTATCCCCTTTTGTTTTTGCGGAGCCCTTGGTGGCTGGCAGGTGTGGCTTCTCCCTCCGGGAAGTGGGCACCTTCTTCACCTTGGCAGGTGGTGGAATGTCCTTGCCCTCGCTACGTGGCACACTGGCAGCCCTGATGGGTGGCGCACTCGATGACCCCGCAGTTGCTGGCACCACTGTGCCTGGGGATTTGGTGGCTGAGGTGCTGGGCTGGGACCTGGAAAACCTGGCCCTAGGACAAGGACAGGGGGAGGTGAAGGGAAGAGGTCAATGTTAGCCAGGCAAAGCTTCTTAGACACACTGGGACGGGAAGAAGGAGGGGGTTTCAGGAGTTGAGGAAGAGGTAGTGGTTGTAGGGGGTATACGTTTGCTGAATTTGGGTGAAGGTGCATGGGCCGGAGGCTTTTGTGAGGCTATTGGGTGGGTGTGTGCCTGCGTTTGTGTACTTTGGGATGAGGGCTCACAGACACACTGGGAGAGGACACAGGGGATGTGTGCATGGTAGTGTGGGTGGTGATTGCATGTGTGCGGTGTGTGGTGATGGGCGTGCTGGTGATGGAGGCAGTGGCTGAAGATGTAGTGCATGCAGGTGTGAGTGGCGACGAGACAGGGAGGGAGGAGGGGGACACAGTGGGGGCAGTGGAAGTTGCTGTGTCTGCATGGGTATGATGCTTGTGTGAGTGCTTGTAGGATGTGTGGTGCTTATGTTTGCCATGTCCACTCTTGTGTGTTGATGAGTGTGCATGGTGGTCTGATGGTGTGCTTGGAATAGGCTGAGGTACAGGGAATTGGGTCTGGGTAGTGGAAGTTGGAGGGGGGAGGCTGGACACAGGGACAATGGCTGCCATCAGTGCTGAGGCCAGAGCCTGAAATGCTCTCTGTTGGGCCGATTGCCCAGAATGAATGCCCTCCAGGTATGCATTTGTTTGTTGCAAATGCCTCTCAACACCCTGGATGGCATTCAAAATGGTAGATTGCCCAACAGTGAGGGATCTCAAGAGGTCAATAGCCTCCTCACTGAGGGCAGCAGGGCTGATTGGGGCAGGGCCTGAGGTGCCTGGGGCGAAGGAGATGCCCACCCTCCTGGGTAAGCAGGACGTGACACATGCTGAGGGGCTGCTGGGAGGGCGGTGCTGGTAGGAGGTGTGGCGGCTGTTGATGCAGTGGGCACAGAGGTGTCCGCCACCGCAAGGGAGCTCCCATCAGAGGAGGAATCGCTGTGACTGGTGTATGCTCCTGTCCCCGTCGTTGAGCTCCCCTCACACTCTGTCCCACTGGTGGCTTCAGACTCCGTTGCTTCACCCTCCAGGGCCAAGTGGGTTGCAGCTCACTCCTGCTCCGGTGCCACTGCTCCTCTGCCTGATGATGCTATTGCACACAAGAACAGGGAGACAACAAAAAGTGGGGGGAAGACAGAAGAAAAACATGTTCAGTGCACGCAACATCACTACCATTGGCGGACACAACACACAGGGAGCAGCCCTCAGCACTACGCCATGCACTAACAGTTCCTATAAAATTCACATGCCCATGGGGTACGTGGCCTAAGCCCAATTGCTGCACACCTGGAAGACACAGGAGCCTGACTAGGTGTAGATGGCTCTTACCACTAGTGGGGTTGGGGTGCCACAGACCCTGCCTAACAAGGGACCTTGCCTACCAAGTTGGCCCTAGCCTAGGGGAACCCACAGCCCACCTCCCCCACCCAGACACCTCGTAATGCATACAGTCAGCTGAATAAGAGTGTACTCACCCCCTTGTGGCTGATGTGATGCCCTCAAGTGCCCATCCAACTCCGGATAGGCCACCGCCAGGATCCGGTAGATCAGGGGGGTCATGGTGCGCCGGGCACCCCGTCCACGTTGGGAGGCCATCCCCAGCTGGGCCTCCGCCATCTTCTTGCTCCCGCGGTGCTGGTTAACACATCATTTATGGCAGTGGGTGCTCTATCTGTGGTAGACCCCCAGGGTCCGGACCTTCTTGGCGATAGCACACCAAATACCCTTCTTCTGGTGGGCGCTGACCTAGAGGAATGGTACAGGGGAAAGGAAATTACTCACCCGTCCGGACCGTCATAGTCATTGCCCACCAGTTCCCATCCATGCCCTGACGCACATGCACTCACCATCCGCACATGCAGGCCTCAGCCCCCCCATGTATCTTCGATCCACACCACTCAAAACAGGCATTGCCCACAAAGTATGCTCACAGTGTACTCACCTGTTTGTCTGGAGGACCCTACAGCTGCGTGTACTGGGGGAGGACCCCATCCACTAGTTTCTCCAACTCCTCCAATGTGAAGACAGGGGCCCTTTCCCCAGACACTGTATCCATCGTCGCTTCCAGACACAGGTCACAGCAGCACTCGCAGTGTAGGTCCTTTCCTGTTGAAGGTCAGGTATCAAGTGAGTGAACAGCTAGAAAATGGAAGTCACGTCTGTGGCGGTGCGTACCGTCACCGCCGGCGTACATTGTCATTAGCTCCTGGGACCCATAGGGCCCACTGTTAACCAATGGAGAATTGCGCTGCGGTATTCGACCGCCCACCGCGATGGTGCACAACAGCAGCGCAGTTACTTCATTTCCCCTTGTCCCACCTTACAGGTCAGGCAGCCGCCATTTCAGGAGGCCACATGGGATGGATGAAAACTGTGTCACACCTATCTTGGCCGGGAATACAGACAGATACCGGCACATTGCGAATTACAAACGTTTCTGCAAATAACACATTGTGATACCTCAGTGGTGGATGACTCTCTGCTCGCTGTTCTCCTCCATAGAGCACGTCTGCTGGGGCAGGTGATGAGATGGCGGCATCCTCCGGTGTACAGACCCCTGCTGGACCTGTGGACAATGGAAGAGAGACACCTCATAATCACCTACAGACTTGATTGTGCAACAATCTTGGAACTGTGTGCTGAGTTGGACCCAGACCTGATGTCAGCTATCCACCACCCCACAGGAATCCCCCCTCTAGTGCAGGTCCTGTCTGTACTCCATATCCTGGCCAGTGGGTCTTTTCAAACAACAGTGGCCATGGCATCAGGGATGTCCCAGCCAATGTTCTGTAACGTGTTGTCCAGAGTGTTATCTGCCCTGCTGAAACACATGCGCAGCTACATCATTTTCCCTCAGGTGGAGGATTTGCCCACAGTGAAAGGTGACTTCTATGCCCTGGGACATAACCCCAACATCATTGGTGCCTTTGATGGAACACATGTGGCATTTGTTCGCCCCGCAGGAAGAACAGGTGTACAGAAAGCGCAAAAGCTACCATTTGATGAATGTGCAGATGGTGTGTTTGGCAGACCAGTAGCCTGGCACAGTGCATGACGCCTACATTTTGAGGAATAGCAGCATCCCTTATGTGATGGGGCAACTCCAGAGGCACCGGGTTTGGCTGACAATTGAGCCCAAGGCCCCAATACAGTTGACATAGGTGTCTGGTATGGGCTTGTCCCTAAGGGTGAGTGTGTGTCTTACAGTTGTCCCTCGACATTTGCAGGTGACTCTGGTTACCCCAAATTGTCATGGCTACTGATCCCAGTGAGGAATCCCAGGACAAGGGCAGAGGAATGCTACAATGAGGCACATGGGCGAACTAGGAGGATTATAGAACGCACCTTCGGCCTCCTGAAGGCCAGATTCCAGTGCCTCCATCTGACAGGTGGATCCCTATACATCTCACCAAAGAAGGTGTGCCAGATAATCGTGGCCTGCTGTATGCTGCCCAACCTGGCTTTGCGATGCCAGGTGCCTTTTCTGCAGGAGGATGGGCCAGATGGTGGTCTTGTGGCAGCTGTGGAGCCTGTGGATAGTGAAGAAGAGGAGGCAGAAGAAGAGGATGAGTACAACCAAGACAACATCATCATGCAATACTTCCAGTGAGACACAGGTAAGGAGATGTAATTGCTTCCCACATCTGATACTATTGTTGGAGCTAGCATAAGTCTGTCATTTTCACTCAGTGTATGGACCCTGACTTGTTACTTTGGCTTTCCTTTTCACAGATCTGGGTCCCACTTTGTGCCCTCAGCTATGCTTACCGCTGGCCTACAGCTGTGTTACATTGGTATGTAAACTAGTACATTGACATTGCCATATTCCATTGATATTGCAATTACACATTTGTGAAAGCACAGACTGACTCCATATTGTTTTGTGATTGAAGTGTGTTTATTTCTGTGCAAATAAGTGGAGGGGGTTATAAAATAGGCTGGGGTAATGGTGGAGTAATGTCCATGGCAGAGTCCAGTCTATTTGTTTCACAGGTCCATTGTCCAAAGGGCCATAAGAAGTGGAGCAATGGCAGTTTAAGGTGGAAAGAGTGACAAAGTGGGACAGAAGGGTGACATTCAGGGGGGCCTTATTTCCTGGCGGGGGTATTGGCAATGTTCTCTGTCTTGTTCCTGGATCTCAGGGACCGTTTGCGAGGTGGTTCTTCATCTGCAGGTGGTGGGGTGCTGGTGGCCTGTTGGTCCTGTAGCGGTGCCTCCTGTGCACTAGTGCTGGCAGAGGTGGAGGGCTGTTCATCGTCCAGGCTAGTGTCAGTGGCCCATTGGTGTGCCACAGTGTCCCCCCTGGTGTTGAGAAAGTCTGTAAGCACCCCTGCATTGGAGACCAGGGTGGTGTTGATGGACTTCAAGTCCTCCCTGATCCCCAGGTAGTGTTCCTCCTGCAGCCGCTGGGCCTCCTGAAACTTGGCCAGTAACGTGCCCATGGTCTCCTGGAAATGGTGGTAAGCTCCCATGATGTTGGAGAGTGCCTTGTGGAGTGTCGGTTCCCTGGGTCTGTCCTCCCCCTGTCACAAAGCAGTCCTCCCAGCTTCCCTGTTATCCTGTACCTCTGTCCCCTGACCTGTGTGCCCACTGGCACTGCCCCCAGGTCCCTGATTGCCCTGTGTTAGTGGGGTTGCCTGGGTTCACTGTAGTGGTGGACACACTGCTGATTGACGTGTCCTGGGGACAGAGGGATTGGCCCACTGGGTGGGTGCTGTGGTGGTGTTTCCTGAGGGGGAGGTTCAGTGGTGGTTTGTGAATGAGTCAGGGGAACCAACTGTCCCGAGGGCCCTGATGGGCCGGGCTGGTCATCTTGATCCAGGCGTGCAGAGCTGCTGTCATTACTGTGGTCTTCTTCTGTGGGGGGACTGGATATGTCTGGCACCTCCTGTCCGGTGACGTTGGGTAGGGGTCCTGTTGGGGTGTAAATGCATAGTTATTGTATGTGTGTGTGCCATCTTGTGAAATGGGTGAGTGACCCTCTACTCCTGTGCTTGCATTATTGCCATGGCCCTTGTGTGATTGGTGATTTTGGGGCATGAGTGAGTCTCTCTACTGGACATGCTTTGGTGATGGGTGTCCATGCATTGTTGTTACATGCAGGGCTTGGTTTTGGGATGTGTGGGTTGTGTTAGTGGGGTATCTGTGGGATGGTGGGGTGATGGGTGTGACGGTAAGGGTGCATATGACTTACCAGAGTCCAGTCCTCCTGCTACTCCTGCGAGGCCCTCAGGATGCATGATCACCAAGACTTGCTCCTCCCATGTTGTTAGTTGTGGGGGAGGAGTTGGGGGTCCACTGCCAGTCCTCTGTACAGCAATCTGGTGTCTGGATACCACGGAGCGTACCTTCCCCTGTAGGTCGTTCCACCTCTTCCTGATGTCATCCCGTGTTCTTGGATGATGTCCTACTGCGTTAACCCTGTCGACAATTCTGCACCATAGCTCCATCTTCCTTGCAATGGATGTCTGCTGCACCTGTGGTCCAAATAGGTGTGGCTCTACCCGGACGATTTCTTCCACCATGACCCTGAGCTCCTCCTCAGAGAACCTGGGGTGTCTTTGAGGTGCCATGATGTGGTGTGAGTGATGTGTGAGGTGGTGTCAGTTGAGATGTGTGAGGGGATGTGTTGGTGTGTGTTGTTTGAGGTGCGTGGATGGTGTGTAAGTGATGGTGTTGTGTGTCTGTGGATGCTGGTGTTGTTTTAGGTAGTGTCTCTCTTTGGCCTTCTTTCAAAATTTTGGTTGTAAGGGTTTGTGGGTGATGTGGGTGTGTTTTATATTGGATTGGGTGTGTGGGTGTGGTGTGTGTATATGTCACAGGTGCGTGTATTTCGAATTGTCCAATGTGGTTGTGTTTTGTACATGTGTGTGTATTTTGAGCGCGGATTTGTGTACCGCCAATGGATTACCACGGTGGAAAGACCGCCGCGTTGATTCTTGGGTCTAGATAGTGTGGGCATATTCCTCTTGGCGTGATGATGTAGGTTTTGGTATCGCCAGTTTATCACTGACCCTTGATATGGCGGACTTGTGTGGATATCTGTATTTTGGCGGATTCCGAGCTGTGGGTCGTAATACCTGTAGCGGAATTCCATGGCCGCAGCAGTATGTTGGCAGTATTCTGCACTGCGGTAAGCGGGATTTACCGCCAGGGTTGTAATGAGGGCCATAATTTCTTCAAACATTTTGCTGTACAATTTTTGTTCTGCTTCAGAAAGGATGTACCAATCTTGAAAAACAAAAAAACACAAGCACCGAATCCTGTGCTATTTAACATTTATACCCTGGGTGGGATAAGTCTTGGGGGCATATAATATGAAATATTATGAGGTGGGTGTGCACACAGACCCCCTTTCCTTGACCCCCTCCTATGGCCAGTAGGGTCCCAGGGACCACCACCTTACCGAGCCCATGATAAAGAATGCAAGAGATAATGCTGGCCGTGCAACCCCACTCCCAGGCCATATTTGGCCCTCGGGAACTCTGCCTCCCTGGGGCTTCCCATGTTGTAGAAAGGGAGAGGGGCCATGTAGCCCCCTACCTGATCTGTTTTTGGCCAGCGGGACCACCACTTCCCCTTGGCTGGCCATAAGAAACAAAGGATGGTGCCATGCGGCCCCCTTCTGGAGCCATTAATGACCCTGAGGACTGTTACTCCCGAGGCCAACTCCCTATGATGCCCACTCTCAGGACATAGCAGTTTGATGTCACTTGGCTGGATCTATGACAGCTCTTGCCAAGTGAGAGCAAACTGTAAATCAACAACTTCAGCTCACTGGGAGCAGATTTTTCATCTGGAAAACAGACAAAACAATTGCTACCCCACGCATGAAGCAGAATTTCTTACTGCTCTCTGCAAGGAGGAGCAATGGGTTCGCGGGGGGAATTGCTGCTCCCCGCGTTCTGAAAGTGTCTACAGTTCACCGCAAAATTGAGGACCCTTCCTGGATAAATAAGCAAGTGAGGGGCCAATCTGGCAACAATGCTTATGAATCATTAATCGATTGGAGTGCAATTACTTCTGCAGTGACTGCAATGAGCAGGGTCTTTCCTGTCCTCTCCTGGTGAGAGCAGAGTCCATCCTTCATCCTTTTAATTCTTGCGAGTATGCAAATGTGCAAAACGACCTTAACACTCCGTCTGTTTGGCCCCTCTCCATATAGGCTAATGAAATGCATGGATCCTTCTGAGTTTTTCCAGATTGAAGAATGGCTTACCAAAAGTCCCCATGAGCATTTGTTAGGCAGATGAATATGAGCACCTCTCTACCAAAAAAGAAACCCTTACTTCACGTATTTTAGGGGAAGTTTCCTTGTTTGGTGGAGATTCAACTCTTTGTAGACTCACTGTCTTCTCTAATCGAGGATTCATGTTAACACATACTCCAATAGGAAGAATCACCTTCAAGATCCCCACCCATGCACACAAAGCCCTCCACAACACCGGACCAGCCTACCTGAACCAGCGACTCAGCCTCCAAGTACCCCACAGGCCCTTACGCTCAGCCCAGCTCTCTCTCGCAGAAGTACCCACATCAGGAAAAGCAGAACAGGTGGACACTTCTTTTCCTTCCTCACGGCTACTGCCTGGAATGCCCTCCCTCTCCACATCAGACAAACCACCTCCCTCCTCAGCTTCATGAAGGAACTGAAGACATGGCTTTTTTAAGAACCACCCCACCGGTAAATGCTACTCTTCCCCCTCCCAGCGCCTTGAGTCCCTAACGGGTGAGTAGTTGTGCTATACAAGCATTGATTGATTGATTGATTGATTGAAGACACTCGATGAACAGTGACATTCACAATATTACACCAGACATAATAACTGAAGGCATTACCTGGTGGTTCTATACATAGTGGTAGAATTGAATGTGCACTGCACATTTACACAACAAGGTAGCACTTCCTAATCAGACAATAGAAAGTACTCCAGTTGGGTAGACATTTATCTTCTTGGATAAATAAACAGGTACGGATCCATGCTGGCACCGATGCTCATTTAACAGAAATTAAACCTCAAGAGGAAGCACTTACAAATATAAACATAGCTGGTGCTCTAGTTGAAGCTCTGCTTCTGTAGAGGACAAATCATTCTAATTTACTGAACTTATCCAAGGCAAAGCAAGGATGTTTTTTTCTGCAGTTCCATGTGGAAACACACCTGCGGCCAACCCCGCTGCGCAAAGCCAAATGTAGTGCAAGGCCAGTGTTTGGGTGCCTAGGGTCAGGCCCTCAACCAAAGTCAGGCCCTACAACCAACCCCTGCTTCGTGCAGCCTTTGGCGAGGGTTGGCTTAATGAAAGGTAATTTAATGTTAGTTAACATTATTAAAACCTTACAAATTCACTGAAAAATCCAAAGGTTACAGGGATGCCATAGTTAGGAAATAGAATTATAAAAACTTTAAAAAGTCACTAATAAACCAAAGGTTAGAGGAGCGTTACAGTTAGGTTTAGATTTTACACACACAAAACCATAGAAAATCAAGAGTTATAGTTATACTTATCTCAAGACACTATAACTTGTGCTTTAAGATAACGATAACTCACACCCTGGCCACGCACTGCTACTTATCCCAAGTATTACATCAGTAATGACATCTTCCATGAAATCATTGATAATATCTCTGCAACATTTGCAATAAAATTATTATTAAGAAAACTATGCAGGGCGGGAGCACAAGTTATAGTTACCTTAGGACACAAGTTATAAAATCTTAAGTATAACTATAACTTTTAATTTCTATGGTTGTGTGTGTGTAAAATCGGAACCTAGCTATAAGTGAATATACCAGGGTTGACTGAGGCATTGCACTGCCACCCTCCATTTTGGAGAGGCAAGAACAAGGAAATAAAAAGAGAGCAGCTGAAAACAAATCACTGCTCGGAGACAGTGCGCTGAATCTCCTAGGTGAATTCTAGTGAACTCTGCAGATGTCCTACTGTTCAAGTGCCTGCCAGGCAGGGTTTCCTCGACCTGCAGGCACAAGCTACAGCAGTGATATAATCGGAGAGGGAGGGCAGATATACAATACAATTGATTCAGTTGCTTTTGGGGTGCAGAAACAGTGGCCCTGGGAGGACATAGCAAAGCTCCATTCACTTCAGTGGCTGAGGGTGGGGTAGGCCGATGAGGACAAGGAGGGAGTGGGTGGCAACAGTTTGTTGATTGCACAGAGAAGCAGGCTGTAGGAGGGGTGCAGACGGCTGCTCTTCTTGCAGTAACACATGCTTTGTAATGCATTGGGTTTCATTTTGAAAAAAACATTATGGAGCTGAGCGTGACTGAGCGCTCCTAATCTTGACTGTAGAGGCCAAAGCGAGGGAAGTAACCAGCTGTGGACAACAATTGCTCTAGTGGAGTAAGAGATAAGTGTACAGTAGAGCTCCTGCCTACATCAGTGATATCGTCACCCTCCCCCCTCTTCTGTCTGCAGCTCGGCAGACAAAGACTCACAGTTAACTTGGGAGGATGTGTGAGTGAAAGGAAGGATGGGAGGATGGAAGAATGAAAGGATGGATTGCTAGATGCATGGATGAATGAGTGAAAGGATGGATTTAAGAATGGAAGAGTGAAAGGGAGGGTTGATGTATAGAAAGATGAATGGATGCATGGATGGATGGGTGATATGAGAAAGGATGGATGGATGCATGGTAGAATGAGTAAAAGGATGGATGGATGATTGGAAGGGTAAATAGATGGATGAATGATGGATGGATGGAGTGATAGTATGAATGGATGAGCATCAGGATGGATGAGTGAAAATATGGATGTAAAGATGGATGAGTAAAACAATGGATGGATGAGTGAAAGGCTGGATAGATGGATGTCTGGATGAAAGGAAGGATGAATGGATGAATGAAAGGGTGAACTGATGGGTGAATAGAGAGCTAGATGGATGAATGAGTTAAGGGATGGATAGCTGAGTGAAAGGGTAAATGGAGGGATATATAAATGGATGGCTGGATGGACAAAAGATGGATGGATGTGTGTAAGGGTGGATGGCTGAGTGAAAGGTTGGATAGATGGATGAGCCCAAGGGAAAATGATGGAGGGATGGAGTGAAAGGATGGATAGATGGAGTGAAAGGGTGGATGGATGAACTAAAGAATGGATGGATGATTGAATGGATGGATGGATATATAGATGGATGAAAGGGGGGATGGGTAAGTGAAAGCATGGATGACTGAGTGGATGGATTGGTTTGATGGATAGGTGTCCCTGGATTAGTAGCTGCCCTCCTTTACGGGCTCCACAGCCACATTACACACTCCTTTGCTTGTGGTCCATTTTTTGTATCAAGAGTAAATAATTATTCACTCTTGATATAAAAAAAATAAAGACCTGCTTCAGGCCCACCAACAAATTGAGGTAGCTGGTGACATTGTTTAATTGCTGGTGCAGGAAGGTGCCTGCGTCAGCCATCAGAGATTCTGTTCAGAGCTGGTGAAATCCCACACTGTAAGTATGTGTCTGTGTCTATGAGTTTGAGTTAAAGTGAGAGAGTCAGTGAAGGAATCAGTCACAGTGAGTAGGAATGAGTGACAGTAAGGACCAGTGTGTGTGAGAATGAATGTGAGTGAGTCAGGGTCAATATCAGTGAGTGTAACTGAGTGTTACTGTGTGTGACACTGAGTCACAGTTAGACCAATTCAGAATGAGTTTAGAATGAGTGGGGCTGAGTGAGACAGAGCAGGCCAGATTAGAATGAGTGAGACTGCATGAATTATTGAGACCAAGTGAGACTGAGTCGGAGAGAGACAGTAACCTTAGTGCAAGATAGTGTGAGAGAACCCTTTAAGGAAAAATCTCTTCGGAATTTGAGCAAAGGATTATGCCCCACCAGTTTTAAAGGTCACCAGCTGCCTCGTGAATATACACACACATACCTACACACAAATGCATTCACAATGTCTATTAACATGTTTACGTTCTACCTAATTAAGGAAATGATGCAGCATGCGCTGCAAGTCAGCTTGCTGTCCTGCAGTATGTCATTTTGAAAGTGCAGGGATGTGTCATATTTACAGAAATATGACACGTCCCTGTACTTTCCACTGCGCTGGTGCACAAACAACCCTTGTGCCATGGTGCAAGGGTGCCTGCATTGCAGGGATGATTGTTTATGTGCAGGAAAGGACAAATAAACAATCATTAATGGTATTTTAATCTTTCTATGTGTACTGCAGAATGCAGCAAACATAGATAGCCATAATAAAGGGGAGAAATAATGTTTCACCACTACTCCTGAGTTGGTGTAGGAATCTGATGGATTCCCAGACTTGTAAATCTCTGAATGTGTCAGATTCTGTTAGGTTCCATGGGTGTTGCATGGCAACACCCACAGTAACACCCATGGAACAACCCCCTCACACAGAGTTATGTGTGAAAGGGGGCCATATTTACAAGACCATGAAAAGCCATGCAAGGTGGACTTGTGTGACCTTGTAAATATGAGCTGGTACACTGCGCCACCAGAGCATTAAAAATAAATTATGCTCCGGTGGTGGGGAGTCCCGCTAGGACCTGGTAAATGAGGCCCTCAGTTCTGGGATCTGCACGGTGCACATTTTTAGCAGTAGGCACATTACTCCTCTACACCACTATGATGAGTCGAAACTGCCACTAGACAAAAATCTAATCAGTCACCAGCAGCAACAATAATCACCAGAGTTTTTATTGTTGCCTGAAAACAACTGGATGCACAATCACAAGGAAGTTTGTGTGCCATTAACCCAATAAGTTACATTTAAACACAGCGCCCCCCAGCAAAGTCAGTGCCAGGTGCAGTTGCCCCCGTTGCACCACCCTAAAGCCAGCCCTGCATGTGTTAATAGATGAACCAAGGAGGAGGAATCTATTCAAATATACACTATGGGAAAGGGCCAATACAAGGAAAGTGTTTAATTCGATAATAAATCATTACATTAATATGACTATTCTTAAAGCAAGGACGCAAACGATTTGTGAATTTGCCTTCATCTTGAAATTGAAATCGTCTTTTTGGCTGTAGTATCAGAATACATAAGTGGCGGGGGCGCCCCCACCATCTGAGCGTCGCCCCACTAAACAAATTACCCCAGAACAGAAAAATAGAATGGTAATAAACCTTGCTTATTACCATTTTATGTTTCAGCACCCCGTGGACGGGGCATGGCAATTGTTCAGAGTAGCATCAGCAGGGAGCTATGCACTATTTTTTAAGTGTGCATGTCCCTTTGGATGGCCGTTTTGTGACTGCCAGATTGACATGCACACTTAAGACATCTCATACCCAGCTGTCTTAAGACAAAGGCCTCCAGCATTTTTGTGAGCACTGGGAGAGTCCCCTACCACCAATACTGCGCTGCTTCCATGCATGAAAGCAGCGTCAGGATTGGTTAGTGGTGTTTCCTGGCCCCACATGTTGGAGCCTTGAGGAGCAGGGGGGTGCAGCGATGAAGACGCCTGCAGGGAAGTGATTTTTTTTGTTGATTTTTATTTTTTATTATTATTATTGTGCCCCAGTCGCCGTAAACATAAGCCAGCAACCACTGATAATTGATAAAGATACAGATGAAGATGCAGTGGTATTTAAGCAAATAAAAAATTTTAGCGGAGAATTATGATTATTTCAGGTCCTTTCTATCAATTAAAAGACCGGCAACGGAACTGTGATGTAGGAAGGAATATACGTCGCTCATCAATGTTACATGTAAATGCTCCAGATTGAAACGTTTGTGCCATGGTGCAAGGGTGCCTGCATTGCAGGGATGATTGTTTATGTGCAGGAAAGGACAAATAAACAATCATTAATGGTATTTTAATCTTTCTATGTGTACTGCAGAATGCAGCAAACATAGATAGCCATAATAAAGGGGAGAAATAATGTTTCACCACTACTCCTGAGTTGGTGTAGGAATCTGATGGATTCCCAGACTTGTAAATATTTTAAAACCTAGCAATTGTTATTTGTGTAATTACTAAAACACTTACTTGACTATGATGTGTCATTGCAAACTGTATTTTTTTTAAAACCTCAGAAGATATGAACGGTTTTGACATTGAAATATATGAATCGCCATTATCTGTATATAGCTCACCCAGGCAAGAGCATCTGATGTATTTGATGTAGGCGGAATAAAATGGCGAACGAGAGCACTTTGTAGATGGTAAATGCCAATGCCATTTTGTTAATTAGTTAATTAGTATAGAATGTTTTAGGTTTCCCCAGGGACACCATCCTATTTCAAATCTGGAACAATCACCCTTTCTAGAACGTGCTTCCCTTTGAATTAGCAACTGGCACATATGTTTGGAAATATCTTCACCCAAATACTGTTGAGTGCATTCAGTTGGCCTGGTTATGCACATACATTCATCTGGACTAATGTGCAAATCTCTCACAAATATCACACTGTTGTTCAGAAACTTAAATCTCACAATTAAAGAACAAAACGCACAAATAACCAATGAGATCTTAACCCAAAGTTTCTAATTTGTTAATTAATCAACATCATGACATGTCATCAACTTTCCTCAAATCTAGTGCAATCAAGCACACACTGTACTAGCTCATGTCCTCTCATAATAATAATTCAGCCTTGTTTACCTCAGAGACTATGTCAAGCACAATTCCAAAATCAACAGATTTCAAAACAGTTGTATTTATGTACATAAAATTCTGACAACACAAACCACTCGAGGTTAATTCAGGGACAAAAACCTAAGCCTATTTTTCCCAGTTATGCAGATCAAAATGAACGTACTTGCTGTTGATTTTAGAAGGAAACATTTTTAGGAAAAACCGGTCTAATTAGCAATATGACTTTTTTCTGGGCACCACATAAAACATGGCTATACTCCAGTTGTGAGACTGAACTGTTTGAGCAAATGTAATAGCTGCACCATATTAATGACTGTTGAAATAGTGGGTGCACTAAGGGTGTTATTGATTTAAGAATGAATATCCTGTCAAGAATCATGGATATTTAGCATTGATATATAGGTGATTAATTGTGCCTTTTAGAAATATTCATGTCAACTTACAACTTTGTTTCCTAATCGAATTTAGGCAAATTGAAAACTGATCACTAAAAGGTATACATTATCAACAGATATGAACGAAGCACATTTTCTGAAAACATGAGCTGCCACAAATAGCATAGAGACTTTGCATTATCTTGTTTTGATAGGCCTCACATAAAGAAGCAGCAGTCAGCAGGAACCCAGGAAGGATGCCTGCAGTGAATACAAATCACGAGAAAAGACCCTGCTTCTCCTCTCGCCTCACCAGATACAGTCTTCTTCTCCTCCTCATGTATGGTTGTGATCATAGTGAAAAAGGGGATTTTGTACTACTACACAGCTGAGGTTGAAAAATCATCTGTCACCATGAGACCTATTCAGTCTTTGACAGGCATTATTATTATTTGTGATAGCAACAACAAAAATCCGATGATTGGAACTGGAGATATGCAACTTTAAAAGTTTAGTTAACACTAGTTCTAAAAATCACAAAGCTTGATTATAGGTATCTGGTCACGCAGGACTGGGATAAAATCACAAGTTCATGCCGACTGCAATAGTGCACCCATCATTCAATGAATGTGCTAGTTTATTTTATAGTTTACATAGTGGCAGGCAGCTGTTGTATTACTTTTCTACTTAATTTTTTACAGCTTGGAATCAGCTAATGCATGTGAGTGGTTACACAATGCATGCACTCCTGGTGCACCACAGCTGCCTAGAGGTATTGAACACATTTTAATTTTTTTATTCAAGAGTTACTGTGTGCAGGTGACATTTGACTTTTGTTCATTATACTTCAGAAAAGTTTTTGGGTTCTACAGAAAAGAAATATTCTATGTAGTAGATTCAACCTTTTGTAAGCTGCCTTCAGTTATTACAGATAATCTAGTCAGCATGATAATTTATACTTAAGATAGAAGACTGTGTGAACCAGGAACCAAGATCACATGTGTGCTAGTTTTTCTGGAATAGATGAGCTATCTATAAAGATTTTACCACTGTGGTAAAGGGATCAGGCAGTAGGTTTTTTAGCACCTTCAGACTGTTATTATTTATAGCAAACAATATTTTTAACAACTGTTGCATAGAGTTTATACTGTTCTTAGTAGATTTGTTCACTCTCTGCAAACAATGTGATACAGAGTAAGCTCTCTCCATGGAGAAAAAAAACGGCGTACAGAACCTGCTTTTTGGCTCATATCAATTCCATTTCACAATGTAGGATCTGTGAGTGTCAAGTGTTTGATACAGATAAGCGGTCCACAGTAGGGCATTTATTTATGAAGTGGCATTCACTATGTTGTCTTTTGACAACTATTGTATAGACATTGAACACTGCAGTCAATGTGTGTTTCTTGTATATTTGTGATTGCTAATTTGACCTATGCTACCTGTAAAGTGTATGCTGTAAACTCAATGATGCATATACTGCTTGCTTTCCACATCGGAGTGAATTGTCTCTGTGGTGGCAGTAGTAATGGGAGATTTTCATCTGTGTTATTTTGTACTCACTGCCAGGCCTCTAATGTAATACTAATTTATAGAACAATATGTATGAAAGAGAAGTTTGGATGATGTCATCAGTGATGTTATCAATTATGTAATTTGAGATGTCACGATTGATGTCATAAATGATGTCATAGAACATATCATGAGTGATTTACTATGTGAGGTCATAAGAAGTGTAATGCAGGGCTGCAAGTTTTACTTAATGCTGCTAACTGTAACTGCTGAATTTCTGTGGTTTTTTTTGTTCAAAACATTAATGTTGTCAGTGAGAAATACACCTAACTAGAATGTTACTTTAACTTTAGTTTTTTTCAGTGAATTTCTAGGAGGTTTTTAGTAAATTAATATATTATTTAATGCTGATCTATAATAGAATAATGAATAAAACATGTTTGGATTTTTTTAAATGAGACGCTTGCCGGATTTGGATGCACCATCACCTGCGTAGACTCTGAGGAGGCTGTACTTCCTGTTTGGCTCTTGTGAACCACTCGCAAGATTGTACATTTAGAATTAAGTTGATTACAGTGTTTTACTATGATTTTGAACAAAATAGAATACTAGACATGTTTAAGGTAGAAAAACAAATTATGTATTGTTCTTTCTAATGACGGATGTGCGCAATAGGGTGATATGAGGGACTGGCCTCTCCTTTCAGAACTCTCTCTCTTAGATAATGGGTGTGAATGTTAGCGTGTGTGGCGAGAAGCTGGCCTTTCCATTGAGACTTCTCTCTGAGATGACTGGTGTGCATAGTAGTTTGTATGAAGTGATAGGCCTCTCTTTTCACACCTCTTTCTCAGATAATAGGCATGCCTAGTTGTAAGTGTGGAGGTACTAGAGATCTCTCCCTCTCTGATGATGGATGTGCATAGTACTGGGTATAGCGGGCCTGGCCTCTCCTTTCAGACCTCTCTCTCAGATGATAGGTGTGAGTGGTAGGGTGTGTGGAGAGAGATTGGACTCTCCGCTGAGATCTCTCTCTCACCTGACAGTTGTGCATAGTAGGGTGTATAGTGTGCGACTAGCCTCTCCTTTGAGACCTCTTTTTTTGAGATTACAGGTGGATGTAGTCTGGATGGACTGGACTCTGCTGAGACTCCTCGCTGTAATGAAGGGTGTGCATACTAGGGTGTGGCAAAAGGCTTAACTCTATTAACAACTCTTCCCAAGCCTGTGGACAGTACTTATCTCTTAAACACTTCCTCTCAATAACAAGGACCACAATATGTATTTCTACAAGTTGAGTGTATTTTGAACTCACACACTCACTTTTATTATTCAGGATCCCGCAAGACTCCACCAAGATCATACAAATTAGCGAAAAACCAATCTACATTTATATTTTTCAGTGTAGTCAATCTTTAGACACCGCCACTCTAAATCTAGGGGGAGAGCACCCCAACACCCCCAAATTCTCAGTAATGGCAGCCATTCCATTTCTTACATTCCAACAACCAGCCAATCAGAGTGCTTGCTCTCGATGGCCTCGGGGGAGCCTCTTGCTCCCGTTCGAAAGTGAAGGCTCATGGTAAAATGGCCTCTCGACCAATCTCAGGGCTCAAATTTTGAATTTGAGCTCTTGCAGCAGGCTCGGCAGACTGTCACGAACACTACTGCCAAAATATACAATTATATTTGACCCTTAATTTCTCAAAAACTTATGAACAGATTTACTTTAAATCACAACAAGCCCAATCTGCAGATCAATATTTAGATTCCTGCCACATTTTGTGTAATTCGGATCAGCAGTTTTTGCTGTAGCCCTGCCTAAAGAAGTCCATGAAAAATGCATGGAGATTTTGTATTTTGGGCAGATCACCCTGAAACTTCCCAGGAAAAAAGCTGAGGTGGATGGACATTTTTGAAAGGTTTCCTGAAGATTTGTCAAATGGGGCTAAAGTTATTAGCAAACCAAAAAACACTCTATGGAAAAGCAGACCTCACTATAAATACCTGCCACGTGTTATATACACATAGACATTCTCATTAGCTGTTACTCTACAGCAATATATGTTCACATGATGCAATGTTTGCTACAGAAAATGCACTTACCATAATATCTATGACAAACAAACCCCTCATGTTGTGTGGAAACATTTACATTTTACAGTTTAATTTACCCAAAATGGCTGCAGGTGTGGTACACATTTGTCATAATTAAGAATGTAAGTGATCTGATTATTTATTAGAACAATACAGGAGGCTGCAGAGAGCACTGGATAATCAACTGACATCCTGCTACCTCTGTTAGAAGTAAATGTTTTACTCATTGTTAGACCTGGCCTCCTTGGCGTGGTTTCACCTAACGATTTACCCTCTGCCCTCTTGTTTTCCGACTTCATTTTTTGCTGACTCTTAGAATTCTGGGCACTTTACCACTGCTGACCAGTGGTAAAGTGCAGATGCTCTGTACTGTACAATATGGTAACACTAGCTTCTCCACAATTGGCATATTTAATGTTTCTGTAAGTCTCTAGTAAAGTGCACTATATGTGCACATGACCTGTAAATTCAAACTGCCATTTCGACCTGGCAGGTGATCTGTTCTTCCTTGGGCTAGACCTTCCTTTTTATTACATATCAGCCACCCCTAAAGTAGGCCCCAGTTAACCCCAAGAGCAGAGTGCAGAAAAGTACTTTTAAGTTTACCATATCCAGATATTGAAAAACTTCTAAACTCATTTTTCACTATTGCAAGGACTACCTCTCCCACAGGATAGCATCAGGATTACCTTAAAACATATTTTAAGTATAATTTCCAATCAGTAAGAGATAAAGATATGAAGTGTGGTGTCTCTAGACTCACAATTTTAAAGGACAACAAGCATCTTATCCACGTACACTGAGCCTGCATCAGGCATAATGTATGCAAGGTGGGAGTTACCACGTTAGGGGGGACAGAAAAAAAAAAAGCTCAAAGAAATCTAAAAAGATTGCATAATTTTTGGGGGGCATTTTTAACACCTGCCTATGGCTGGTGTTAAAGGGGGGAATGCCATTGTTTCCAAAATGTTGGTGCTAACCCTGAACAGTACTTCAATAGTATCAGAAATTCAGATGCTATATCCCCCTAACTTTCACCAAGGTGTGCCGTATTTTAAATATGGCACACACATAGGGGTGGTAGTGGGGCGCTAAGCAGCGCAAGGAAGGTGGTAATGCACTAGGTGCAGCACCACCTTTCTTAAATCTGCCCACTAGAGTCATATTTACAAGGCTCAGTGCACCACCGGAGCATAACTTTTGTAATGCTCTGGTGGCGCAAACTGCAGAGCCATATCTACAAAGTTATGTAAAGCCATCCTACGTGATTTTTCATGGCCTTGTAGATATGGCGTGAGACAACACAGCACAAGTCACTGCATTGCCTCACACTACTTTAGATGTTACAGTAGATGTGGTGTATTTCTGCCCTTTACTGGTACCACAGGGCAGCGCAGCAAGGCACTTGCTGCACTTCTCTGCACCATGGGTCTTGTAAATATGGCTGTTAATATTTAAAAATTCATACCTCAACTTCTACTCATAGCATTTTTGTCAATGGGATCTTGCTTTAATCATATAAATGTTATCTATTTTTCTAACCTGATGTTGAGTCCTTTTGTGATGCCTTTCACTGTGTCACTGTAACTAAGTGATGCACAAAAACTTTACGTATTGCCTCTGAAGTTAAGCCTGAATACTCTTTGCCAAACTACCAAAGGGTGAGCACAGGTTATTTTAGGATGTTTATCTGACTTACCCTCATTAGGTTTGTGGTCGCTAGAGACCCTATTTCTAACACTCAGTTTGACAGCTTTATTCTCAAATGTTGGAGGAAGATAGTGTACATTTATGAGAAATATGTTGCTTCTGGAGCACCTTTCATGACCTCTATGACAAAATCGTGGAAGAAAACAGTCTTCTCTCAAAAGTGTTCATTGAATCCTAGCAAAGGATCACCATTTTACTCATGGTAAAATCACCATAGAAAAAAACACAGTTCTTAAAATGAGTCTGGTATCTCCAACAAATTATTTATATTGTGACTAAAATCTGTCATCATCCTTCAAACTCGCTCCTTTTTGTGATCCTCAACAACAGGCTTTTTTTACAATGCATTTCAGTAGGAGCTGTGTTCCAGAGTCCTGCAAAGGCTGCCAGTATGGCCAGCCATTTCAGAGGGGTATCACTTTTGAACCCCCTGAGCTCTTTTGGTTCAGGTTGTGCTTACCCTGCCCTAAATATACCACTTACCATGGCCAATCAGAACATATTTACACAAGTCCCACCTAGATATATTTACTGTTGTCTCATCTCAAGAACTACTTAATAGGTACACATCAAAAAACACACTTTTTGAGTAAAACCAAATCTGTTGTAATTCTGTTCAGGAAAAAAAAAACTTGTAATGATTGCACATGTTGCAAACGTTGGAATTAAAGATGCATCTTCCTTGTGGCCCATCCGTAATTCTGACACACAGACTGTACTCCTCTGATTTAGAAGATATGTCTTCTATGTATGTGAAATAATTCTCAGCTGCCATGTGTCCTATCAGACCTCTCTGGAGGGCGTTAGAATATAGACTACACAACTGGTCCGTGGTAGTGGTGCCTCTGCAGGACTGTCAAATTTGAAGTACAGCATCAGGAGAAACAGGTAGGGAAACGCACTGCTGTAAGGTCCCTGATTCCTGTTGCCACTCACTACTCTATAAAGGAGGTGCTCTGGTAAGTGAAACTCTAATACTCTCTGGTCACGTCCAGCGGCAAATCGTATAAAGCTGCCTAGGTGGGAGTCTGGCCTAGGTACCTGTCATCACTGGGTGGAGCTTGAGTGCACCGTCTGCGTGTCTCAATAGCCTAATATCATGTACTATTGTCTAATAATGAAATCCCACGACCTACGCCCGTGGGCAGTGAGCATTTTCTCTGCTTGAGAGTCCCTCTCCTGTTCTTTACACCGAGCCACCTATTAGTTCAAATAACGTTTTGTAAAATAATAAGTACATTGAAAATGTATAATTTCAGTTCACCATTCATTCGGATACTACTATTTAAAGGATTTTTTATTCTGTGATTACCTGTGACCATCTTCTTATGAGCACCCATCTTATTTGACTATATGTTTTCAGATACGGACTCGAAAATGTCTATAATTCTTGCAGTAGCTCTGTCAGGAGAAAAGGTAAAAAATAGCTCAATCAAACGTCCGAAGAGACAGGTCGAAATGAGGATGCTTTCCAAGCATGTTGCTTTCACTAGTGTATAGTCAGTCTTTCCATCTCTTTTCAGTTGATTTACCGAACTGGATGGGTGCTATTTTTACCTTCTGTAATTGTTATTAGCGCCTCAGTGTGCATTAAAGTTTAGCTCAAGAGCTGCCCACTTTTCAACTAAGCAGGTTGATGAGGGTTCCTATTAATAGCAACTGCAATCAGTACTTGGGAGCAGGAAATGTAGCTTTAATCATCATACCGAAAATTAAGGCTTGTCATAATGCAAGGATTTGTGCAACACTGCTTTACTAACATGATTGTACATAAAGAAACATTGGGGAGTGAAGAAATCCCTTCACTCACAGATGTTTGTTTTGAAAACAGCTTGCAATCACACAGCATTAGTGTTTTGAGCCACTTGCAGGCTAAGGCATGGTTTCTCTAATTACTTTGTGGTTCCCAAAGTAGGAAACGCTGCAAATGTGCTATAAGAAGTAATTCTTTCAGTTAGAGTTAAGGTCAGCAGGGGATTCAGGCAGGCTATTTAGAGACCATAGATAAGAGGCATTGTCTGTGGTCACATAGCAGATTAACTCTAGTACACACATAGCCGTATTGATATATTATTCACCCATCCGAAACATCCAATAATGGCAGCTGACGTGAAGGCTTGTGCTGCCTCAGGAAGGAATACAGAAATAAATATGTCCTTATATATAGAAAAATTAAAATCATATGAATTCTAATCACATTATATTGTGGATGCATATTCCATCCTTTGCAGGAATCAAATGCGCAACGAGGTTGATGGACCTTTGGACCCAGAAAGATGTGTGGTGTACCATCAACAATCTACAACAATGCCCAAACAATTTAGACACCATGACGAATGTGGCCACAGAAGGAAAACTACAATCAGAAAGAGTTAAAAGGTTTATTACAAACACAAGCTCAAAGTCATGCAGACAATGCGCCAAACCAAGTTATAAAGATACATATTCACCAAGGGTTGCCCAAGGTGTCAAAATAGATTCAGACATTAATAAAACTAGCCATTTAAGAAGAATAATACATAATGTCAATAGGAAAATCTGTGACACCAAATCAAACAATGTTCAGAGTTTACAAAAATGAGTCACTTCAAA
This sequence comes from Pleurodeles waltl, assembly GCF_031143425.1. Taxonomy (NCBI): domain Eukaryota; kingdom Metazoa; phylum Chordata; class Amphibia; order Caudata; family Salamandridae; genus Pleurodeles; species Pleurodeles waltl. The sequence goes on from NC_090447.1 coordinate 206,326,117, forward strand.
TTTAGCAGAGTTAATAATCTTTGGCTGAGCACAGGCTAATCCTACAGCTAAACAAATCAGGCAAATATGTGTGTGGGGATGGACAAATGTGGGCAAAATACAAAAAGTAAAAAAAAGGACGGGTTACTAACTAAGTTAGGCAAAAGATAAGTGAAAAGAGAAAGCATCAGCCTATCAGAAGCTCAGACATGAGTCTTCAGAGAGGGAAAAATAAGGGGGTCAATAAATCTAGAAAGGACATTTCAGGGGTAAGGACAAATGGCAGTGAGGAAGATACCTCTCCAAGGTTACATCATTCGGGGAATCTTCATCAACAAGACATCTAGATCAGAAAGCACCAGGACAACCTCTGCAAGCCACAAAGGTCTGCTCAGGACTGCTCAGAAAAATTCGGCAGACTTACCAAATTTCAAACGCCCATTAATACATCAATTTACAAGAAATTTGTCAAATATGTCAGTTCATGTTACTTTGAATAGGCATCATCCAATTATAATTCATCACTAGACTCCAGGTTGCAACAGTTCCACAAATTCCCAAGTCTGTCATTGGAACATCTCCTTTTTCTGTGACTCCAAATAGGTTTGAAACAAAAGTATACGATCTCAGTCCATGTTCCTGCAATGTAATGTTAGCAAGGTCAAATGGGTATAACTCTACACATTAAAACAAAGAACTAATTACGAAAGAACTTTGCTTCTCATGGTAATGAGATCTGCAAGAAGACGTCACATTATGAAAAAATTATTCAATGTTTTTACATGACTGAAAAATGCAGGCTTTACAGGCCACAATTAAACTAACACAAAAGAAAATATAAAATGCATTGAATTAATATGTTTTAGTAAACCACATGTAATAAACAAACTTATAAATTCAACAGTAATATATTTCAGCAGTATAAGTAAAACATTTCGTTTAAAATGAAAAACCTTTGTTACTGCATTCCATTAAGTATAACAGAGAACTGCATTTTTCTCACTTGCACATATTTTTCAAAGTCATTAATCATTCATTAAACACAAGCAATTAAATATTGTTTCCATATGCACTGTTAGTCTAGAGTCTAAATAACATTTTGACATCAACTTCAACCTTTCAGCTTGTGATTTAATTCAAAAGGCACCTAAGTTGAACTTTGAAATACAAGCAAATGCAGATTTAAAATGCGTGAAAGTTCAGCTTTTTACATTAGTTTTACAACTCTCAACTTTCATAAACTAAAACTTGTCACATTCTGATTACTTTATGACAAGAGGGTCAACACTTAAAATATGCTCTACACACCATCATAAAAGGCCAAATTCTCACTTCAGTGAGACAATTCTAAACTTTGATGACTTAGGGCCTGATTACGATTTCAGCGGAGGGGATTACTCAGTCCCAAATGTGATGGATATCCCGCCCGCCGAATTACGAGTTCCATAGGATATAATGAACTCATAATTCTGTGGGCTCCTGCTGCCATTTCGTGCCCGGAGGCCATTACCACCGGATCTTTCACCCGCTGCACGAGACGCTTCGAGAGAGGCTGGGGACTGCTGACTACATTCCCTAGATTCCTTTGCATCAGGAAGCCGCTCCTGCTGCCATTTCGCACCCGGAGGTGCTTATCACTGGATTTTTCACAGGCTGCGTAGGATGCTTCAAGAGGGGCCTGGGGGCTGCTGACTACATTCCCCAGATTCCTTATTTGCAGGAAACCGCTCCTGCTGCCATTTCGCGCCCGGAGGCGCTTATCACCGGATCTTTTACCCGCTGCACGGCACGCTTTGAAACGGCCCTCGGTTTGCTGACTACATTCCCCAGATTCCTTAGCGGCAGGAAGCCGCTCCTGCTGCCATTTCACACCCAGAGGCGTTTACCACAGAATCTTTCACCTACTGCGCAAGATGCTTTGAGAGGGGCCTGGGGGCTGCTGACTACATTCCCCACATTCCTTAGTGTCAGAAAGCCACTCCTGCTGCCATTTCGCACCCAGTGGTGCTTATCACCGGATCTTTCACCCGCTGTGCGGGGCCAAAAGCATGCCCATCTGCGCCTGTCAGAACTCGGAGGAGACTGGGCTGGGCCACCCCTCTACCATTAATGTTAGGAAAGTGCAGTTTTACCATTTCTCTTATTAAGTAACATTAATGTTTTATTAACACATGCATTTAAGTTTAAGTCTGATTAATATTGACATTATTGGGTTTTTGGCCCAGTGCATTAATAGAGGGTTAGCATGGAAATAAGTGTAGAAAAAGCATTTTGGGATATTCCAGCGCAGGTCCAAAATCCAGACATGGGTAAGAGAAAGCAATTCAATGCAAAAAACACCCCCCCTTATCAAGAGCATACATCAATATTAAAGTATATCTCAGGAGCAATGGGGGCTATAGATAAGCAAATTAGAAATGTAGAAGAAAGGTTATTATTACAAAGGAGTCCAATAGTGGCCTTACTTGTCCAAACTAACCCCTTAAACTCAGACCCTGGCTCCATACACCAGTTGCAGAAAATAGAAATTAGGAACCAGGATGAAGCCCAAAACGGATGTATTCAATATGTAAACAAGTCCATATTAGAGATTGATGATTTCCCCCCGCCACCCAAATATATAAGGAAACCTCTAGTATTGCAAGGGGGGAGCTCTAAAAGCCCTTTGATAACTGAACCTCATAATAAGGATGTTACAAGTATTCAACCGATCGGACAGTCTCAAACTAAAACTGCCACTAAGAAACCCCCACAGAAGATAACTGAAACTACGGTAAAAGAACATGTAAACATATTAGATACAATTAAAGCTTTAGAACTCACATTTAAAAGATCACTTGATATTCTTCTAAACCGCTTAATCCAAGTGGAGAGTAATGTTGCGTCTATTCTTGATTTAGTGAAGACACGACTGGTTGAACTAACTTATTAAACCCCACAACCAAATGGTATAGTCGATTTAAATCTACGTCCATTAATGGAGTTGCAAACTTCATATTCAGACAAGCATCTTCCCACAGAGCCCTGCACACAAGTGATCGTACACACCAAAGGATGATGGTGCAGACAAGTACAAGAGGCCCTGAGACCTATAATATGACCCACCCCCCCCTCGGATATCTCACCTTTACCGAGTGATACTTTACAACTACCCGCCACAGCAACCACCCTACGTAGTGGTGCTTACGAATGTTCCCACCATATCTGGAGAGAACTATGAAACATGGACGGCGTTAAGAAACAAATCCTTAACCTGGATAGGATCTCAAATGGAACCCGGCATGACTGGTACATTATTCGAAGATATAAAAATGGTCAGGAGTGTTAAATGGGTAGGTAGGAGCCAGAAATCATTAATGGGAGATTGTGTGGTACTCTCATTCAAATCTCCAAAACTGATAGAAAGATTTATCCGAGAATTAAGTCCCCGATGGGTATCTAATGACCGTATCTCATTACTCCCATTAGGTTATTTTTATCAAGGTAATAAAGGCCGGGACCAACCTTGAGATGGGACCCTCTCCCTATGAATGAGAACAGAGCGTAAAAATGCTGTCCCCAATAGTAATACATTTCAAGCTCTTTCGCCTTTAGAAGACTTGGAGTGACTGCTGGATGACCAGGCTGGTGATAGTAGGGGGTTACCTTCGAGGAACGTCCACCTAATCCACTAAATAATAATAATGGTATGGTGGGCAATAGTGGGGAAGTACATCCGGAAACCAATAATGAACAGGGTAACATCAGACCTGGAGGGTGTGATGGAGGAGATTTTGTTCTCTCATTTACCCATTACTCAGCCCTTGCAATGAGGCAGATCATGCTGCCCATGATCTATATGATTCAGGGGCTGCAAGACCAGGCCTCGACCTTCTGTTTTGGAATGAGGCAGGCCTCCGTTGTAAAACCGATAACACTGAATGGTTATGCTTTATGGGATCATTTCCTTGTTTGTGCCTCCAAGAGACTTGGGGCCAGATATACCAAAGTATTTTACCCATTCTGTGTCTATGGGAAAAAGCTTTCGTACATATGGCCTTTGGTGTACAGACCCCATACATATAAATGATATAGGACATTCCATACTCCCGCAATTCCTACCTACACAGCAGGCCGAAGGGGGGGGGCTTTGCACCTACATTTCAAATAAGTTTGAACTGATAAAGGAGGTCAATTTAATTTCAAATGTATTTTACCAGCTGATTGTGTGCAGACTCCAGAAGCTATTATAGTTAGTTATTGTACATTTTTACAATAATGCCCCTTTGGATAAAATCTCTAATATAATCAGACAACTTCAGCATGATTTGGGATTAGCGTGTAATTCCATCAGGAGAGAGACTTTGATTGTATGGGGAGATGATTTTAATACACACCTATGCACACACTTGAACGAGAAAGCTTGTGGCCTATATGTAGAGGGTAATGAGGCCCAAGTCCATATCAGCCATAACTATTATGGTAGTATATTGAATTATACCATGTTCAAGTTTGATTTATCATTCACAAATTGAATTGCCAGCAGTAATTCACAATTTAAACCTACCTTTAACAGCAGACGCGCAAACACAACAATAGATTTTATTTTAATATCTAATAATTTTTCTTAGAGCACATCTAATCATCAGGTTCATGATATTGCACTTAGTGATCACTATTCTCAAAGCATATATCTTGCTTTGCCTTCGGGTAAAAAGCAGTATATGAGAAATGTGGATAATCTTAGCAATATAGAATTGGGCTCAAGAAATGGGTACTTTCTACGCTCGTCCCAGATTGAACCAATAGGCTTTATGATGCAGGTGCTTAGTGATCATGCTAATGACTTTGAGATTTGCCTTAATGATAATATAAACCCACAAGAATGTATTAGAGTTTTTACAGAAATCACATGCGGGATTAAACAGTCACTTAGTGTTAATGCGAAAATGCCAGGTCCTCAGAAAAAAAAGGGCTGGTTCGACTCTGAATGCACACAGGCTCATAAAACCCTTAAGAAGGCCCTATATAATCCAGAAAGAAGCAGGAGCAAGATCTCTATCTATAGACAGGAATATAAGAAGGCTGTAAAACATAGGAAAAAACTTATAAAAGAGGAGGCTTGGAATACCCTGTATGAAGCAAGTGTTCAAAACAATAACGTTATATTCTGGAAGGTAGTAAATTCCCCGTTGCTGGGAGAAAGTGAATCTCCCAGCTTATAAATAGCTATTGCGGAAGAGGAACGGGTAGCCCATTTCTCCAAAATATACTGGTCAAAAACGACAACTTCAGATTCACATGCCTATAGAGGCGATTTACCAACTATTATTCCATTGTTTAGTATAAATGAGGTTTTTGAATCCATTAATGCAAGCAAGAGTGGGAAAGCATCAGGTCCAGAGGGAGTCCCATTGGACATTTATAAGTTCAACAGTGCTCTTCGGGGCCCTCTATTAACACAGGTTCTTAGACCATGTTGATCCACAGGTTTTATCTCAACATGGGCAGAGTCTATTATTGTACCAATATTTTAAAAAGAAGATTGTCATAATCCTGCCGATTCTTGACACTCTTGCACAGATAGTTGGTCATATTATTTTGAACAGACTACAGGAGTGGGTTGAAACGAATAACATCTTAACTGACTTGCAATATGGCTTCCATGCAGGGATAGGAACGGTGGAACAGGTGCTAAATTTAGACATCTTGATTGGCAAATATACTAAGGTTAGGAAAGGACACCTATATATGGTCTTCGTAGATTTGACCTCAGCGTTTGATTGTGTGATCCACAGCACACTATGGTCTACCCTGCTGCAACTAGGGGTAGACGAAACAATAGTCCAGTTCATAAGGGAGCTATACAACGGAAGCAGCGCAAAGGTACGGTTTGGGGTACAAGGGGAGTGTACCAGATCATTCAATATAAATCAGGGGGTACACCGACCAATACCAGCCCTTATGTACGCTGATGATGCCGTTCTTATGGCAACTTTTGTCAATTATATGGGAGAACTGGGCCTTAGAGTTAATCGCTCTAAAACATTTGTGATGAAATGCGGCTTTAAGTCTATTAAAAACTTTCCCATCACAATAAAGGGAGAGAAAATAGATGTTATATCGACATTCTTGTACCTAGGAATCCTGTTTGATAACAAAACACTTGGTCTCAAAGCATTAACTCTAGAAAACTACAATTTATCAAAACTAATATGACCATAAAAAACAATTCTAAAATAGTAGGGAGGATTACTCCAAAAGATATGCTGACAATCTATCGTGCCAAATGTGTTTCTGTTGCAATGAATGAGGCAGTCCTATGGGGATATAGAGAGTGTAATGTGTTGCAGACAGCGGAAAATGAATTTTTAAAGTCACTTTTGAATATTTCTAAATCTACTTCATCATTTGTGTGCCATTCAGAACTGGGAGTTACGTATTTTGCTGATTTAATAAGGAAACAACCAGTATTATTATGGCATAAAGTCTGGTCATCAGAACATGCAAGTCTGAATAGGGCGATCATAAAAGATTGTCAAACTTCAAATTATTCACTGCAAATCTCTTGGTTGAAGTATATTAGGAACTTTTTTATAGACTTGGGTTATCCAGACTATTATGCTACTCCAGAAATAATGGAAACACTGACCAGGAAAGAACTCAAAATGAAATGCCTCACCAATCTGGATGATTTAAGGTGGGCTGTAGAAGCACAAAAACCTAGTGTTATGAGGAAACAACTGATGCAGATAACAGATGGCATGGAACCATATTTGCAACATGTTTTGAACCTTAGGCATCACTTTGTTCTCGCCCGCTTAAGATTAGGGACATTTCATTGATTGGTTAGCTTTCCTGCAATGAATGATTGGAGTGGTGAATTGGAGAACTGCTCTTGTGATTTAGTTTCAAAGCAAAGTACAATACATACAGTCCTATTTTGTAAATTGTACACTAATCAGAGAAAGACATTTTAATACCATTTTTAAAATCGTTACAAATACGACAGTGTTGCCTGGCCTTTTTGTCCCTACAAACTCTTCCATCACTCAAATTGTGCAACGGTCTCGCAGTTTATCTATGTGCAGTTCTGAAGGCCAGAAGGGGGATTTAGATAAGTTTACAGAAGTTTTTAATGTTTTAAATGTCTCGGGGTTTTATAACAAATTATATTTTTGTGTTTCTGCTATTATTAATTGATGTAAATTATTTGGGATTTTAAGTCAAATAAGTAAGGTTGATCATTTTTATTCTATTTTTTTTATTCTATTTTTATGTGCTTTTAAGGTTGCTGATAAGCAACCGAATAAAGTATTTCTACTACTACTCCTCTTACTTTCATCAGGTTTCATGACTTGTCTAGATTTAGACCACATTATACTTCTAATAAAATAAAAGCAAAAAGCAAAATTGCAAAAGCAGCTTTCAATTATTTCACTGTCTCTTTCATGTTTTTTCTTTGTTTGAGCAAAGCAAAATTAAAAGCAGTCTCTTCAAGCTCTCATCCAGAGTCTTTTTTTGTTACAAAAAATTTGAAAGCTCCCACTAAAACCTCAAATGTCTCTAATAATAAAACATCTGATAATCACTTATAAGCACTTCCAGAAAATCATGTCTTAGTTCATCAAGCAGCAATGAGATTTCAAAGTTCAGTTCCAAAGCAATTGAAAGCCTTAAAATGTCCAAAATAAACATTGTTATACTCTGGCACTCTTTATATTCCAGTAGGTAAGAAGGTGTACAAGACACCACATTACGGTTGTTAACATTGTGCATAACCTTACTGATTGTGTCCAACAAAGACTAAATAATTGCAGTATAAACATATTTGAAGAAATTATTTTCCAAACGAGACAAATCGTGTTTTTATTTGCACACGTGATCATAACTTTGGCAGACTTTGCATTGCAACTTCAGATAAATTAATTTATTGCACAAACATTGCCCTGTTCTAAACCCCGATAATTATGAAGACTGCATTTCCAACTCAGGTCAGAACTGGACTTTTAGTGTGGGTGAGAAGGGGAGGGACATAGACGCTAGGGAAGAGTTTCATACTTGCTCTAGAGAGTGCAAATGTTATCAATATTTCTCTAACATGGCAGTTATATGATTGTTGTTGAGCAGGTGTTTCACCAAGGGAAACCACGAACAGGCACTGACTGTGTTCTCACCAAGGCTGATCAACACTCACTGCTAAGAATGACCTTGCACATTTGAATGCTACAGTAATCTTAAACAATGTGTGGAACTGATTTTACTCTTTGTTATAAACATAAATTGTTTAATTCCTCTCTTTTTCACTCTTTATCCCTGCACATCTGACATGGCAACTATATTTTTCATGTAAATAAAAACAACTCTCATTAGGATCATTCTGCTTTTTCATAGAAAAATAAAATAGAGCCATCTGGCCTGCTGTGTAAATCTTGCCCCCTGTGCCTGCTCTAATTACATTGACAAAAGTCTATTATTTTCCAGACTTTAATGCATATTGGAAGCAAGAAACTCAAACCTGACCGCCTATGACTGCAGAATACTGCGGTCTGTTCCTGGTTGTAAGTGTTGCAATGAAATTAACTGCTTTGCCAAGTAAGTAGGGTCTAGGAGCCTCAAGTACAAAAAATATATTTTACGCTTTCTGTTGGATGTGGCCATTTCTACAGGACCAGTCCCAGACTTTTTGCCTTCCTCTACCTATTTTTTTCTGAATTTGGTTTTGTTGGCCTTAGAACTCCTTGCACTTTACTACCACTACCATTGCTAAAGTACTTCTGTGCTTGCCTGTAAACATAGTTTAATTGACTTATACCTAATTAGCATATTTAATTTACTTGTAAGTCTCTAGTAAAATGGCACTACCTGTGTCCAGGGCCTGTGAATTAAATGCTACTCGTAGGCCTCCAGCACTGATTGTGCTACTCACTTAAGTAACACTTTAAGCATGTCTTAGGCTTGCCATTGCAGCCTGTGTGCATGTGTGCAGTTTTAAATTGCCATTTCAACCTGGCAAACCCTTTTATAGGCCCAAACCTTCCTACTTAATACATGTAAGTCACCTCTACGGTAGGCCCTGAACAGCTCGGAGAGCAGGGTACAATGCATTTAACAATTTGGACATGTACTTTTAAGTTTTACATGTCCAGGCAATGAAAAACCCTTAAAGTCATTTTTCACTTCTGCAAGGCCTACCTCTCCCATAGGATAACATTGGAGTTGCCTTATTACATTTTATAAGTAAAATTTTCAAATGGGAGCAATTCCCCAGCACATGTTTGGTGTCTCTGAAATCGTACTTTAAAACCCTATGATGAAGTGAGATCTAAGGTTACAATTTTGAACATGCCACTTTTAGAAAGTTGGCATTTTTTTCCTTAGCCAATTAGTGCCTGCAGCCTGTCTCTGGGTCACATGACTGGGTGTGGGTGATAGTTGGGCTTTGTGTATTGCTTCCACTCTCAATGGGGAGCTTCAGTGTGACTGGAGGAGCTGGGCCCTACTTATACGTGAATAGGCTGTGTCCTTTCCCTACAGAAAGGGCTGCATACCCCCTCTGGTAAGTCTGCCACCAGAGCCAGGAAGGCAAGCTACTTGTTCACTTCAATGCCATGCCTCTAGAAACTTAATCATACTTTAGAGGCACCACTGATACCAGCTCTTCAGTACATGTCTGAACCGATGAATACCCTACCAGGAAAGAGGACTGATGTGCTGCTACAAGGACCTCTACTCTGCTACAATGCTCTGATCACCTGCTGCCCTCGTGCCTGGGAGAGAAGGACTGGAACTGCATCACTTGAATTCAGAACCCACAGTGACTTGAAGGGCTAGTTGGCTGGCCTCCTATTCCGAAGCTTCAGGGACACAACAGGCTTCCTTTCACTCTGACATCTGTGAGTCTACCCTGCCAAGTAGTGCCACATCAATCATGGACCCTTGGAGGTGGGCTTAAGGTGCTCTGGAATTCTTTATGGATCCAGCAGAAGTCACACATCTACTCTGCTGAGTGGCACAACCCCGAAGTAGAACTGATGCATCTCCACTGCTGCATTAATTGGATCTGTCACAAAGACCCGCATCACCTCTGGTGCCCGTAGTGCCTTTGGAACCACCATTGTGCAACGCATCATAGGTGGAGACACTCACATCCTTCATTGACAGCAGCCTCGACAATGATGCTGGACTCTGCATCACAGTCTCATAGCTCTTCAGAACCGACGCATCAACCTGACCATGTGTTGCATCCTCAATGCCAGTCTTTGCATCGCACGACCCGGAGACAGGATTATCGGTGAAGATGCAGGCCATCGTATTGCAGTCTCAAAATATCTTGGAACCAATCCATCACTTCAGCTGCTTAACGCATCTTCAACGCAGATGCTTGCAATGCTCTGCATACCAGGATTTAAAGTACTTTGTTCACTGTGCCTAACTAGATCAGTATAGCTGGCCCACACTCCAATATTGTCAACCTGAACTTGTGACTTTGGTCCAGTCGGGTCAGATAGCTACATTTGGTACTTTGAATTTTTTGGCTCTAATTTCACTACAACCTTTAAAATTTAATGTCTCCATTACTACTGATTGGATTTTTGTTGCTTTGTTCTTGTTTTTGTTATTAAATAAAGTTGTTTTCTAATTTGATCTGGGATCATTTTTGTAGGGTGTTTTCACTTTAATACTGTCTGAAGTGTTCCACAAATGATTTGCACATTAAGTCTAAGTTAATCCTGACTGCTCGGTGCCAACCTGCCAGAGGGTTGAACACAGGTTTATTCAAGGATGGCTTGTGCCTCAATCTGAGAAAGATTGTGGTTGCTGCTTGAGCAGGGCTCACACCCCAGTCAGCCAACAACTCAATTGCTCACACCTCCAAATACAAAATATACTGATTCACAATTTAAAAGTTGCAAAATATTATTACGTCCAGTGTCTTAAATAATGATTTGTTAGGATTCACTATTTAATTCATGTACGAAGGATGCAATTGGTAAAAGGGGTCACAGTTTGTGCACCGACCTTTACTGAACGCATCTGTATTTTGTGAACTGATCTATGTACTAATAGGTCAGTTCACAAAACACAGAATTGTAGTGGGTCGCAATTTGACCTACCTCGTTACAATTCATAAGGTAGGTCATAAATTGCGACCCACTACCATTGGCCACAATCACAGGGATGGTGGCCTGCTGGGGTCAGCAGACCACCGTGTCTGTGATTCCTTTTAAATGAAGCATTTAAAAAAAATACTAAACCTGTTTTAAAAATGAAAGATTATACAATCCCTTTTTAGGAGTAGGCGGTGGTCGCAAAAAATGTTTTTGTCAACATTGTTAGACTTTTCATCCTTGGCGTGGTCTCCCTTAACTTTTTGCCTCTGTTTCCCAGGATTTTGATGTGTGTTGGACTCAGTTTTTGCTGTTTTTGTTACTCTGGGCACTTTACCACTGCTAACCAGTGCTCAAGTGCAAGTGCTCCTATACAAACTGTGTATGTAATTGGTTTATCCATGATTGGCATATTTGATTTACTTTTAAATCCCTATTAAAGTGCACTAGAGGTGCCCAGGGCCTGTAAACCAAATGCTACTATTAGGCCTGCAGCACTGGTTGTGCCACCCGCCTATGTAGCTCTGTAATCATGTCTCAGACCTGCCACTGCAGTGTCTGTGTGTGCAGTTTTTAACTGTAAATTCAACTTGGCAAGTGTACCCACTTGACAGGCCTAAACCTTCCCTTTTCTTACATGTAAGGCACCCCTAGGGTAGGCCCTAGGTAGCCCCAAGGGGAGGGTGCAGTGTATGGTTAAAGTAGGACATATAGTAATGTGTTTTATGTCCTGACAGTGAAACAATGCTAAATCTGATTTTTCACTGTTGCAAGGCTTGTCCCTCTCCTAGATTAACATGGGGGCTACCTTTAAATATGATTAAAGTGTAGATTCCCTTTGGGAGCGGATAGACATGTGGAGCTTGGGGCTCACAATTTAAAAATACATTGTTTAGTAAAGTTGATTTTAAGATTGTGTGTTTGAAAATGCCACTTTTAGAAAGTGGGCATGTTCTTGCTTAAACCATTTCTGTGACTCTGCCTGTTTGTGGATTCCCTGTCTGGGTCAGTTTGACAGTTGGGCTGGTTGCACCTCTCACTAGACAGTGACACAAAGGGAGCTAGGGTGTAGTCTGCATTTCCTGATGAGCCATCTGTGCTAGGAGGGAGAGGAGGAGTGGCCACTCACACCTGAAAGGGCTCTTCCTGCCCTTACAGAAAGCAGTCTATAACACCCTGGTGTATGTCTGGGGCCTGGCCTGGCCAAGGCAGGATTTCACAATCAAGTGAGACTTTGCTTTGAAGTAGGCCTACTTCAAAGGGCAAAATGGGTATAAGAAGGGCACCCAAAACCACAAACTTTAGAACACGTCTCAAAACCAAGAGGAACCTCTGCCTGGAGAAGAGCTGAAGAGCTGAGGAAGAAGAGCTGCCCTGCCTGTGACTATGCTTTGTGGAGCCCTCCTGCAGTTGCTGCTTCTGCTAGAGGACAAAGACTGGACTTTGTGTTGCCTTCCTTCTTGTGACGAACTCTCCAAGGGCTTGATTTAGAGCTTGCCTCCTGTTGTTTGAAGTCTCAGGGACAGCAAATACTTTTCTCTGCCAGCACCTGGAGCCTCTGGAGGGACTCCCACTCTGCCAAGTGGTGCCCATCCAGTTCCTGGGACCCTGAGAAGAGAAGCTGGCAGCCCAAGAGTGAGAAATCCATGCACTGACCACCATGTGGGGAAAAGATCGACACAACTCCAAACTGTGGCTGAAAAATCAACGTGCCGCCGGCTTCGCGGCTGAAAATCAACGCTCGCCTGCAACACGTCCAGAAGAGCGATGCCCGGAGCTGGGGAAATGACGCACAGCATCGCTGACGGAGGCTGGTGAGATCGCAACCCACGATGTGTGGTTTTCGGATCATCGTGTGGCTGGATTTCTGATGCAAACACCGCTGGGCGTGTAAAAATGATGCATGGCCTGCCCGGACCCGAGAGTGCTGCCAAGAGAAGAGAAGAAACGATGCACACCGACCCGACTAAAGGAGAAACGACGCAAGGTTCGCTCGTGAGTGATATAGATGCATCGCAAGCCTTTTTTAATGCACACTCACCCATGCAGGGTTATTTTTGACTCGCCCAAGGTACATTTTCACACTAACAGCATTAGCGTTGTGTTTTAAATTACATGAAGACTCTTTTTGGTTTTTAATTGGTAACTTGACTTGTGTATTGTGGATTTTTGGCGTTTTGGTCTTGTTTTGTTTAGATAAATATTTTCTATTTTTCTAAACCTGTGTTGTGTCATTTTGTAGTGTTTTCATTAAGTTACTGTGTGTGTTGGTACAAATACTTTACACCTAGCACTCTGAAGTGAAGCCTACTGCTCGTGCCAAGCTACCAAGGGGGTCAGTGGGGGTTAGCTGAGGGTGATTCTCTTTTACCTTGACTAGAGTGAGGTTCCTTACTTGAAAAGGGGGTATCCTGACTGCCAACCAAAGACCCCATTTCTAAAAAACATTCACAAAGATGAAGGTGTCCCTTGGAGACACCTTGCTGTTTTCAAATGGGTTACCTCCTCCTTTGAGTTGATGGTAAAATAACAATATTTTGTGACCAGATTTTAGTCTCAAAACATTGATACATATGTTAAGGAATCAGCATTTGGAAGCAACATCTGCATATCATGGCTCTTTCAAATACTGATACCTAATATTTTATTATTCTTAAACTCATTTCCTAAACTCATTTAATAATTCAGAAACCCTTGTCCAAATTGTTAAATGGAATTACTGAATCAAAGTGTCTGCAGATTCTAAACTCTTTTGTACATTATGCCCGGTGTAGTAACAGGTTAGTTTGTACGACAAGGAATCAGAGTGGGTGGCAATCCAACCTGCCTAATTAACATCAATAGATTAATATCAAATTGAGACTTGTGACCTGGCCACAATCACAGCAATGTTGGTCTATAAGTGTCGGTAGACCACCATCCATCTGCATTTAAAAAATGAAAGCTTTTACTATTTTTTTTTTTAAAGCAGCCCTGCTTCCTAAACGGATTTTTTGTTACTTGAAAATGTTTTCCTTTTTTCAAACATTTTCATTAGAGTTAGCGGTAGTCTTTCCACCACTGCCTACTCTCCCTGAATCTTTTACCCCAATTCACAAGGGGTAGAATGTCCACAAGGGTCCTCTCCCCTTTTGCTAATAAGTTTCCATCCTAAATTGGGAGTTGAAAACTTTTCAATGGTTTGTTTCAAGCCATAGATACATAGGGGGTCATTACAACCTCGGCGGTCTTTTTTGAAGACCGCTGAGGGACCGCCGTGCGGAAGACCGCCAGTGGTGGCGGTTTTCCGCCCGGCCTATTATGACCGTTGGCAGCTCTCCATCCTTTTACCGACGGAGAGCCGCCAACAGCCATACTGGTGGGAGGCGGGGAAGTGGAGGTTGCTCCACCGCCACACCAACAGAACACCGCCCAGCGAATCACGTCCTGTGATTCGCAGTGGCAGTGTTCTGTTGGCGGTGTGGTGTCGGCGGAGCTGCCCCCATGGCTCCCGTAACCTCCCTGAGGATCGTCGGACCAGGTAAGTTGATCGTCCGTGAGGGGAGGGAGGTGGGGGGGTGTTGTGTGTTGTGTGGGTGCATGAGGGTGTGCGTATGTGTATGTAGAGGGGGTGTGCGAGTGCATGTATGCTTGCGGGGGTGTTGTGTGTATGGGAATGAGTGCGTGTATGTCTGTGGTATGTCTGTATGGATGTGTGCTTCCATGTTTGAATGTGGGTGTGCGTGTCTGACTGTGTGTGTGGATGTAGGCATGTATGTCGGCGTGTGTGCGTGTAAGTGTGTATGTGGTGCCTGCATGCGTGTCGTGTGGGTATGGGTGATGTGATGTTGGGGGTCGGGGTGGGGAGGGGGCCCTGCCACCTTTGGGGGTGGCAGGGGTGGTGCGGGTGTAGGGGAGGGAGTCAGGGTGGGGGAGACCCCTAACAGTGCCAGGGAAGGAATTCCCTGGCACTGATAGTGCTTACCGCCATGGATTTCATGGCGGTTCAAACTGCTGGAAATCCACGTTGGTAAGCCGGGTCCAAATACCGTGGGCGGTATAGTGACGGCCGCTGGGCTGGAGACCCAGGTCTCCAGCCCAGCGGTCGTCTCCGCCCTGGCGGGCGGAACGGAGACCCGACGGATGACCATGGCGGTAACCGCCATGGTCATAATCCCCCAAAGTAAGACCGCCAGCCTGTTGGCGGTCTTACCGCCGGTTTAACACCGACCGCCAGGGTTGTAATGACCCCCATAGCTCTTTATCTATCAGCCTATTAGCCTATTTGGAAGGGGCAAGCAAATACACCCTTCCAAATACCAAATCGGTATCCATTTCTCAACAAATTGTAGGAGTTGGTAAAATGTACTGATTCTTGTTTAGTATATTAGAAATAACATTGTTGTAGTTGCAAACTCCGAATAAGAATGTTTGTGACAGCAAAAGCGTTCAGAACCTCTGGTCCTTAATATCTAGAAAAGGTGATAATACTTAGTATACTCGCTTATCCCTGCACTATTTTTTGTTTTTTAACCAATAAATAATGGTTTTGCTAATTAAAGTTACTAGATGTAAAAGATTTAAATTCACTTACACTAAAATTACCCACAATATCATATTTTTTGTCATGAAACTGAATGTATAGATTTTGTTGGAACGTTCTGCATTATTGCACGACTCAAATATAATTTCTTTGACAGCTCAAATATAAGTACCGTATTTGGGCCATTTACAAGGAAAGTCTTACAGTAAATGTAGTCGTTCGGGCTGCAGTGGAATTAAACGGTTTAGGTGATATTTGTATTAAGACTGGCTCCAAAAAAGGCGGTCGGTGCATCAACATTTTGGAAATCCAATCTTATTTTGCAAATCGGCCTATGTAATAATAGATTGATTTACCGAAAAAGAGAATTGAATGGGTCCCAGAACGAACTCCCTGATTCCTATTTTTTTAGGAATGTCACAATTCACAACCCTATGTGATTAGCTGCAATGGGACAATTTCGAAAGCAGTCCTGAAAGGAAACTGACCTGCTTAAAAAATATAAAGATTTCCATTCTGAAAAGCTTCAATGGAGTTGACAGTATCATCCGTATTCCCACAAAGAAAGGGGCCTATTCGGGTCCCACCTGTGCACACCAACTACCACCACAACTTCGGACTCTGTAACTGATCAATTGTTTGTGACCAGACTTGCGGTCACATACCATTGATGCATAACTTTCATCCACATTTTGCAAGAAACTCCCAAAACAAAGCCCTTCTGAATTAGAATTCAATAGGGGTCGGAAACCCCATTTTGTGATTCTGAAATACTGCTTTTATTTCTAGCAGTTTGCCTCAGAGAGTCTTGCTCATGATAAGAAGTATTCTTGTAAATCTGCATTCCTTCCCCTGTATCGGATATCTTCCATACTATTCTGTATTTCTATCCACCCTGGATCCATTTCATTTAGATAAGCTTGTTTTTCAGTTGCCTTTGATTCGCTAGGGTGCAGCATTGCACCATTGGCATCAATCATGGATATACACTTTTCAGTTTTGATTACTTGTTTACCTCTCCATGAGAGATCTTTCTTTTTGTGCAGAGCACTCTTGCAATCTTGACTTTGCCTCCCTGATTCACCCTCTCTCTCCACTTAAGCAAATTACACACAATGCTGGTGTTTGGTGACAAAAAGACGTATTTTCATTACTTGTGTACATTGTGGGGGTCACTCTGGGGCAACCTACACATCACCCTGTTTTGAAGTAGGGCGCAATTCTTGAAAAGCTATCATTTCGGGAACATTAAATTGAAAAAGAACAAATTGATGTTCAACTAAACTAACGACAGCACCTCAGCACCCATTTACAATAAGATTTCAACCATAAATCAAAGCACAGGAAGAAACTGTAGAAACCCGTGTTTTTATTTATGCATGAGTTAAAGTAAATGAAATTACAACTAAATCGGAATCAATTTTTGGAAAATTTCAATTCTTTACATATTTATTATTGATTGTTATCCCCCTTCAACATTTTTACGTATCCCTACTTAAATGAATAAATATAGGCTCATGAGATTTGGTGCAGCTTTGAGTCACCCCTTATTGGCCATTTGTTTTTAATGGTCAGCCCCATTCATTCATTGCTGTAATCAATGTTGTCCTGAATCAGGCCTCAGTATTTGATTTCATCACCATTTTAGTTGCTATTGAATGTATTAATTCACATTACAGGGAGCACTTCCATTACGATGCACAAGGAACCATGTTTTCTGGAACAGAAGCAGCTGCAGCCTATTTTCTCAATAGAGGAATAAAGGCTTCCACGTTAAAATTAGCTCGGTCTACATGACAACCAACATATATTTCAAGCATGACGAATCTAGCTAGATACACTCACTGTAATGCTTGTCAGGAGTTAATTTTAACAAATATTGTCTTGTGTAAAAAAAAGTTGTATACATTACATACCAAATAGTTTTTGGCAAAACAGGGCATTTCAAATATTAAGTTTATATATATATATATATATATATATATATATATATATATACACACACACATATATATAGCTTATTTCAAGTACCTTTTTATGTGGGTTGTTTTGCTGGTAGTGGGAAGAAGCACCTTTCCAGTATGTTTCTGCTTTCTTTATTTTCATTTGTCATTGCTCTTAATGCAGCTTGGTCATCTCTTTATCTGTACAGACATGTTAACTTTAGATGTGAATCCGCAGGCAGCTCCTCGTGTAGTGGAGCACATTAGCACTGGCCAGGAATGCTACTGTGTAGAAGGGGAAAGGTCATGGTGAGGACCGGGATGCTCCCCCTATCCAAAACTGACATCCCATCTGGAGCGTCCTGATGTTGCAGCCATGCCTGTCCCTGGCAAGGGAGGAGCATGGTTGTTCTTTACAGCATGATAATCGCGTTGCGTGGCTCCAGGTCCCGTTAGCGTCAGCCACATTTCAGATATCCATACCATGCCAAGCCTGGTACTACATAGTATTAAATGGAACTGGGTGATGCATCTATGTTGCTGTAAGTGTTCAACCTGCAGCTCGGGATGTGCTGATACACAGTGGGAGGAGGTGCAGAGCAGTAGCGGATGAGAGCCGGAGAGCATCGGAGGAGCCCGGACCCAGATCGGCGAGTGTTGGGGGAGCTGACCAGCAGACTGGCAGACCTGCATGCCCCAGGAAGGGAAAAACAGGAAAACAGGACTCCAGGCCCAGACACTGGCTGGCCTTAGAGCCTCACAATCCCACTGCCTGGTGGCTTGGCCGGAAGGATCATCAAGATCATAAAGACGGTGCACTAGGACATAAAAGCCTGCCCCGGTCATAGATTAAATTCAATCCTGACTTTTGGGTGGATGTGCCAAACCCACTTTTTAATCACTGTCTGGCAATCCAACACAATTCAGAATCTTGGCAGGGGCAGTATAATTCATCCTACCTACAAAGCGGGAAACCTGCTAACCCAGCTAATTGCCATTTATTAGGTAACAGACAAAATATAATGCTGGACTCCTCTTGACAGACCTGGAGATATGGTCAATGTGCCACAGACTGTTCCTCTTTGTCAGACTGGCTACGGAGAAGGGACTGGAACAGCAGCAAATCTTCTGACATTCGGCACCCATGTGGGCACAGCTAACTCATCCAAGTCCAGGATGTATTTTTGGTTTCTGAACTTTAAAGCTGCTTTTGATTCCGTCATCTGCGGTTTTATGGCAGAAACTAGATCATAAAGAAATCATGCCAGTCCCTAAAAAGAAACATAGGCCCTCATTCTGACCTTGGCGGGCGGCGGAGGCCGCCCGCCAAAGTCCCGCCGTCAGGTTACCGTTCCGCGGTCGAAAGACCGCGGCGGTAATTCTGACTTTCCCGCTGGGCTGGCGGGCGGTCGCCTTCAGACCGCCAGCCAGCCCAGCGGGAAAGAGGCTTCCACGATGAAGCCGGCTCGGAATCGAGCCGGCGGAGTGGAAGCTGTGCGACGGGTGCAGTTGCACCCGTCGCGTATTTCACTGTCTGCGCAGCAGACAGTGAAATACATGTAGGGGCCCTCTTACGGGGGCCCCTGCAATGCCCATGCCAGTGGCATGGGCACTGCAGGGGCCCCCAGGGGCCCCGCGACCCCCCCTACCGCCATCCGGATCTCGGCGGTCCGACCGCCGGGATCTGGATGGCGGTAGGGGGGGTCGGAATCCCCGCGGCGGTGCAGCAAGCTGCGCCACCGCGGAGGATTCAATGGGGCCGCGGTACACTGGCGGGACCCCGCCAGTGGTGCCGGTCCGACCGCGGCTTTACCGCCGCGGTCGGAATCCCCATTGGAGCACCGCCGGCCTCTCGGCGGTGCTCCCGCGGTCCTCCGCCCTGGCGGTCAAAGACCGCCAGGGTCAGAATGACCACCATAATGCTGTTACATACCAAAACTTGGCTCCAAGTAAAAATTGGGAGCGGTAGTAGTTACCTGCAAAATGTATACAATGGTTGCTTTGTTACAGGGCCGTATCCTGTCACCAATAATTTGTAACATTTTCATTGCAGAGTTATCTACAGACGTTGAAAGCATAAGTGCACATACACCCAAGCTTGGCAGCAACTCTTGTTTGCAAACAGAGCCCTGTTCATATCACGAACTAAGAGGATTGAAGCTTCATGAATTTGTCGAAGCTAATGAGCTAACCATAAATTTAGACAACGTCTTGGTTATGGGACGAAAAATTAAGAAGACTGGTCCTTGGAAAAAAAAGGGACTACGAGTTCCGAGTCTGACAGAGTAAACATTCCTTGGGTGGTGACTGACAGCTGAGGATCGTTCCTGCTGCAGAAATATTCTATAAATGCAAAGGCTTCTGCTTTGTTCCAACCCTTTTTAAGTCTTCAGAAAAGACTTTGGAATCCAACCTTAGACCCAACGGTAAAAGTAATCCATGCCAAACTATTACCAACCATAGTATACAGGTCAGAAGCTTTGCGTGGAAGATAGGCCATGTTCTTTGATTAATCTGTCATTAACATCTATAGACACGTTTTTTGTCTTCTGAAGTATAGTTCTCCAGCCCGGATCTGGCTGGATTTTGGCTTAACAAAACAAACTACTGTAAGTCAAGGAATATTTCTAAAAAGCTGCTTTAAGCTAAAATGCTGAAGAAAAACATACTAGAGCACCAACTTTAGAGGGCAACCTCGAACCCAAGCAAAAAGACAGCTGCACACACCTACATCAACGAGTAACTTTCTAATTTGGAGTTAAAAAGTTTATGGTCGGCTGCAGTGTCTTTCCCCTGCTTCAAAAGAACACTAACAAAGTCTATTGGCGACAGCAGCGGTTTGTAAAGGGTTTGTGCACCTGGATCATTGTAAAGATAGCCCCACCCAATCCTGGGCCTTATTGTCTCCAAGAAGCTTAAACATAAACTGTTGCAATTCCAGATTGACGGACTACCAATTCTTGAATGCATTCCACAGAGGATAAAAGCAGCTATATGGAATCTGTCATTCACATAGTTCTCTTATGTCCAGAATTGTTACATGTGATTAAAACAAATCTTTTTAAACACTTGAGGCTCTGCTCATGTAGGCAAGCAGTGACTGCATGCCATCAGGTTACATGGCTGCTCAGATTGTGAAATTTATTAGCATAGCAGAGAAGAACCTCTAAAGATGACAGTTGCATAAGAACCGCTGTCCCACGAGGGCACCCAAGGAATGTCTAGATGTGTATTAGCTAGCTTCCATAAATAAACCTTGCACAGTCAGGAAACCTTAGCAGTTCTGCTATATACTTTGCAAACACAGTAAAATGATGGCTGTGCTACAACGTTCGCACATCTGTACACAAACAAAGTAAAGGGGTACAGTATTTTACAGCTGATTATGACCTTCTGTAAGTTGGTGCTCCCATGGTACAAATCACTCTGCCTCCAAGGGTCATTTGCCCAGCCTGGAGCAAGGACCCCAGATCTGAAAACTTGTGAAAAGAAAGTACAGAAGCAAACATTTGTGCAGTGTAAATAGTGTGTAGGCCGAATGACGAGTTCAGATGTAAGGGTAATCAAAAGATGCTTCATTCTTAGAATTTCTCAAAAAACCTTTGTTTTTTGTAATGTAATTAACAACAGGAAAGACAGCCGACATGTGTTTCGTCACTTAGACTTTTTTAAGGCTGAAATCAGTACTACATTGTAAGCTCGTAGGCCCACGTGCCAAATATGACAAATGTCAATATCTGCAAATGTATATCTTCCCTGGGATAAATTTCCAAAGTGCAAAAAGTCAAAATGCTTAAAAGTAGCAAAGATGACCTCCTCAAACAGGAATTAGTGTGCATGTTGGTGCTACCAAGTAAGCCAATCATTAAGTTAGGCCGCAATTCACTTTATATGATGCCCCTCCTTGTGCAAAGTCTAAGTACTTTTGCATGGCTGTCAGTAACTATTTGGACTTTCTAATTTTTAACTTGACCTTGTTGATAACAATGTATTTAATCCTTGAATTTTCAACAGTCAGGATTTTCACTTTTTAAAATGTTTTCACTGTATTCTCCTGTTTCCATTTTGTGCTACTTTGTAAAAAATGGGTTGGCAAATTGTAGCACTTTATTATGCTAACAAGTAACTAGAATGATATAAATAAACTTGAAATGTGTAACTCTGTATAGCAACGTTCACCACCATTAACTGTCTTCAATCAATAGAAGGAAAAATACATCCAACTCAACCTACTTCATGTCCAGCCCAGAGATTACAGAACCTAATTTGTTGTTATTTAGCCATTAAAACTCAGTGAGTTGGTCACCTGCTTAGAAGAAATGTGTGTAACCTACATGTCACCATTTCCAGTCTCAATATGGTAGCTCAGAGGTTTGGTGCACACACACAATCTGCAATTGGAGGGGCTGGCCAGCAGGATGGCTGAGGGGCATGCGACAGGAGGGGGACTATTCACCCAAACCCCACCAGTTGCCATGGAGCACCTCATTGAGAGCACACTTGAACCTGCCAGTGTCACAGGAGTTGGAGAGATAGACACTTCACTCCCAGCACCCTACAGCCAGCTTAAGTGACTTACCTGTATGTTATTTGTAGAACACACAGTTAAGCAAAACCATGGCAGAGAACACAAAAAGTGGACTACTCTAGTCAGTTGTTTTAATCATCCATCCAATGCATCTTGGGAGTTGTACTACACTCCACCCCCATGCTGTATTGAATGCCAAGGGCCGCATTTAACAATCTGCTACAACTCCTGTAGCACATACACACCAATAACAGTGTCACAGTATCATTGTTTTCAAAACCGTAACATTTATTCATACTAAATGTGTGCTGCATGTGTCCAATTGATCCCTGACCTAATGATACAGACACTGCAGCAGCTACAGATCAAAAGGTGGTGCTGACAATAACACTGTCACCTGGCCCATCTACCTCCACACCAACAGCAGGGAGGCTTAAGACCACACCACTGTCCAGCTTCTAGGACAGTGAGGTGAAGCACTCCTTCACAGCTGAAAAATACCGGAGCTGACCAAAGTCCAGGCAGCATATCTACTCTTTCCACTACGTCAGCTGCAGCAAGTATAACCACATATGGTGGTTTGGAGAGGGCTATAATCAGAACCTGAAAAATAAAAAAATAAGTGGTGTGATCAGGGAGTTGCAACCCCTCACCAAAACAGTTGAGAAGGGGCAGGAGCGCTGGACCAGTGAAATGGAGAGGAAGCACAGGCAGCAGCACCTGTCTCATAGACAATTGATGACCAGTTTAGATGCCAAACCCATGCAATGAACTGGCTGGCCAATGTCACTTCCAGCCTGGCCAGACATACAATCAACATTCAGACAGAAATGTCACATTGCTGCCAGGATGTTGCCAGGGGCCTTGTGCAGGTGACAATGGCTCTTGAAACTCTCCAGACCCAAATTTCACCCTGCCGGCCAACCCGCTACCCCCTGGGAGCAAGGATGGGTCAAACATAAGTGGGGTGTCTGCCGGGGACACCTTTGCCAACATGAATGTTCCCCTACAACATTCAGAGACTAAAAAGTCTGCAGCACCTGGGGGCATTGTGACTGGGAAGAGGAGTACAGGAAGGGGACGAAAGAACTAGGCAGACAGAGCACAATCCTTGATGTTAAGTTTTTGCATGCATGGCATTTTTTCTTACCACATATTTGTTTTTGTAAAAACATTGACCCCTGAATAAAAGGTGGTAATCACTTTGTGCACCATGCACTAAGCCAAATGTGAGTTATTGCAAGCGCTGTGGCCCATGTTGTAATCTCTCTGTAGGCTTTTAACCACGCCCATGTCACACCCATGAGTTTAGTTGGATCATGGGCTTGCCTTTTAAAAATAACTTGATTTCATTAGTGGATGGCATTCATCCCTTTTCTGGTGTTTAGCCCTTCTCGAGAGCACGGGTAAACTACTGAAAACATACGAGGCTCTGTGTTTTCCGCATGGCTTCTGGACTACTTTTTCTTTTCATTTCCTATGCAGCGTGATCTCACTGGGCAGTAGTCAAGCATTTTGCATGACTTCGACCCTGTTACATGGATAATTGCACTTTTGCTGGTTACATGGATAATTGCACTTTTCCCCATGTGTTTGACTGCGAGCAAACATCAGTTTTCTTTTGTGTGTCTCCTTCACACTTGTGGTGGCCGTTGGCTCACCTATGTGGCAAGAAAAGTCCGGTTAGGAGTTTACAGCGCTAATAGCTCTAACTCGAGCAAACGCGAGGCCCATTGAATTGCAAATGCTTGTTATAGGATGCGAGCCACTGGCATCTCACAGCAAAACGCTGTGGACTACACAGTATCTATGGAAAACAAACTTGACACATTCTGCAATTGGCTTTTTTCTGTTAAAGTGATACAAAGCAGATGTTCTGGGCTCTGGCTGTCTCATTAGCTGTGAAGCAGATCTATGCTGCCCTACATAATCTGTAGCATAAGCAGATCTTCAGCATGGATGGAAATAGCTCTTTTGACACGTGTACATGCTCTCCTCCTTATAGACTAGATCCGCTCATGCATGCCCATGTAACTAGCTGCACAAGCTCGATCCCGTGCATTTTCTCCTTTATTCAGAATTGCCTGAATATGCTCATATACCACGAAACTGTTGACATCTTGTTCAAAAATGACATTGCGATGCTATTATTGGAATCGCCAGGAATTATGCTTTTCTGCTTTCTTTGTATTTTTCGATTTGCTTGGGGTCATAGGAAAATTAAATTCCTTCCCTAGATGTAATTAGAAATTAATTTTTTGTATATATTCCTCCAACCTGGAAAAAAATAAATCACTGCGATTTCTTAACAGCCTCCAACCCCGAAAAATTATATCGATTGTACCTATTTAGCATTGGTTCATAATACAATTTACGATTTTTCAACTGAAAACACTATTTGCATTATTTTCTGTTCGCAAATATAGCTCAAATATTGCTTGATAACATGTTTATCTTAAATGTTACCTTCAAGAGTTTCTAACTTCTCTGCGTTTATCTCACTTGAAGTCTAAAGCCAATTTATAACATTTTTTTTTATATTTTAAAACGAATCCAGGTACTTGCATTGGAGTTCAAGTCCCAAATTTAGAAACCTGTCACAGAACGCAGCACAGCAGGCAAAGTTTCTACATTGTGTTGCCAGAAAGGGAGAGAGCAGGAAAGGGCCATATCTAAAGATATATTGCGCTATCCTGCTCTCTCTAGCACTGGTGAACAATTATGCTGCTAAGTGCCACACATACATCTTTGCATCATAGTGCGAGGGAGTGTGCCTGATGTCTTGCACAGGTTTTGTACTGGAAGGGTACCCTTTCAATACAAAATATTTTGCCTAGACAAACTTAAAGGCTAGATTTACAAAACTTGTTTTGCCTGACAGATAGAAAGCAGGAAACCGCCATATATACAGAGATATGACACTCACCTCCTCTCTCACTAGTGCTGGCAGACAATCAGGCTGCCAAGGTCCACTCACACACCTTGCACCATAGTGACAAGATGGGTGAGTGAGACTAGCATAGGTTTTGTACTGGAAGGATACCATTCTTGTGCAAAATACTATGCTTAGACTGCTTTTAAAGCTTTTCCCACTTTGGAGGTGTACTGTACAGTGCAGCACACAAGGGAAGCGTGAAACAGTAAGAGAAAGACAAGCATTTCTCCTTTTTAATGCCTGCTTTCAAATGGCACACAACCCTGTTTACTATTGTTAGTAGATGAGGTTTTGCCTAAAAAACTGTGGGTGGTTGCTTAGAAAGGTCCATGTACCATCCATGGAACACACCCTTGATGCAGAGTAATGCAGAGTAGCTTGTCATGCTTTTTCTTGCACA
Organism: Pleurodeles waltl; assembly: GCF_031143425.1. Lineage (NCBI taxonomy): Eukaryota > Metazoa > Chordata > Amphibia > Caudata > Salamandridae > Pleurodeles > Pleurodeles waltl. The sequence continues at coordinate 206,351,514 of NC_090447.1, forward strand.
CCAACACAAATACAAATTTGCATTGGTGCTTAAATCCTAAAAAGGATTTTATGTCTATTAGAACTGTTAGCCTTAGGGTGCTCGTCTTCCCACAAACTTTCTGTCTTCCTCCTCCATTTTTACTGATCTTGTTTTTCTTGCCATTAAGACTCACTTTACCTCTGCTAACCAATATTAAGTGCATGTCCTCTCTCCTCTAAACATGGTAAAATGTGGCTTACACCTAATTGGCACATTCAATTTACCTGTAAGTCTTCAGTATAGTGGTACTGCATACACCCAGGGCCTTTAAAATAAATGCTTCTGGCAGGCCTGCCTCATTTATTATGCCACCCACTTAAGTAGCCTTTAAACATGTCTCAGTACTGCACTGCAGCCTGTGTATACAGTTTTAAACTCTTATTTCGACCTGGCATAATAAATCTTTTGCCAAGCCTAAACTTTCCTTTTTAATACATATAAGTCACCCCTATAGTAGGCACTAAGCAGCCCATAAGGCACTATGCAGTGTATTTAAACAGTTGGTACTTTTAAATTTTGCATGTGCTGATAGTGGAAAACTCTTAAATACATTTTCACTATTGTAAAGCCTACCTACCCTATAGGATAACATTTGGTTACCTTATTGCATTTAATATGTGACAACTCTAAATTGGAAGCAGGTAGGAATATTGAGTTTGGTGCCTATGGAGTTGGAATTAACACCTTCTCTAATGTTAAAGTTGCATTTTACTTCACAATTCTGAAAATTCTGGTTTTAGAAAGTTGGCATTTTCTTGGCCAAACCATTTGGTGCCAGCTGCCTGTATCCTGGGTCACATGACTGTGTGTAGGTAGCAGTGTATTTGTGTGTTAATCCTAGACAGTGAGACAAAAGACAATAGGTGCTGGCACGATGGGTCATCTCTGACCTCATGAAGGGGCGGGCCTGTCGCCTACTTCACTTGCACATCACAAAGGCTGTGCCTGAGCACACTCAGAAAAGGTGTGACACTAGTCTTTTTTGACCCCAGACAAGCTGAGGCCAGGGCAGGAGTCAGGAAATGTAAGAGAATTCCAGGGGTGGAAAACTCTGGAACTTTTTCCTAATTCAAAGCTGACAACAGGTATGAATAATGGGCCCCAGACTAAGCTCTTCAGTACAACTCTGGACCAGTGGAATACTCAGAAGGACTTCTGTTCTGCTCTGCAAAAAGAGCTGCCACTTTAATGCCATGCTGCCCTGCTGCTGAGAAAAGGAACTGGACTTGTATTACGATTCCAGGTGGCTCCAAGGGATAGTTGGCTGGCCTCTAATTAGAGCCTCAGGGACAGAAAAGACTCCAACCATCTTGAACCCAGGACCTGTACTCTGTCTGCTCTGAGTCTGGCTCCCAGGTGGTGCCTCGCCAGCCCGGGACACTTGTAAGTGCACCAGAAATTACTCTTACCAGCCCAGCCGGGGTCCTATAAACTGAACCGACACAGTACAATACAACTCCTAGCAGCTGCATTAGAATCGCCTCAGTGTGATGCATCCCAAATGCCAGACCTTGCGTTAGAGCCTGCAGTCTTCTGGGGACTGCTGATGTGCAGTGCATCCTCAATGCAGGCCTTCACATCACATGCCCCTCGTTGATGGCAACCTTGACAACAACAGTAGACTCTTTATCACAGCCTCGTAGCACTAGCACTGCTCGACTCACAGTTGGCTCTTTGTGCTTCTAAGCACCATTTTTATTTAAAAACTAGTGTTAGAAATTTGGTCTCTAGTTGTCAGAGGTAGTCATCTTGTCCAAGTAGGGGCCACAATACTAGTCGGAGTAGGTCAGTTATACACCATGCTAACCTTCTGGTAGCTTGGTACAGAGCAGGCGGGCTTAATTTAGGAGCCAATGTATAAAGTAATTGTGCAGCAATCAAAACAGTAAGACAGTGAAAACACAACATATAAAAATACCACACCTGGTTAGAAAAATAGAGCTCACATTAATGAACCCAATAAGACAAAAATAACTAACATTCAAAACGTAGAAGTCAAGAAATTAATTATTGAAAATGAAAATGCGAAATTGTACTTACAAGTATAAAGCACCAAACGGGGCTATCTGGTGGCACTAGATAGGGTGACATCTGAAAAAAACAGACTAACTGTGATGGAGTGTGGGTCATATATGGGGACCAGCCTTGTCCCACTAAAAAAGTACCTTTATGTCCTGTTGACGTTGTCCGATGCTTGGAACAGAGCAGGCAATGCATCAGCGTTCATCCCGCTGGATGTAGTCGATGCGTCTATTCTGAGCTGCACAAAATGAGATGCGTCATAGGTGGTTCCTTAGAGATGTAGGGGACGCTTTGTTGTCGAGCCCCTGAGCAGGTTATGCAATGTCTTTGTCCTCAACAGCAACTGCGATGGTTCTGGGTCAAGGGAAGATGCAGCAGATCTGACCAGCGCATCAATGGCGGTTTGTGGATATTGCAGATGCAGCACTTTCTACACACTTCCAACGTTCCAGGACTGGGCTCACCAACTGACAGGGCAGAACTTGCAGCAAGCAAAGTCCAGGTCCTGTTGCAGGATGGAGTGATGTCTCTGATACTTCATAACAGGAGGCAAGCCAGCACGATCTTGGAGTCACTTTGGTTCTGGGTATGTAGAGATGCAGGTCCAGTCCTTCTCACAGCCAGGCAAGGAGGAAAGCAGGCAGCAGGGCAGGCACAGCAGATCAGGAGTCCAGCAAAGTCCAGCAGAGTCCAGCAGAGGGACAGTCTCTTCAACAGCATAGCAGTCCTTTTTCCTGGCAGAATGTCCTCAGGTCCACAAGTGTATTGATTTTGTGGGGTCAGAAGGCCAGTTCTTATACCCAGTACTGCCTTTGAATTGTGGGAGATATCAAAGAGAGTCATTTGAAGTGCACAGAGTCCCTGTCCTTCCGGCCCTGGCTCCAGACTCACTAAAGGGTGTTATGCAGTCCTTTGTGTGGGATCAGGACACAGCCTTTTCAGGTGCACGTGCCAGCTCTTCTCTCCCATCCTGCCCAGAAGGAGCCATCAGGATGTTGACGGTCTACCAGTCACAACTAAGCTCCTTTTGTTTGTGGATGTCTGGAGGGAATGCACAAAACCCCAGCTGTTACCCACCCAGATCTGTATTCAGAGACAAACAGAAGGCACTTGCTGGTTTAGGGTGAGAAAATGCCAACTTTCAAAATGTGGCATTTTCAAGAATTACAACTGAAAATCCAACTTTACCTTTTGTTGTGAATTATAAACTGTGATTACAGAGAAACCAAATTCAGGGGCCCCATCTCTTCCAAATTGGAAATTACACTTACAAAATGTAATAAGGGAATCCCAAAGTTACTCTTTGGGGGTAGAGGCCCTGCAATAGTAGAAAACAAATTTACGAGCTTTTCACTACCTGGACATGTAAAACCTAAAGTACACATCCAACCTTTTAAATACATTGCACCCTGCTTTGGGGTTGCAAAGCACCTACCTTAAGGGAACCTTATATGAATTAAAAAGGAAGGTTTGGGCCTGTCAAGAGTGTTAACTTGCCAGGTTGACATGGCAGTTTAAAACTGCACACACAGGCTCTGCAATGGCAGGTCAGAGTCATTTTAAAGGGCTACTGAAATGGGTCTCATAATCAGTACTGCAGACTCACCAGTAGCATTTAATTTACAGGCCATGGGCACAAGTAATACACTTTACTAAGGACTTATAAGTAAATTAAATATGCAGATTGTGGATGAGCCAATGTTACCATGCTTTAAGCAGGGTGTACTTGCTCTTTAGCACAGGCTAGCAGTGCTATAATACCCTGGGTGCTAAAGCCAGCAATAATTAGGTCAGCAGAACAGGAGGTCAGAGGGCAAAAAGTTATGGGTAACCACATCAAGGATGCCAGGTCGAACACTTTGAAGTTGCAAATCACCAGTTCTACAGATTGGATTTTTGTAGTTTTGGTGTCAAATAAATTAATAAATGTTACTCTATTTTTCTAACGTATTCTGGGATCCTTCTTGTGTTTCTGTTCACTTTATTACTGTTTGAAGTGCTGCATAAATACTTTACACATTGCCTCTAAGCTAAACCTGACTGCTTGCGTGCCAAGCTACCAGGTGGTTAAGCAAGGTCAATTTGGGGTTTCCTTCTGTTTCACCCTTACAAGGATTGTGGTTGCTGCTTGAGTAGAGTTTCACCCCCTCAGCCAGTAACCTAATTTCCAACAGCGTCAAGTCTGTGTTATAAAAGTATTGCAAACCAATGCAAACCTTCAGAAATCTGGCACAACAACCTTTCCCGTTTTGAAGGTGTGCTATACAGAGCAGCACACCTGTAAAATTGGTAAAGTTAGGAGAAATGAAAGTATTTCTCCTTTTAATACTTACTTCAAAGTGGTATAGTTTTTAGTGCAAAATCTTCCCTACTTTTGTTAGTAGATAGGGTTGGGACAACCTGTGTACCACCCACAGAACTCCCCCGTGATGCAGAGTAATGGAAAGCAGTGCACGTATCTTCTTAGTACACTTTAAGGTAAATTTCCAGCAGAAAACTAGGTTTTCATTAAGATCCACAAAAAAATGTTTGCACTGCCCCCTACTGTGTGAATCAGAGGTGGTTTTATTTCTATATAAATGTCCCTCGATATCTCCACTATTCAGAGTAAATGCCATGGTAGAAACTGTGTTTAGCCTATGTGGTCCCTCCCATGGAAAGGTAGGTATGTCCCTGAATCAGAGCTCCCACCAGAACCAAGTGAAGACAAAAACGTAAAATGATTTTCCCCAAGTGACTTATGTTTCTCTAAACAAATAATGTAGGTCAAGTTAAACTCAACATTTTCCAGTTGAAATAGGGGGAAAACAATGATTTGACGATGCATGAAATTAAATCAAACAAGGATGTGTTTCATTTCTGGCTTGTATTTAACTAACTACCCTTTGATTAATAGAAACAGTACAAAATAGTATGAAAATTAACTACAGAAATAGACTAGACATGAGGTGTATTTGTTCAAAAAAGTAAACTATTGACTGGGTCAGTTTTTGGTGGCTGACAGTGCTGGATTCACCTTAGACATATTTTTGGCACTGAGCTGGACAAACCCCACACGGTCCCCTCTTCTCAAGTGATTGAATCTTGAAAATGTAGTAGGGATCTTGTAGATGAATGAAGTAACACTGACGATTAGCTGTTTTGTAAAAATGTATAATAAATGCCGGCAATGTTGAGTTCATTTCAGGCCATTGCTAAATTGTCAGCCACATTTAACACCTAATGCAGGAAGAGATGGTAGACCGAGCCGTGACTTAGTAAAATATCTTTTTGCACCACAAGAATGACATCATATCTCTTCCCACTTATTTCGACTACATTTGGTACCAATGACCATAACATTCTATTTACAACCGAAATTTAGACTGAGATTTGCGGCTCTTATAAATGAATTGTTAGTTTCATACCCCCCAAACCAAAAAATGGAATCGACATGGTGAAATTATTGTCCTTCTCTTGTTCCTAAATATTACAGTGTCTCTCAAGGCTCTATTTTAGCTCCCATGCCATTCAATCTATACTTAGAGTCCTGGGTGAACTTACTAATAACTTGGGAATATATTACCCCAGAAACATTGGGAGGTCACAACCATCCTTCAGAGTTAACTATTGTATTGCTCTATTATTGTGCACAAAATGCATTGGACAAATTAATGATTGTATGGCACAATACTGACTTGGTTTCCATTCTGACTACACTGAATTCCTGCTCCTATAAGTGCAAGACTTTAATAGCTTACCTCACCTCACCACACTCCTTGTAATGTCACCAATGACTGCCAAATAGCTAACTAACTGCAAATTCTAATTTTCATCTTAATGAACACATTAAAGACATCGGGCCTGATTACGACCCTGTGGGTCTTCAGACCACCAGGGTTGCGGTGGCAGTCTGACTGCCATCAAAGCGGTGGTCCGACCTCTTTGGTGGTGGTCTGACCACCACATTATGGGGGTCATTCTGACCCCGGCGGGAGGCGGAAGCCGCCCGCCTGGCGGGAACCGCCAGAAGACCGTACCGCGGTCAAATGACCGCGCCGGTCATTCTGACTTTCCCGCTGGGCTGGCGGGCGACCGCCAGAAGGCCGCCCGCCGGCCCAGCGGGAAAGCCCCTTCAACAATGAAGCCGGCTCCGAATGGAGCCGGAGGAGTTGAAGGGGTGCGACGGGTGCATTGGCACCCGTCGCGATTTTCAGTGTCTGCTAGGCAGACACTGAAAATCATTATGGGGCCCTGTTAGGGGGCCCCTGCACTGCCCATGCCTGTGGCATGGGCAGTGCAGGGGCCCCCAGGGGCCCCACGACACCCGTTCCCGCCATCCTGTTCCTGGCGGTTTTTATCGCCAGGACCAGGATGGCGGGAAGGGGGTCGGAATCCCCATGGCGGTGCTGCGAGCAGCGCCGCCATGGAGGATTCTTTGGGGCAGGGGTAAACCGGCGGGAAACCGCCGGTTGCCCTTTTCTGACCGCGGCTTTACTGCCGCGGTCAGAATTGCCCATGAAGCACCGCCAGCCTGTTGGCGGTGCTTCCGCGGCACTCTGCCCTGGCGGTTTTCAACCGCCAGGGTCAGAATGACCGCCTATGTCTGCAGAGGTCATGGCACAGTCAGAGCGCCAGCATTGTCAGTTTCCCTCCATGGGAGGGGCTGGCGGACCCAATCCACCAGGGCAGCCTTGCAAGCAGCGCCATGGCCCCCCTGAACAAGCCCCATCAGGATGTAGAGTGCCTGACAGTGAACATCGCAACAGGTGCTGGTGCACCCTACGCACTACAGCATTGCCGCCGCTCCAGTATGAGCCACCGTCAATGTTGTAGGCCATTCCCTGCTGGGCCAGTGAACGGAAACACTGTTTCTGCCCTCTGACCCAGTGAGAAACTCTTAAAGGGGCACGGGGAAAGGTGGCCGCACTGGCGGCAACCTGACCGCGGTGCTTTGGCGGTCGGTTAAAACTGTTCATCGAAGTCGTAATGACCCGCATAGTGACGCTGAATGAATGATCTTAAACTAACAGTCCTAGACTTGGTCCAAAAGAAAGTGGTTCTGCAATTGTACTCATAACTGGTGTGCTCAAATCAAGGCTGGCACCAATCCCATCACCCCTCAGGAAGCTGCAAGGGTGGTGGTGGGAATTCATTGCAGAAAAAACAATCCTCAGAGTCTTAAATGGTTTCCTCTAGAGTCTAGATGTCAAATACAAATTACATGAGCAACCTGCAATGTAGTGCACCTGACCACACCTACATACCTAGCAAGGTCTCTCTGTTTCTCACAAAACACTATGAACAATGACTAGAGACCCCAAAAACTCTACCTAAGAGGATCCTGAAACAAGCTATTACTGGAGCAGTGCTTCAAACAATGGAATCCTCTTCCACCATCTATCAGGAAAGCTCCTTTTTAAACATTTTAGAAAAGGAAATCAAAACATTTCAAGAAAGTAAAATAATGCTATTATACCTGTGGAAGTTTTATGGCTAGTGTTGGACTTGGCCCACTCTGCAGGGTCATTCCAAAATGTTTTGCCTTGAACTTATTGTTTTCGGAACCTCTTTTTGTTCACTTTTAGGACTCTAGAACTGCGATGCGACCAGATGACCACAGTTGTTGCTTTGTGCTTCTAGGCACTATTTTCATTTAAAACTTTGAAACTGCATACCTCTGGTTCTACTTCTTGTCCAATCTGATTGACTTTGGCTGACCAGTGCTAAAGCGCTCTCCCCGTAAAACATGGTAAAATTGCCCTACACACAATTGCCAGATTTAAATGTACTTGTATGTTCCTCAGTAAACTGATACTATGGCCCTCATTCTGACCCTGGCGGTCCTAAACCGCCAGGGCCACGGGCAACGGAAGCACCGCCAACAGGCTGGCGGTGCTTCAGTGCCCATTCTGACCGCAGCGGTAAAGCCGCGGTCAGAAAAGGGGATCCGGCGGTTTCCCGTCGGATTTCCCCTGGGCCAGAGAATCCTCCATGGCGGCGCTGCTTGCAGTGCCGCCATGGGGATTCCGACCCCCTTCCCGCCATCCTGTTCCTGGCGGTAAAACCCGCCAAGAACAGGATAGCGCGAACGGGTGTCGTGGGGCCCCTGGGGTTCTGCACTGCCCATGCCACTGGCATGGGCAGTGCAGGGCCCCCCTAACAGGGCCCCACAAAGATTTTCACTGTCTGCTATGCAGACAGTGAAAATCGCGACGGGTGCTACTGCACCCGTCGCACCCCTGCAACTCCGCCGGCTCCATTCTGAGCCGGCTTCCTCGTTGCAGGGGCTTTCCCGCTGGGCCGGCGGGCGATCTTCTGGCGATCACCCGCCGGCCCAGCGGGAAAGTCAAAATGACCCCCGCGGTCTATTGACCGCGGTGTGGTCTTTTGGCGGTTTCCGCCCGGCGGGCGGCGCCCGCCGCCCGCCTGGCTCAGAATGAGCCCCTATATGTACCCAGGGCCTGTAAATTAAATGTTATTTGTGGGAGTGCAGCACTTATTGTGCCATTCACTTACAGAGCTTTCATAAACATGTCTCAAGCCTGCCCTTACATTCCTTGTGCTACAGCATCAAGAGCCTGCGGTGTCCGACAACTCAACTTTCCAGCATCGACTGCCCACAAGGCTGGAAATTATCTTCGTGTTACAAGATGACCCTCTGTGACACTCTCCCTCTCCTCACAGCCTCTTCCATGGCTAACCGAACTCTTTGTGCTGGACTTTATTCATAAATGTTTTACACTTTGCCTGAATGCTTGACTGCTTGTCTGCCATGTAACCAAGAGATTTGAGCACAGGTTACTTTAGTGACTGTTTGTGGTTCACCCTGATGAGGATTGTGGTTTTTGCTTCAGTAAGGCTCACACCCCTCTCAACCAACAAGCCATTTCTCACACTGTCTTCCTAATGAAGCTGGTTTTGCACAAGTAACAGCAACACAAGACAAGAGCCACATCACATGGGCTGGGAACAATATTGTTCTAAAGACTAGTCTTAACTCTTCACTTCTGCATTATTAGAAACATTGAAAATGGATGTCTTTAGCATTCGATTTACCACTAAGCAAGTTTGGACCACTACCTAGACCTAAGAACAAAGACTATGGGGTCATTAGGATCTTGGCGCTGACGGTCAACAGGAGAACGCCAGCGTGCAGAACTCCCCGCCAGCCACATAATATATATCCAGCTTGGCCGGCCCAGCTGGAAGCAGGGCCTGAACATTGACACTGGCTCCAAATGGAGCCGGTGGCAATGTAGTAGTGTGGAGGGGGCAGCAGCATCCGTCGCGTATTTCACTGCCCGTAATTCAGGCAGTGAAATGCGTGACGGGGCTGTGCATGGGGACCCCTGCACTGCCCATGCCAAGTGCATGAGCAGTGCAGGGGCCCCCAGGGGGGGCCGAGTCACTCATTCCGCCAGTCTTATCCGGCGGGTAGCGCTGCTTGCAACGCTGCCCAGTCGGATCAGAAACGCTGCCATCGCCAGGCTGCCCGGTGGCAGGAGCCTGGTGGTAGCAGCTTTTCAAATGTGGCAGTTCAGCCGCATTGATTATGTGGTGGTGGACCGCCATGCCATTGGCAGCAGTTACCGCAACCGCCGGAATGGCAGTCCAGACTGCCATGTTCTAAATGAGGGCCTATATTCCTTTGTTAGCCACCTGCTTATGTACACAATCGTGCATCATTCTTACCAAATTTATGATTGTAAAGATGTTCAATTCTACTTAATGAAAAATGGTTAATTGCTCAGAGACAAGTTTATGCATTATGTGTATCAAATTAACAAGTATATTGCTGTGTCATAGTCTTAATTCTAACGGGCAATCTAAACCTTGTGGATCTTTCCCTTCAAAATGGGATGCAATCTGACACCATGCCCACTGGTTAACTACTACAATGGAAAGCTGTCCAGTAGTATACTTTAGCTTTTAATCTCAACAGGGGCTCATTCTGCAACAATTGATCATGAGCACATACCACTAAATTTAATTTATCTTGAATGATGGACGATGTGAACTAAGTTTGATATTGTTGAAGGTGTGGGTCAGTAATATTGATGACAGAGGGCCTCATTCTGAGGCCGGCGGGCGGCGGTTGCCGCCCGCCTGGCGGGAACCGCCATATGGCCGCTCCGCGATCGAAAGACCGCGGAGGCCATTCTGGCTTTCCCGCTGGGCTGGCGGGCGACCGCCAGAAGGCCGCCCGCCAGCCCAGCGGGAAACCCCTTCCCGCGAGGAAGCCGGCTCCGAATGGAGCCGGCGGAGTGGGAAGGGTGCGACGGGTGCAGTAGCACCCGTCGCGAATTTCAGTGTCTGCTAAGCAGACACTGAAATTCAAAGTGGGGCCCTCTTACGGGGGCCCCTGCAGTGCCCATTGGCATGGGCACTGCAGGGGCCCCCAGGGGCCCCACGACACCCCTCACCGCCATCCTGTTCCTGGCGGTCGGAACCGCCAGGAACAGGATGGCGGTGAGGGGGTCGGAATCCCCCATGGCGGCGCAGCAAGCTGCGCCGCCATGGGGGATTACTCAGGGCAGCGGAAAACCGGCGGGACACCGCCGGTTTTCCTGTTCTGACCGTGGCCATACCGCCGCGGTCAGAATGCCCTGCGGAGCACCGCCAGCCTGTTGGCGGTGCTCCCGCCGACCCCGGCCCCGGCGGTCAGAATGACCCCCAGAATGTCCAAGGGACAAAATATTAAAAGGTATGCTTGTACACATTTTTTATACTTAGCTCTACATATAGGTACCTTTGTGTGCCTTTGTATACATAGATGTGGAGTTAAGAATAGTAAATCCATACCTCCCTCAGGGCACTTACCTCTTCAGTATTTGTCCTTCAATATTCTGCTCACAATATTGTGATCATTCAAAGTTTTGCCTTTGATATTCCCTGCCACAATCATCATTAAGCACCTACTCTAATCAGGCTAATCAGGCAAATCAAATGATCAGTCATGACCTAATAACATCAAAAGGATGGGGCGGAGCTTCACATTTATCAGTAATGATCAAAGCAGGACAACAATTCAGAAAGACATCTTTTAATCAGGCAACCTTAGAGATACACAAATATGATAATTACATCTGCATTCTCAGTGCATGAGGAATTGAGTCTTTGTCATATGTCAGATATTGTGGACCTTAGCCCTCTTCTGTGTTGGATCAAGGTCTCGACCAGGGAGGACTTGAAGTTGAATCGCTTGATCCATGCTGATTGTTAGTCCTTGACCGGGCATGTAGAATCCCTTAGGTACCTTATGTTAAGTCAGCATTTGCCTCCTTGGGGAGATTGGATATTTTTACTGACCCTAATCGGTTGACCTCCCATGACTCAAAATCCATTAAGAAACTGTTTCTAGAGTGGGCACAGTTGGATAGCTGGTGAAGCCCTTGGTGCGAGGTTAAATGGTTCTGAAGACCCCAGGACACCCTTCATTTTCTTATGTTTTGTGGTTATTTTAGTAGACCAAGAAAGCAATTTCTAGTGCCCTTGCTGAAAGTGTTGAATTTTACTCAAGTTAGGCCAGCCATTATTTATTTACAGATGCTCCCTAATGAATTTGTCATGTTCACTGTATCATGTTTTTTATGCTCTGCCTTGACATCCAGAAGTTCATGACCTGACTAGTGTGGAATGGTTTTTATGTGTATGTTTTATGACAAAGGCTTTATTTCCTTTATATATGTTATGCTTTTATGGTTTACTGTGTCAGCCCAATAAAGATTTATGATGATGATGATGACAATTGCAAATAAAAATGATATATTTATGAGCAGAGGCACTGAGGAGGTATCATATGACCCATTGAAAAGTTTGAATTACTGCTTCTGATTTTATATGTCTGAAATGTTTTAACCTGTAAGTGCCAATGGCCAACAGCCGTACTATGTTCCCAGTTCATTTGTTAGATATCAGCTGAAATTGAGGAGTCATATAAAAGGTCCTCTGATGCTCCGGACCAATAGGATTCCTTCATTTTATTTTTACCTTGAGCGTCCTAGGAAGTCCTGAGTAGCCCGCTTCTTCTTTGTTTATTGTAATGATGATCAGGATGCAGAGCAATCCCCTCGCACTGACCTTTGGTTGATTTGTTATTGTCACAGAATTAGACCCAGCCACACAAGTAGTGCACTGTTTTTAATAGCACAAAGGAGGTGGTGGTGGGTGGTAAGCATTTTGCAGATTCCAGAAGTTTCCATCAAATAAATGTAGGAAAATACATGCTTTCAGGAAAAGTCTGAGGTTTGCAGGGCATTGTGGGTAAAAAAAACCTTATGAGATATGCACAAGGAACACCATCCTCAAATCCCCTGGTTGTCTAGTTTTCAAAGATGCCTGTAGTCAGCAGGTTAGCATGGGTGGCACCACAGCATGGCCCCAAATACAGCTACCACAATTGCCTATCTCTACACGTGTGGCTTTAGGGCCTTTCTGTGTTGTGGTCTCTTTGCCCACCCACATAGGTGAGGTACTGTTCTTATCGGGATACATGTGGGAACTCAGGGTGGTAGAAAATCTGTGGCTCCCTATAAATTTCAAAACTTTCCATCACAGAAATGTAAGGAAAATGTGTGTTTATTACCAAAGTTTGACATTTGGGAGGTATTTCAGGTAATTGTTCACCTAGTGAGAGACATGCAAGTCATGAACGTCTGGACTTCCCTGATTGTCTAGTTTTCAAATATGTGCAGGTTTACTAGGTTTCCATAGTTGCCAACTGAGCTGGGGTTCAAAACCCACAACTACCCACACTGCAAAAAATGGTCAGTCTTCAGTGCAAAAATGTAATGTATCCATTTGCATTTTGGGCTGTTTCCTGTTGCTGGCACTAGGGATACACACACAAGTGAGGTACCATTTTTGCTGGGAGACTTGGAGAAATGCTACGTGGATGAAGGTCAGTAGCTCACCATTGATTCCAGAACTTTCTATCACAGAAATATTAGGAAGATGTTTATTTTGTAGTCAAAGTTTGAGATGTGCATGGGAGTCTGGGTAAAGAAAACCCAGTGAGGGCTATGAAAGCCTTCTAAGACTCAATTCCCCCTGGTGCCTATTTTTTAAAAAATTTGGAGTATTTCTCAGCTTTCCTTAAGCCAGCTGAGCTGAGGCTCAAAATCCAGAGCTACACACTTTTTATAAAAATAATCAGTTTTGAGTGGAAAAATGTGCTATATCCATTTTGCATTTTTTACCCTTTCCTGACACTGGCACTATGCCTACCCACACAAGAGAGGTACAATTTTTATTGGGAGACTTAGGGAATGCTACGTGAATGGAGGTTTGTGGTTCCCCACAGTCTTAAAAACTTTCCATCAAAGAAATTTGAGGAAAATGTGTTTTAGTCAAAGTGTGAGGTTTCCAAGGCATTCTGGGCAAGACAATCTGGTGAGAGCCACACAGGTTACCCCACCCTGGATTATCCTAAGTGTCTATTTTTGACAATGTACATATGAACTAGGTTTCCCAGGTGCTGACTGAGCTAGGGGCTGAAATCCCCTGCTACCCACATTGGGAAAAAATGGTTTGCTTCCAGTGAAAAAAGTGATGTGTCCATGTTGAATTTTGGTCCATTTCTTTTTGGGGGCAATAGGCCTGGCTACGAAAGTCAGGAACTATTTTTGTCGGAAGACATGTGGGAGCATAGAAAATTTGCTATTACCCATTGGACTTTGCTTCATTTGTGTATTTCAAATGTAAGCTGTGCCCATTTCAGAAATACATAGGTTTCTTTGTTACCCATTTTTTGCTTTGCATATTTCATCATATGAACAGTTTTTTATTTGGTACACAATGAAAAGCCATTGCACGATGGGGCTCAGCTTTAGGCTCTAGGTATCTAGAGCTCTTGGGAAACCTACAAATCTTATATATCCCCATAGCCAGAAGGGTCAAGCAGACATAATGGTGTATTGCTTTTGTAAATTGACCATTGTGACTGTTGAAAAAGGTTTCTGGTTGGCTAGGGTATGCACCTAAGCTAGCCTGAACCCACCAACTCTAGTCAGGGCAAGCGAGTTACACGTCCAAGATAACCCCTGCTCATCCCCTTGGTAGCTAGGCACGAGCAGTCAGGCCTACCCCAGAGGCAATGTTTAAAGAGTTTGCACAATACACACAACACTTGTGATGGACTGTCCCCACCACAAACGAAACACAACTCCAAGTTATATGAAAATAAACTGTATTTTACACAACACAATTATTAGACCAAACACAACATGTCAGTAATATCTTGGTACTAAAGCAGTTGTCACAATGTTACACATTAGTTACTCTGCAGAACCAGAAGTAGTCACATATAACTCACAGGTTACTTATTATTCTGCAACATAAGCATTAGTCAGGAAAAACGTTACCAGGAAAATGCACTTGTCATAGAAATATCATAAATGGCAATATCAGTTACATCATAAAACCATATAGCAAGTAACCAACATGTAACAGTATGTCTGGCCCTTAAAAGGCACATCAGCATGTATATGGTGCAAAAAGACACAGGCTAACATCATAATCCACCATGTCCATATCACGAACTTTTGAAGTCACATGTTCTGTGAGAGTACCTGTTTTTATGCTGCCCTGCGCAAAACAGGGGCTGTATGCTGATCCTGGGGGCAGGGGGTCGATGCGCACCCCTCGGCATTGGGGTGTCGGTGCCCTTCCTGGGGCCCATGACGAGAAGGGGGCTGACACATTCTGGGGGCCCCCATGGATTGTGACTGACCCTCCTTGGAGGGTTGGCCAAAAGAGGCTTAATCCCAGTAGGGTTATCTGTATCCCGAGCCATGGGGCTCCCGAGGGTTTGTTCCTGCCCGCCCGGCCGCATCACCTTCTGTGGCAGTCAGGGGTGAGGAGGCAGGACGATGGATCACCTCAGGGGAGGGGGACCTCCTGAGGCCATGACTCCACATAGAGTGGGAAGCAGAGAGGGCGCACCGTGAGCTGTTCATAGCCCAGGGCCTCGCTTCCTCCTTATGGCACCCACACCCGATGCTGGTGCCTGAACTCCTCTCGGGCCATGACATGATTTGGACCCGCAGTGGATCTCAGATGATGCCCTAGGGGAGCTCTTCAGAGTGGGCCTCGCCCCGGGGGCACTGGATGAAGCGCAAGGGCAACACGCTTGGTAGTACAAAGCCCAGGGTGCGGCGGTGATTTCCTATGGCGATGTGCTTTGAATCGCTAAACAAGGAGAACACCAGAAGCACTCACCACGCTCTTCAGCACTACGGGGAGATGCTCGCAAGGTGCTATATGTTTCCAAGCAAGATAGCATCCCTAGGCGCTATGGAGGTTCCAGCTGGGGCATTCTTCTTGCAGTCGACAGTTGCAGGGGTCAGTGGCCACAGCATCCTGCCCTTGGAGACAGAAGGGGGGAAAGCACAGTGCTACCAGGCCCAAAACAACAGGCCAGCACAAGGGATACAGATGGTGGCAGATCCTCCTAGTGATCCAGCAGGTCACAGGTCAGCACAGCAGCAGCAGTCCAAGTTGGGTCCTGGTGAGTCCTCTTCATCAGCGTTCAGTGTCCTGTTCAAAGTAAGTTTCTGGTGTCCCAAGAATGTCTAAATTGTGGGGGGAAATCCCCTGTACTTATACTCAGTTTTGTCAAGCATTTCCAATGGAGAGGAGAGGGGGTTTCAACCAGCTACAACTGGTCCTGGGAGTGTCTCCTCTATCCTCTAGCACATGCTCCAAACATCATTTTGGGGTAATCAACCCTTTTGTGTGAGGCCAGGACCCAGCCTTTACAAATGCAGGTGTGCCAGGCCTCTCCCTTCTCTCAGCCCAGGAAGACTATTCAGTATGCATTAGCACCTCTGTGACACCTCCACCCTCCCTGTGTACAGGCTGTCTGAAAATTATACACAAAGCCCAACTTTCGCTCTGCCCTGACATGGATTGGAGTCAAGCTGCAAAACACCAGAGTCATAGGAACAGAGAAATGCTCACTTTCTAGAACTGACGTTTCTGTAATAGTAATAAAAAATAAAAAACTTACACCAGTAACCACCATTACAACCATACCAAACATGCCTATGCTACCCCTCATAAATCAGACAATACCCCCTACACATAAGACAGGGCATTTCCAATCCAACGCTATGAGAAGGCAGCACTCACAGCAGTGAGAACCCAAATAGGCTGTTTGTCACTAGCGGGACAGGCCACGCTACCTAGCACATGTCCTGCCTTCTACATACATAGCACCCTGCCCTTAGGGCTAGCCAGGGCCTACCTTACGGGTGACTTATATGTATTAAATGGGGAGTTCTGGGCCTGGCAAGTAAATTTAGATGCCAGGTCCTGGTGGCAGAAAACAGCACACACAGCCCCTGCCTGAGCAGGCCTGAGACAGGTTTGAAAGGCAACTTCAGTGTGTGGCGCAAGCAGTGCTGCAGGTCCACTAGTAGCATTTAATTTATAGGCCTTGGGTATAGAGATCCCACCGAACAAGTGACTTATAGGTAAATTAAATATGCCAATTAGGTATAATCCAATCATACCAACTTTAGAAAGGAAAGCATCTGCCCTTTCGCACTGATCAGCAGTGATAAACTGCTCAGAGTCCTAGAGCCAACAGCAAGAGGTCAGAAAAAATAGGAGGAAGGAGGCAAAAAGTCAGGGTATGAACCTGCCAAAAGGGCCAGGTCCAACAGTGATTAAAAGTTACAGAAGAAAACGTTGTCTCAAATGGCCATTTTTTCCTACTAATTTTCAATATTTCTTATTTCACCAGTTAGTTTCTCTGGGAAAATCCTTAGGGTTCTACACATATGACTTCTTGTTGAAATCAGAATTGTGTCTTCTTGTCAGAAATGAATAGCTTTCCTGGTCCACCCATGGATTTCAGACTTGTTTCCACCACAAACTGGGAGTAGGTAGGAATCTCTAAAAAAATAGAAAAATTGGCAACCCCTGAAAAATGACAAAACTGTGTTTTTTTTTTTATACAGCTCTGCATGTTCCTGAAAGTTGGGAAGATGGTGACTTTGGCACAGCACACCTTTTTTTGTCACCAGTTTTAGGAATAAAAACATACACTTATTTCCAAACACTTTTTGTTTTTTTTTCCACATAACTCAAAATTTAGCTAGAGTTTTGCTGATTTCTCGGTCCCATACAGGAGAGTCCTCTAGAATCTCCAGAATGTTAGAAAACAAGGACGCAATTTTATCATTTATACCTTATGTTGGAAAAGGTTATGGAGCCGTAGGCACAAACTACTCAAATAGACTAAATAGGACTCAGCACTAGATTATCAGTCAAAAATATTTCTGTTAATCCAGTAGCTACATACATAATTGAGCAAGCTACAAAGAGTTTAATTCCATTTGGCTAGAATGACCCTCTACCAGCAGGTGCTCATCACATAGAACATTTAGGGCCTCATTATGACTTTGGCCGTGAGGAGGAGGCTGGCATCATACCGGTGGCCTACCCCAATTGTATCACGATGTGTCCGCTGACTGGCAGAAACATCGTATTATGATGTTTTCGCAGGTCAGACTCTGGGGGCCAGCCTTTCAAAAATGCTCTTTTTTGAAGGGAGTGGGGGACATGCAACCCCCACCTGGTTTAAGCCCCAGGACCCTATCACCCAGGGCCTGCTGTTAATATTTATATTTTTGTTGGTGGAGGCCATGTGGCTCTTGGCCTTGGGCCGATCTTGGCCCTAGGGACCCCATCTCCCGGGCCCAGTCTTCTAAAAAGCTTTGGGGAAAAGGGGGCCACACAGCCCCCTCCCTGACCAGTTTTGACCCCAGGGACCCCATCACCCAGGGCACAAGGTTACATATTTTTTGTGTGGAGGGGGCTGCAGGGCCACTGTCCCTGGGCCGATCTTGGTGCCGGGGACCCCATCCCCTACTTTTGGGAGGGGGTTGCATGGCCACCCTCCCCAGGCCAATCCTGGCCCCAGGGACTGGCCATGTCAACTGGATGCCCCCCAGGACACCCGATCAATATAGTTGAGGACCTCGGGCAGCCTAAAGGTCCACGCAGTCACAGCTGACTTTCTGCCTCCAGCAGGAGCCAGCATTGCCATCACAGAGAGGGAGCTGCTAAAGATGCACCTCCCTCTCTTTGAGAGCAATATGCAGGCAGGAAAACAAAGAAAACCTCTGCTTCCAGCAAATGAGAGCTGTCCCAGGCCCCCCCCCGGGGCTGCAGGGGGGCTGGGAGTCCCTCCCCCACATTTGATTACAAATTGTGCCCCAGGGAGCTGATGGTTCTTGGGGCTGTGGCAGGGCTGCATGCCTCTCCTGCAACTCAATAAAGATTAGCCCCTGGGAGGTGGCAGTCCCCTGGGCTGCATGGGGGCCAGGTGACCTTTCCACATCCAATGTGTATAAAGCCCTGGGGAAGTGGCAGTACTGGGGACCTTTTGGGGGGGCTTCGAAATGCATCAGGATTCTGTTTTGAATTGAAAAATAAACACACTGTTGCACAAGAGTCACGGTACATTGTTTTCTGAACACCGAGATTCCTCGTGTGTTTTATTGACAACGCGCTGTTTGGATTCATAAGGGTTCGCTACCCTGCCGTTGACTCGCCGTAATTTAGAGGCTAGAATTCAAGCGATACTTGAAGGGTGGATATATTTATTATTTAAACATAACATCACATAACAATAAAGGGACAAAGTGAAAAAAATGTGTGGTGGGGTTCTAGGTGCTAGCACTCAGCATAAATGTCCAAAGTAGTTAGTAGTAATGGTCAGGTATGTGCTGATCCAATCTTGTGAAGGAAAGTTTATTGTGTAATTTATCTATTGGTAAAGATTGCAGTCCTCTTTACAGGATGAAAAGAAGTGAAATAACATTAATATTTCGGTCTCTATATCTATAGTAGTTGAAGAGTGAGACCATCTTCACGACAAAAGCTTACAAGATCATTAAAAGAACCCCACTGAATATTGTTTATGTTTGCCTTTTCAAATAGTCTATTAATTTCTGTAGCAATAGAAAGAATTACAGCTTTATGGAGAAACTACTATGCACAATATGGTAAGTACTTAGGGCCCCATTTCAGAATAGTGGTGCTGCACCAAGTACAGTGCACTTTTCTTGTGACCCTTGGTGCTCCCCTAACTCTACCATGTGTGCACCGTATCTAAGATATGGCACACCATGGCGGTAGTTAGGGTAACTAGTGTCAAACATTTTAACGCTAGTTTGGAGCTTTGCAAGATTTGCCTCAAAAATGTTGATGCTATTCCTGCAAAGCTCGTTGAGGGCCAGTGGTGTGCCTCCTTTTAACACCTGCTCTGAGAAAATGATGCAAAGAAATCTCTTAGAAAATCTCTTAGAAAAGACAGGAGTCATGCCCACCACCCCAATGGCCAGCACAGGGGACAAGCATTCCCTGGGCATGGCCATTGCACCCGGTGCCATGTAGGAGGGCCCATTTCAGGGCCCCCAATGGCACTTTTAAAAATTAAATCAAATACTTACCTCTACTTACCTCTACTTACCTCTACTTACCAGGGATGGGGTCCCGCATCCTCCGCTGTTCCTCTGGTGTGGGTGTGGGGAGTGTGTCCCTGGGGCCTGGGAAGGGCACCTGTGGGCTTATTCCATGGAAATAGGCCAACAAGTCTCCTAGCGCCTGCCCTGCCATGACCCCGGCGTTAAATTAAATAATGGCGCTAAGCGAGTTTAGTGCCATTATTTAGGCCCGCCTCCCTCCTGTGCACCTTTTTTGCATGGAAGGATAAATAAGGCACCAAGGCCTTAGAGTCATTTTTTGCACAGGAACGCCTACCTTGCATCTCATTGATGCAAGGTAGTTTCCCCTAGAAAAAACTGACTCCAATATTTTGACGTCAAAATGTAAACATGGAGTTAGGTTTGCGCTGAAATAGGGTAACAAAATGACACTAATTCAGCGCAAACAAAGTATAAATCTGGGCCTCTGGGTCCTCTTCTTTAGTTATTACTGCCCCACACTAAGAATTCTTATTCCATTTGAATTGTTTCTCTCAGTGCTTCCCAGGGTGCAGTTTTTCCTGGAATTTTTTTTAATGGTTTCTATTCTTCAGCGAGGCAGCTACACAAGCAGCTGATTTTCAACTTCGGATTTAAATGCCATTTTTCAATCTGTGGCAGTGGCAATCAAGGTGACAATTGTTGTCTTGTAGGACCTGATGAAACTCTTACGGAATATGACAATTTTTCTTGATTTTCACATTGCTTTTTCACATACTAACAAATCGTGCAAGGTCTCTGTGTCTTCACAGTTTGGATTCTGCTTTCCTTTTTTCAATAGCAACTTCCTCAAAAAAGCTAAAAGGTCATATGCAATATAATTTATACATCTGTGTGCTACTTCAATAATGAATCGTTTTTTATGTAAGAGTGGTGGGCAACATATGTTATATTGTTTATTAGCGATCTATAATTTCTTTCTAAATATTAATGACATCTCTTTGTAATAATTTCCAGCTGACAATACAGCCTACATGTCAAAAATATTTATCCTGAAAACATTGTCTGAGAAAGAATGACAGCCCAGAAATATTCATATCAGTTTATTACTCCAGCTGAAGCCTCGGGAAAACAAATTGGCTCATTTTCTGCATAGCACAGCTCCAACGTCATCCCACTACATACGTGCACTTTTATCATTATCCCGAACGTGAAGC
Source organism: Pleurodeles waltl (assembly GCF_031143425.1). Lineage (NCBI taxonomy): Eukaryota > Metazoa > Chordata > Amphibia > Caudata > Salamandridae > Pleurodeles > Pleurodeles waltl. The sequence continues at coordinate 206,372,191 of NC_090447.1, forward strand.
TGAGGCATTCCCACTTGAAAAAATGGCAATGCATCAAACATCATGTTAAATATTTCTCACTCTAAAAATATACAATATTATAACCTGATATACCAGGTGAAAACAATAATTGGAAAGATTTTAATCACAAATATAAAATAAATAAATAAGTTAAGACAGCAAAGATCGAAACGGAATGATCCACCCTGTGGTTGGGTGGTGGAGAGGCTTTCATTTGATGCTGCATGCCTCACTTTTCACACAGTTCTTTATCCTGCTTATGTCATTAGATGTGATTGTCCCAGGATACAGTGCACCATCCTTCACGAGGTTGAGTCCTTATCATCGACAGATCTCTCAAAATATTTCTTTCTTCTTTTCACCTGGTCCCTTTCTCCAGACAAATGGAGGTCCCCATCAGTGTCTCATATTTAGGGGCATATTTACTATTATTTCACACAATGCAGTGTAGCAAGTGGAATGCAGCACAGCATTGCATGAAAAGGAGAGAGCAGACATGCTCTATCTTTACAAGGGTATCAAGTATTTCTGCACTCTCCTTGCTCGGGTGCTCTGTGGGGTTAATATTTCATGCAGTACAGCAAGCCTCCTTGCTGCATTGCGTAAAATGGAAAGTGCAGGAATGCACCATATTTAACATTATACCAGTGCATTCCTGTCCTAGGGCCAATGCAAGCACCTCTGTGCCATGATGCAAGAGTGCCTTGCATTGCTGAGAGGATTGTTTGTGTCCAGAAAGAGGCACCTTCCCGCACAAAACCAATTCTCTGAGGCATTTTCCTCATTTAACATTCTGCAGCACAGCTAGAAAGAGGAAACATGAAGAGAAAAAAAATATCTCTTCACATTACATCTCACCTAGAAAGGCATAGCATTTTGATGCATTGCTGGGTCTACAGGTAATGGTAAATCTGGGAATGCACCAAACTCCAAGGGAGAATGTGTGGGAGCACAATTGCTCCACCCATGGAACGGCTCCCTGAGGAAGAGTAACACGACAAAGCAATTTCCCCTGCAGTCCATTACTCCAGATTTATCAAGCGACTTAGGGCCATGCTAGATGACCTTGCATGACTTGCTAAATCATACTGCCTCATCCTTGTGCCCCCACTTTCGTGGCACAAGGGCAATGCAACACATCACTAAATATGCCCCCCGTGTTTCCTAGCACCAACTGAGGCACCGTTGTAAAAAATAGTCCAAACAAGCGTTTTTCTCTTTCTAAGCATAATGCAAAATGTAAATTAAATGCTACTAGTAGGTATCAGCAAGCATTATACCCTGGTCAGTGAACTGCTCTACCTCCTGTGGCTCCACCTGCTAAGTAGAGCCCTTGTTCCTCGCTCCTCTGAATTCCTGACCCCTGTCAGAAGTTCGAGGCCCTCTTCCACCCGCAGGCTTCTGCCTGCGCCTCATTCCTGGTGTCTAGTGGGAGAGCTCTGCTTTCCTACTAGGCTGCCTCTCTCCTCCTTTTCTTTGCTTCTCTCTCTGTGTGCTCTCTCTTCCATGTCTGCCGCCCTGTGCCCCTTTTGGCCATTCGCTCTCCTCTGTGCCCCTTTGACTTCTGCTTTACTTTTGCTTTATTTTTGCTTTACTTTTGCTTTTCCCTCCACTCTCTCTCTCACTCTTGCCCTCTTGCCTCTCTCTCTCCCCCGCCGTTGCTGCCCCCATGGCCCTACCCCCTCTGCTCTCTCACGCAGCTCTCCTGCCACTGCTGCCCCACCCCCTTTTTTTGTGCCGTTTTCACCACGGCTCCCCCCTCCCATCTCCCAGCTGTCTTCTCCTCCCCCCTCCCTACTTAATGGTGACCGCTGCGTGGCCGAGCCACTGGTGCGCCGAAGGCATGCCAAAGGCAAGCCCGCCTGCACCTGTCCATGCCTTGACCACGGCCAGCGTCGGAATCCCTGGCTCTTGCCTCCCCACCGTGGCCACACCCTTCTTCATTATGATGCCTCCACCCTCGGCTCTCCCAACACTGGCCGCTCACCTGCCTGCTATCAAGCAACCCCGCAGATCACCCATGGACCTTTCTCCTGATGGAACTGTACCTTCACCAGCCTCCACGCCAACGACCCACCCACCAAGCCACCCACCAAGGCAGGACACAACCATCTCACAACCATTTCAGATGCAACTTTTTCAACACCTGCTCGGTCCACAAACACGCTGTCGAACTATGGAATCTACTCGACTCAGCTTTCCCAGATACCCCTTCCTGACCGAGACCTGGATGAACAGCTCCTCAGCGCCATAGTCATCCAAGATGTATACAAGATCACCTGCAGGGACCGCGCTCCATCAAACCAGGAGGAGGCATCGCCATCGTATAGAAGAACACCCTCAGGATCACGACCAGCACCGAAGACACCCTCAGCACCGCCGAACACCTCCACACTGACCCAAACACCACCCTCCGAGGGACCCTCCTTTACAGACTCCCTGGCCCTCGACAGCAGTTCAGCGACTCCATCACCGACATTATCAGCACGCGCGCTCTCACATCCACAGACTACTTAATCCTTGGGGACATAAACTTCCACCTCGAGTACACCAACGATAACAACTCCCTGCTCGACAACCTCTCCAACCTCGGCCTCAAACAGCTCGTCACAACACCCACCCACTTCGCAGGACACACACTCAACCCAATTTTCTCCGCCAGAAAACACGTCTCCTTCAGCCACACCACCGAACTCCACTGGACAGACCACCACTGCATCCACTTCTCCTTTGAAAAAACCTCAACACACCATCACCCCAACAGATCCCACACTGCAGATGGAACAAGGTCATCGAAGAACAACTAATCACTACCCTTTCCCGGAACTCACCCATCAACACTACTGACACTGACACAGCTGCCCACAACTTCAGGCAATGGATAGACGACTGTGCCAACACTCTCAATCAAAAATCCTTCCAACAGATGCACCAACAGAAAGGCCTTCTGGTTCACCGCCGACCTCCAAGAATCTAAGAAAACATACCAAAGACTCTAAAAGAAGTGACGTCAAGATCAGACTCTGGACAACCACACAGCCTTCAGAAAAATCATCCGCAGACACCATCAACTCATCACAACAGCCAAGAGAACCACCTTCAAAGAACACATCAACAACAACGTACACAGCCACAAGGAGCTCTTCAACATCGTGAAGGAACTCTCCAAACCCAGCTCCAACGCCAACAATATCCCACCTATTTCCACCGCAGGATCGCAGACATCCATGACAGCTTCAGCACTCAGACCCCCCCGTCACCCACCAACACCACAGACTCACCACCTACCAGCCTCCTGCTCTTCTGGACCCACGTCAACGACACTATCAAAATCATGAACACCATCCACTCCACCACATCCTCAACAAAGCAAGCTCTGTCAACGCATCCCAACTCCGGAAGATCATCAACAGTTCCTTTGAATCCGCCACATTCCCGGAGAGCTGGAAACATGCTGAGATCAACTCCCTCCTCAAGAAACCTAAGGCGGACCCAAAGAAACTCAAAAACCTCCGGCCCATCTCCCTGCTCCCCTTCCCAGCAAAAGTCATAGAGAAAATTGTTAATAAACAACTGACCTGTTTCCTCGAGGAGAACAGCACTCTGGACCCTTCCCGGTCTAGATTCCGCAGCAACCACAGCACCAAAACTCCCCTCACTGCCGCCACAGATGACATCAGAACCAAACTGGACAATGGCAAAACCGAGGCACTCATCCTCCTGGACCTCTCAGCCACATTCAACACCGTCTGCCACCACACCCTATGTACATGCCTCAGCAATACAGGAATCCGTGACAGAGCACTGGACTGGAGCACCTCCTTTCTCACCGGCAGAACTCAGCGAGTCCGCCTCCTTCCATTCCTCTCTGAAGCCACCAAAATCAGCAGCGGCGAACCCCATGGTTCGTCCCTCAGCCCGACCCTCTTTAACATCTACATGGCTCCGCTCGCTAACATCGCCCGATCTCACAACCTCAACATCATCTCATACGCCGATGACACCCAGATGATCCTCTCCCTCACCAAGGACACCGCCAAGACCAACCTCCACAAAGGAATGAAGGCCATTGTGGAATGGATGAAGAACAGCTGCCTTAAACTGAATTATGACAAGGCTGAGGTCCTTATCTTCGGCTCCACCCGCTCCGCATGGGATGACTCCTGGTGGCCTGCCACACTGGGAACCGCTCCAACACTCACCGACCACACAAGCAACCTGGGATTCATCCTGGACTCCTCACTATCTATGACCCAGCAAGTCAAAACCATCTCCTCCTCCTGCTTCAGCACCCTCCGCATGTTCCGAAAGATCTACAAACGGATCCCCACGGAAACCAGAACAACAGTCACCCATGCCCTCGTAAGCAGCAAACTGGACTACGGCAACGCCCTCTAAGCAGGAGCCACAGCCAAACTCCAGAAAAGGCTTTGACGCATCCAGAATGCCTCCGCACACCTCATCCTGGACATCCCTGCCACTGCTATATCACAGGCCACCTAAGAGACCTGCATTGTCTCCCCGTCAACAAGAGAATCACCTTCAAACTCCTCACCCACGCTCACAAAGCACTGCACAACACCAGACCAGAATACCTCAGCAGACGGCTATCCTTCTACACCCGACCCGACAGCTCTGCTCCGGTAACTTCGCCCTCGCCACTGTCCCACGCATCCACAGAACAACCACTGGCGGCAGATCATTTTCGCACCTCGTCGCCAAGACATGGAACACTCTTTCCACCCACCTGCATCAGACCAAGGACCTCCTTACCTTCAGGAGACTTCTCAAGACTTGGCTGTTCGAGCAGTAGCAGCCACCCCACCCCCCAGCACCTTGTGACCCTCACAGGTGAGTAGTGCACTTTAGCAATTCCATGATTGATTTATTTATTGATGCCACCCACTAAAAAAGCCTTTTGAAAAATGTCTCAATCCTGCCACTGCAGCCTGTAGTGGAGTTTTAAATTGCTATTTTGCCCTTGCAAAAAAAACATTAGGCAGGTCTAAAGCTTCCTTTTTAATACTTAATAGTCACCCCTAAGGTAGGCCCTCAAGAGTCATAGGCTGGGGTGAACATTATTTGAAAGTAGGACATGTGTATTTAAGTTTAACATGCCGTAACAGTGAAAAACTCGTATAGGCATTTTTCACAATTGTAAGCCCTATCACTCCCATAGACTAACATTGAGTTACCTTAATACACTTATTAAGTGCTAACTACAGTTTGGGACAAGATATAGAAATGCTGGTTCCATTCAAATGAACTGTAATTCAAAATCCTCTTTAACTGTAAATTTGGACAAAAAGCAGCAATTTAGAAAATGAGACATAAAAAAAAAATGAATTTTTCTGCCCAAATTAACTAAGCCTTTTTGTCAGTGTCCTGGGTTACATGACTATAAATATCTCTGTCATTTGTTGTGTACTGTTTCCAGGCAGTGAGACAAAGGAAGCCCAGGTGTGAGGAGACAGGGTCTTCCTGACAGGATGGCTGAGGAGGAGCTGTCCCCTTCCTTGATTACAATTCAAATGGCCCTGTCTGCAGCACACACAAAGGAACCTGACACCATGCCTGCCCTTGTGTTTGTCACTCTAGACCAGTGGTTCCCAACCAGTGGTCCAGGGACCCCATGGCATACCTGAAGCCTACTCAGGGGGTCTGTGACTGCTTAGAATATGAAATAGAATTAAATAAAGTGCAATGGGTGAATAAAGGGCCATATTTATACTTTTTGACGCAAAACTGCGCTAACGCAGTTTTGCGCCAAAAAAATTAGCGCCGGCTAACGCCATTCTGAAGCGCCATGCGGGCGCCCTATTTATTCAATGACGTTAGCCGGCGTTAGGCGCCGGCGCTGTCTGGTGTGCGTTGAAAAAAACGACGTACCCCAGGCAGCGCCGGCGTAGGGGGAAAATGGCATATGGGCGTCCACAAATGGTGCAAGTCAGGCTGAGGCAAAAAAATCGCCACAACCCGATTTGTGCCATTTTTTTACGACGCCCATCCCCCATTGAAATGACTCCTGTCTTAGCAAAGACAGGAGTCATGCCCCTTGCCCAATGGCCATGCCCAGGGGACTACAGTCCCCTGGGCATGGTCATTGGGCATAGTGGCATGTAGGGGGCCACAAATCAGGCCCCCCTATGCCACAAAAATAAATAAAAAAATAATACTTACCTGGACTTACCTTAATGTCCCTGGGGTGGGTCCCTCCATCCTTGGGTGTCCTCCTGGGGTGGGCAAGGGTGGCAGGGGGTGTCCCTGGGGGCAGGGGAGGGCACCTCTGGGCTCATTCTGAGCCCACAGGTCCCTTAACGCCTGCCCTGACCCAGGCGCTAAAATCCGGCGCTAATGCGGGTTTTTTAGACCCGCCCACTCCCGGGCGTCATTTTTGCCCAGGAGTATAAATACGACGCATTTGCATCGGAGTCATTTTTTACGACGGGAACGCCTACCTTGCATATCATTAACGCAAGGAAGGTGTTCACGCAAAAAAATTACGCTAACTCCATGAACTTTGGCGCTAGACGCGTCTAACGCCAAAGTATAAATATGGAGTTAGTTTTGCGTTGAATTTGCGTCGAAGAAAACGACGCAAATTCGGCGCAAACAGAGTATAAATATGCCCCAAAGTGTATAAAATTAAAGAAGCAAATTGTATATTTTTAATACTGTCTATAAATTTGTTAGAACTTGAAATTGGAGGCCAAAAATTAAGTAAGTATCCTCAGATTGATTTGTGGGAGCATCAGTCAGAATCTAGTAGCCTGAAAACCATTTAGGAAGGCTCCAACCTTCCCACAGTAGCTAAAATTCTGATTTGTTTACATTTGTAAATGAAATAAAAAAAATGTAAAATGTGTGCATTTGTTCAATTAATGCTTGTTTCAATTTTTTTTGTGTGTTGTTCTGCGGGACAAATAATCAAAAATGTCAAGGGTGGGGGTCCCCAACTTTCAGTAATGACTCAGTGGGGGGGTCCCCAGCTTCTGATTGTGATTCAGCAGGGGTCCCTGGGTTTCATTAATTATTAAGTGGGGGACCACGGAAGTTAAAAGGTTAAGAACCACTGCTCTAGACCATTTGGGCCATGGACCAGGGGAAGAAATGAATAGAAACAATATTAGGGTTGGTCAGGGAAATCTCTCACACAAATGCTAGCACCAGATGCAAAAGTGGGACCTCGAGAACCTATTGTCTCAACACTCCTGGATCTATTGAAGATTCCAAATAAAGACTGCCTTGCTGTCTGAGGAAGAGGGATTGCCCTGCTTACTGAAGAAGGATTGGGCCTTTTTGCCTTGAACCCATACTAGAGTGACTCCAAGGGTCAGTTGGCTGATCTACTGTGTGAGCTAAAGAGACATAACTGCCCAGCTGACCAGCATAAACTGGACTTGCCTGGTCCTGCCTGAGCCCTGCTGCTTGCCTCTTCTGGAGTGAGTCATGATCCCCAAGAGGCGCCCCCCAAGGTCCTGGACCCATGGTTGGTCTCAGTAAGTAGCCTCCTGAATAAAAGGTGAAAGTATAGAAGTTTTGGGGCCTGTTGGAAATGGCCCTTTTTGCAGGGTTATCCCCAAACTTTTTGCCTTCTTCCTCCTATTTTTTTAGGTCTGTCTTTGCTGGTTTATTGTCTCTGCGCACTTTACCACTGGTAACCAGTGCTAAAGTGCAAGTGTTCCCTATAGAAATTGTACTGTTGATTGGGTTATCCATGATTGGCATATTTGATTTACTAGTAAAGTGCACTAGAGGTGCCCAGGGTCTGTAAATCAAATGCTACTAGTGGGCCTGCAGCACTGGTTATGCCACCCACATTAGTAGACCTGTGAACATGGCTCAGACCTGCCACTGCAGTGTCTGTGTGTGCAGTTTTAAACTGCCAATTCGACTTGGCAAGTGTACCCACTTGCCAGACCTCATCCTTCCCTTTTACTACATGTAAGGCACTACTAAGTTAGCCCCTAGGTAGCCCCATGGGAAGGGTGCAGTGTATGTTTAAGGTAGGACACATACTAGTGTGTTTTATATGTCCTAATTGTGAAATACTGCCAAATTCGGTCTTCACTGTGCAAGGCCTATCTCTCTCATAGGTTAACATGGGGGCTGCCTTTAAATATCCTTAAAGCACAGATTCCCTTTGAGAGCAGATTCAAATGTGGAGTTTAGGGTCTCTGAACTCACAATTAAAAAATACATATTTTAGTGAAGTTGGTTTTTAAATCGTCTGTTTAAAAATGCCACTTTTTGAAAGTAGGCATTTTCTTGCTTATACCATTCTGTGACTCTGCCTGTTTGTGGATTGTCTTTCTGGGTCAGTTTGACAGTTGGGCTGTTCACTCCTCTCCTCTAGACAGTGACAAAAAGGGGGCTGGGGTGTAGCCTGCATATCTTGATTAGCCATTTGTGCTGGAGGGGAGGGGAGGAGTGGTCACTCACACCTGAAAGGACTGTGCCTGCCCTCACACAATGCCATCTCCGACTCCCTGGAGAATGTCTGGGGCCTGGCCTGGACAAGGAAGGATCTTGCAAACACTTGAGACTTTGTTTTGATGTTTGCCAACTTCAAAGGCAGAACTGGGTATAAGAAGAAGACCCAAAACCCCAGACTTTTAGAATCTTTCTGGAATCAAGAGGAACCTCTGCCCAGAAGAAGAGCTGAAGGAGTACTATCCCTTTGCTGTGTTGCTTTGCTGGACTGGCCTGCAGTTGCTGCTTCTGACTGAAAAGAGTGCAAAGGGTGAACTTTGCTGTGTGTCCTGCTTGAGAAAATTCTTCAAGGGCTTGGAGTAGAGCTTGCCTCTTGTTGGAAGACTCAGGGACACCAAAGACTTCAGTTTCCTCGACCTGCATCACTGGGAACTGTGTGTTTTGTGCTGTTCAAGAGGAGAACCCACCACAACGCCACCAACGATGATGCTGGCCTGCACCATGACCTGCCGACGCCACACGGATTCGCATTGCCCTGCTTCGCACCGCAACCCTGGTCTCCCCGACACCGTCATCGGACGACTTCACCGAACTGCTGCTCGCACAGCGACCTGTGGGCCCCGCACTCCGCTCACACCGCAGCCTGGGCATCCCCGACGGCGATGCTCCTGCTGACAATGGCACCGCTGCCTGCACCGTGGCCTGTTGACACTGCTCGTGAGGTACACAAAGCACCGCCCCATCCCGCACCTCAGCCCCAGTCCACCGACGCCAGCACCATTGACTCCCGTGTCGTCATCAGGCATCCTACCTGCACCGTGGCCTGTGGACACCGCTCGTGAGGGTCACGAAGCACCGTCCCATCCCGCACCGCTGGCTTGGGCCTACCGACGACAGCGCTTTATCAATGACGACGCCGCTGCCTGCACCGTGACCTGTGGACAACGCACATCGCATTGTTCCACTTCGCACCACAGCCCTGACGCCATCCACGCCGGCGCACCTAACTTCATCAGCCTGGAGTTTGATCTGCAACGTGTGTGACCTCAAAGGCCCGACGACTCCTGCACCGACTCTGGAACCGACATCGCGACATCAGTGATGCCGCTCTCCGGAGTTCACATCGAGGATCACGACGCCCTGCAAATCTAAGCTACTGTTTGCGGGTCTTCCTGACACCGAAGCTGGCCCGCAACGCAGCGGCTGGCCTGAACTGTTGGTTTTTTTGTTGATCACGACGCCGTGATAGCCCCAGGTGAAGCTATTGATTTCAAGGAACTGTAGTTTTGAGTAAATCCAGCAGAATTCTTATTTTTCTTACTGACTGTTGGATTTTCATTGTATTTGGTCTTGTTTTATATAGATAAATATTGGCTATTTTTCTAAAACTGGTGTAGTGTCCTCTTGTAGTGTTTTGACTTATTACTGTGTGTTATGTGCAACTGTTTTACACATTGCTTCTGAGATAAGCCTGACTGATCATGCCAAGCTACCAAGGGGGTGAGCAGGGGTTATCTGAGTGGGTATCTCCCTTAACTTGACTAGAGAGAGGGTCCCTACTTGGGCAGGCTGCAAACCAACTGCCAACTAGAGACCCCATTTCTAACAGGGCCTCATAACTGTGAAGTGACCTCTTCCTACTGAGAATCAATCAACTGTGAAGACCGCTACCCTGAAGCTCCAGCAGGGACTGCTCTGCCCACTGTCAACAACCATCCATGACAACCAAGAAAACGGGACAGGCACCTCATGTAAATAGCAATTGTCTCTTATGGTCAACCAACTGGAAGCTCCAGCGATGGGGCTTGGCTTGTGCAGCCAACATGGCGGACACGCTTTAAGCAACCTCTGCTGCTCACCCCGCTCATCATACAATTATCTTGTCGGGGACCCATCTTGATCACACCTAGCCTGCCTCCCCACACTCGTCAGTGACACTGCTGCCCACATTGGTGAAGTAGTCACTGTGGGAGGTGGGGGTGAAGGGCTTTGGCTAAAAAATACTGAGGCCCGGGAGTGGCCCTGCCGCCTACATGGTGCGGGCAATGAGGAGGCATTGTGGAGTGTCAATCAGTGAGAACACTGGCACCAGCCAAGCCAAGCGAGCCTGTGACGAGACAGACATAGGAGCCTTAGGAGCGCTGAGTGCCGGACTTCTCCCTTGAGGCCTGGCGGTGTGGGCCACATGTCTTGAAGAAGAGACTGGCTGCTGCATTGGCTGCTCTGCGGCACAGAGCTCCAACTCTCACTGCGGTGAGGATCAGCCGAAGGCAGCCGTTCCAGTAAAGGGGCCCTTTGGTGCTTTGAACTGGTGCTTGATACTGCACACTTCCTCACACTTCCTCACAAAACCTGATTTTTCCAGGGCTGCTGGGGGAGGACTGCCTCTCACCGACGGAGAGCACCATTGCCTGCTGACTGCCTTGCTAGTTGTGAAGCACTGCAGAGAGTAACCACACCTTGATTGAAGCGATTCTGCATGTCAGGGGCCTCCGCATGACCTGTTGATGTTGGGGGATGACCATAGGGCCCTGCTTCAAGACCTTGACATCATATATGCTCTCCTTTTCCTGGCACGCTTGTGGGTGACAGACGGGGTAAGACACACTTTTTCAATTTCTCTGGAGATGCATGGGACTGGTTGGTGATTGCCTGACACTCCACAGCTTTCTGCACTTCGCAGACTGCTGCCTCGACTTGTGGCAGTGTCACATTGAAGTGGCATGGCAGACGCCCCCAGACACTGCAGTATCTCCCGGACACTATGTATCGACATGGCCTCCCCTCGTAATGTATACATTTATCTGCTCTCCCTTTTTTTTCAGAGATGAGGGGTGAATGTTATGGGGCCGCGGTCTAGCCTAAACTTAGGAAATCTTTATTATACCACGCTTGCCCGAAGAAACATGGTGGTAAACACTGCACCGCTGGCGGTAACTACCGCCAACAGGCTGGAGGTCTGGACCGCCAAATAATGAAGCACATGAGAAACAGGCAGCGGCCACCCACCCACTGCCAACTTTGTAGTCCTGACGAGGACAGAGGGGGGGTCACCCACAGGCCGGTGGAAAGGCCCTACCCACCCACCAAATAATGAAACACCAGACAGCCATTAGTTCCGGTGCAGGAACCACCGCCAGGCAAACTGTGGCAGAAACTAACAATATAAAAGGAAACACTCGCCGGAGGCACACAGAAAACACCGACGCAGACATGGAGCAAGAGTTGGAGATAATGCCAGTGCTGCTCCTTGCCATATTCCTCCAGGACCGTGACCTACGATGAAGACGACGACGGTAAGTAACGCAGCCTAATTCACATGGGAAGAAAGGGCACAGTTACACAAACACCCCACCCACCCTGCAACGCACTCCCAACCCCTCCCACATCCCAAGACAGACATACCATAACAAAATGTACTTACCAGACACAAGCCAACAAAGAACAAACATGTGCACACCACACCTCAACAGTGAAATGCGAACAATGTCACTATATTGTGCCAACAGCACTACTAGGCACTGAAATCTATTTTACAAATCAAAGCAAATGTCCAAATAATGCCATTGGCCAGTCCATCGGTATGTCCCTGAAGGGCCAATACAGCCCAAACGTGACTCCCCCGTGTACAAAGGGTACTCCACTGGAAAGGGGCATGAATGGGGCAGACAGGCTCCTCAGGAAACAGGGACAGGGATGGTAGGGCTGGGGACTTAAGTCTGGAAGGGGGGGCTTGGGCCTAGGTTTGGGAGGTGAAGGGGGTTTGGGCTTGACCTTGGAAGGAGGGGGAGAGGGCTGGGACTGGATTTGGCAGAGGGACCTGGGGCAACATGGGGCTTCTTTCTCCCTGGGGAAGAGGCTCAGGAATGGGAAGGTCGGACTGGGGCAGACTTGGACATGGAAGGAGTGGAATGGGCAAGGACATAGGCACATTTAGGGACAAGAGGGGGTGGGACAGTGGGTTCAAACAGGTCAACACAGGGGAGGAAAAGCTTCTTAGGTGCAGTTGGAGTGGATTTGGAGGCACGTCTGGGAGTGGAGGTTGAGGGAGTGCTCGCATTAGGTGTAGGTGTCCCGTACATGGATGCAGGTGCCTGTAAAGTATGCTTATGTGTGGTGGATGTGTGTGGTGTGGATGTCTACGAATGTCTGAGGCCCTCATTCTGACCTTGGCGGTCTTTTCGCAAGACCGCCGAGTTACCGCCGCGGTAAAGACCGCCGACCGCGGCGGTATGCCGCTGCGCGTATTCCGACCGCTGGGAGCGTTCCGCCGGAATACCGCCAGCAGCCACACTGGCGGTCGGCGGGAAAGTGGAGACTGGTCAACCTCCACCGCCACGCCAGCAGAACACCGCCCACAGAATTACGACCCACATTTCTGTGTGGCGGTCTTCTGTTGGCGGTCTTCTGTTGGCGGTCACGTCCCTATGGCTCCCGTCGCCTCCCGGAGGACCAACGCACAAGGTAAGTTGATCGTCCGTGAGGGGAGGGGGTGGGGGGGTGTTGTGTGATGTGTGCGTGCATGGGGGTGTGCGTGTGAGTGTGTAGAGGGGGGTGTGAGTGCGTGCATGCGGGCGGGGAGTGCTGCTGTGCCTATGGGCGATGTGTGTAGTTCGGCGGGTGCGCATGTCGGCATGTATGTGTGCGGGTATGTGCCCCCGTTGTGCATGTGTGTGTAGGGGGTGTGTATATGTGCATGTTGGGGGTGTGTGCATGTCGGGGTGCGTGTATGTGCATGTCGGGGTGGGGGTGGGGAGGGGGTTCGTACCACCTCTGGGGGGTGGCAGGGGGGTGGAGGGTGTGGGGGAAGGACTCGGGGGGGCAGTGGGGGGTGGGGGAGACCCCTATCAGTGCCAGGGAAGGAATTCCCTGGCCCCGATAGTGCCTACCGCCATGGTTCGCATGGCGGTTCCCGAACGCCAGAAACCGCGGCGGTAAGCAGGGTCATGATACCGTTGGCGGTCTTGGGTCGACCGCCGGACCGGAGTGCGCAGACTCCAGCCCGTCGGTCATGACCGCCGTGGCTGTCGGAGTGGGGAAGTGGCGGTCGGTCGCGGCGGTGACCGCCGCAGTCAGAATGCCATTTTTAACACCGCCGGTCTGTTCGCGGTCCGACCGCCGCCTCTCCGCCGACCGCCAAGGTCAGAATGAGGGCCTGAGTGTTTTGGGAAGAGGGGGAGTGGACACAGTGGGAGAAGGCAGGCTGACAGTGTACATGGATGGTGTCTGGGTGTCTACAGGTCTGGTGAGTGTGCTGCAAGTGTCTGTCAATGTAGTGCAGGTGTGGTGTCTGGGGTGCATGTCTGGATGTCAGATGTTGTGGTGACTGCATGAATGGTGGCAGCAGCAGTGACTGAGGTTGCAGTGCATGTGGGTGTGCATGGTGAGGTGGCAGACAGGGTGGTGTGGGAGGTGGAACACTAGGGGAAGTGGCTGCTGTTGTGTGTGCTTTTGTATGTTGGGTGTGTGCCTGCCTGCTGTGGGAAGTGTGGTGCTTGTGTTTTTCTGTGTGCTTCTTGTGTGTTGATCTGTGTGCATGGCTGTCTGTATATGTTCTTGGGATAGATGAAGGGAGTGGGGTGCTGGAAGGGGTAGAGGTGGTGGGAAGGGGGCAGAAAGACCAGGGACACTGGCTGCAGTCAAAGAGGAGGCTAGAGCCTGCAAAGATCTCTGTATGGCAGACATGGCACTGTGAATGCCCTCCAGGTATGCATTGCATTGCTGCATCTGGGATGCTAGCCCCTGGATAGCATTCACGATGGTTGTCTGCCCTACAGAGATGGTCCTCAGGAGGTCAATAGCCTCCTCTGTGAGGGAAGTAGGGCTGACTGGGGAAGGGGATGAAGTGCCTGGGTCGAAGGAGACGCCCTGCCTCCTTCCTGAGCGGGCATGGGCAACTCAGTGGGGAGCAGCTGGGAGGGCAGTGATGGTTTGAGGGGTGGCGGAAGATGGCAAAGAATGGGTGGGTCCATAGGGTCCGCCTCCACCAGGGAGCTGCCAACGGAGGAGGTATCAGAGTCACTACCTACAGTGGTAGTTACCTCACCTGTGGTACTCCCTTCACCCTCCAACCCACTGGTCCCCTTGGCATCGCTCAACTCTGTCTCCTTGGAACTGTGGGCTGCTGCATCCCCACTCGCCGGTGCCTCAGCTCCCTCGCCAGATGATGCTAATGTACACAGGGACACAAGAACACAGGGGTGGGGAAACAAAACAAGGGAGAACATTGTTGAATTGTGAATATATGTACATTTTGGTTCACACACACTCCCATCCAGGTCACGCACGTACACTCAGCACAGTCAACATACATAATGAATGTGCCACTGACTAGTGGACAGGACCCCAAAATACACCACATAACCCTCATGGAACACAAACCTGATACACTGTGTGGAGTATACCCATGAGAGACCATGCCCAGCCAATGTACTTACAAGCCCATAAGGCCACAATAAATAGCAGATGCCTGCAAGGGGACCCCTCATAGGCAGGCAGACTGCCCAAACTAGCCCTTACACCATCCCAAGGACTTTGAGGGGCAGGACTGCAGAAACACACTTGTCCAAGTGACTGGCACTACAATGCATACATATTACAGCTCTAACATACATCTATCAAAGTGGTACCACAACAGTGTTGGTACTCACTTCCTTGTGTCTGCTGTGATGCCTTCAAGTGCCCATCCAGATCCGGATAGACCACCGCCAGAATGCAGGCCATGGGGGGGGTCAGGGTCCGACGGGCACCCCTTCTTCGTTGGGAGGCCTTCCCCAGCTGGGCCTCTCCAGTCTTCCTGGCCCAGCGCCTCAGGTCCTCCGACCGCTTCCTGTAGTCGGTGCTCTGCAGACCCACAGGCTCTGCACCTTCTTGGCGATGGCTTGCCACGGACCTTTCTTTTGATGGGCGCGGACCTGCATGGGACACACAGAGAAAAGAAACAGACATCAGTAGGTGTGCACCAAATAGAATTACCATGTCGTTCCATATGGAAGCCATTGTTGCTAGGCATGTTTTCAACTCACAGGCAGGATGTGCCAGAAAATCTACGGCTGGCCAGTCACATATCGGACACACATGCATACAGGCATCCGCCCCAATCATACACATCTAAGCATGACAGATGCCAACTCACCTGCTCCTTTGGTTGCCCGTACAACTTCACATACAGGGGTAGTACCCCATCCACCAGCTTCTGAAGCTTCTCCTCAGTGAAGGCCGGGCCCCGTTCCCCTTTAACTCGCACCATCTCAGGGACCAGAGTCAGGACACAGCAGCACATGCAGTGGAGTACTACTCTTCATGGGAATCAGGATGCAAGTGTCAAGGGTATGACAAAATGAGGCAGGTATTGCGGCGGTGTGCTCCGTCACCACCAGCGGCTACCATGATTGGCCCAGGTTCCAGATGGACAACCATGTAATGCAATGATCAGGTGCACAGCAGTGAACATCGCTTTCCGCCATGACGACTAACGCTAGCGGAATGAAGTCACTTCCGCTCTATCATACCTGGATGGCAGGAGGCTGCCATTTTGCTACCACCACGTCACCAGATCCTGGCCAGGGCCCTCATCCAGGGCCCAATTCTCTCCCCCCCTTCGTCGCTTGCTGACATGAATCTACAATCCTCACATGTACCCATCTTTGGAAGTGTGTCCACACTGTGATGCCATTATGACAGAGTTAACCTAGCCCACATTTGCCTGACGGTGTACCTCATACTTTCCGTTTGAGTGTGACCTACATGTCGTACAATTTAAAATACAGTGACATCATGGGATGCAAGTGTAAGCTGACACTCAGAATGTGTTTCTTTACTCCCCCATAGGTACAGACCAATGTGGCATGGGAGGGCCCCATCTGTATACAGACCCCTGGTAGATCTGGAAACTATGGCAGATCATCACATCATAATTACCTACATACTCAATAAAGCTGCAATCCATGACCTCTGTGCATTAATGCATCCTGTTCTGAAGCTAACCAATCGTAATCAGCATGCCATCCCTACAACTGTGCAGGTGCTATCTGTGCTCCATTTTTTGGCTACGGGCTCATTTCAGGTGACAGTGGGCATGGGTGCTGGGATCTCACAGCCAATGTTGAGCCTCACCCTGTCCAAATTCCTGGATTCATTCATTCAACGCTTGCAAATATAAGTCCAGTTTCCCCAAAGGGATGCACTTCCTGCCACCCAATCAGGTTTGTATGCCTTTGTTAATATCCCCCATGTGATAGGTGCCATTGATGAAACCCACCTAGCTCTCATACCCCCAAGAGTGAATGAACAGGTGTATCAGAATTGTAACAACTATCAATCCATGAATATACAATTGGTGTGTACTGCTGATCAGTACATTTCACATGTGAATGCCAGGTTCCCAGGATCAGTCCATGTTTCATTTGTCTTAAGAAACAGCAGTGTGCCACACATGATGGAACAACTACAAGGGGACAGAAGATGGCTCGTAGGTGAGTGCGTTTGACACTGGATCAGTACATAGCTGACAGCCAGGTTGTATGCAAGTAAAGGCAGTTTGTTCAAGTCCTCTTTCGCACACTTTTGCAGGTGATCCTGGCTACCCAAACTTGCAATGGCTCCTGACAGCTGTGAGGAATCCCAGGACAGATGCAGAGTGGAAGTATAATGAGGCCCATGGACGTAGTAGGAGGGCGATTGAGCACACCATAGGTCTCCTGAAGGCTAGATTCCGTTGTCTCCATCTCTCTGGGGGATCCCTGTGCTATGTCCCTGACAAGGTGCGTAAGATAGTGGTGGCCTGCTGCTGCATGCTGCACGACTTGGCTGTGAGGAAAGCTATACCCCTTCTGGAAGAGGAAGGTGCTGTCCAACCAGCCCTGCAAACTCAGAGAGGGGATGAGAATGATGGTGAGGAAGAAGAGGGGGAAGATCTCAACTCCAGGACCCAGCTAATCCACCTATACTTCCAGTGACTCTAGGTACTCTTCAATGATGCTAATGTCTTCACTGCATAGTTTCAGTCTGACCATGTCATAAGTACTGTGGTGTCTGTGGTGTCTATTGAGAGTGACAGTGGTAAATCATGACTGAAGTGGCAGGTGCCAGGTAATACAATTGTATGTACAGTGTAACATAGTTCAGTTACTAAAGTGTGTTGGATCTCCTCCTGCAATAAATGTGGGATTATGATGGTAACTGGCTAATGCATTCACATTCACAATTCATCTCTCATATTGATTAAGGACATAGAATATGAGTGCACAGGTGTTTTTATTCAATGGCAATATATACATAAGTGTTGGTACAGTGAAAAGGAATGGGCACATGGCATACTCAAGTACATATGTTCAACTCTTGGTTGCACTGGAGTATAGTCCATCTGTCCAATGTAAGATGGTGTGATGGCAGTGACATCTAAACAAGCTAGCTCAGTGGCACACAATAGAGACAGTTCAGGGCAGAGTCACTTCCTGGTGCTGGGCTTGGTCTTGGCTAGTGTTTCAGTAGCATATCTGGGTCTGAGAGCATGTTTGCGAAGGTGCAGCTGCGTTACATTGATAGGGGTGCTGATGTCCTGATGCAGTGCCACCAGTCCAGTGGATGCTGCAGATGTAGATGGTAGGGCAGTGTCCTGGATAGTGATAGGGACCTGCAGGTGGGTAGAGGACTCAGGCTGACTGTGGTACTGGTGCTGCAGCAGCCCTGCAATGGAGGCCATGGTGGCATTGAGCTGTTTCCATTGCTCCATGGCCTCCTAGTGGTGTGCTACCTGCAGCCTCTGACTCTGCTCCAAGTTGGCCGGGATCTGTCCCATCCTGTCCTAGGTATGGTGGTATGCTCCCAAGACCTCAGATAGCACCTCCTGGGTTGCTGCACCCATCCTTTGGCCTCCCACCTGGGCCACTGATGCCCTCCCACTGGGCCTAGCCCCCTGTGCCTGTGTCACCTGCAAAGGTCTAGCAGTCCCACTTGCACTGGGGCCTTCGTCATCCTGCCTGTTGGTGGGTGGAGACTCTGGCTTCTGTACATGTGGGCCACCAGTCTGTGGCCAGAAGACACTAATGTGGGGTTGTTTGGCCAGAGCTGATGATGGTGGCTGGGTGGTAGGGGTGTCAGTGGTATCCTAGGTGGGGTTGCTGGAGGGTGACAGTCCAGGACTGTGTGATGGACCAGGGAGTTCCTCTATTTCAAGGTATCCCTCTGCACTCTACTGAGAGGGGCCTCTGTCTTCAGGTGGGGCGCTGCCACTCATTGACGTCTCCGTCCAAGTGACATGGGTGATGGTGCCTGTGTGTGGGGGAATAGACAGGAGGGTGTCAGGTACTTTATCGGCAATTGCAGCACAGCTCTGCACTATTTGATGGTTATATTCCCCTGTTGTGGCATTCAAGGTCCCTTTCTGTGAATTTGGTTGCATTTTATGTGGGGTTGGAGGTGCATTGTGGGTGCTGTAGTGCCACTGGGGTAGGTTACTGTGCCCAGGGGGCTGGGTGGTGTTCTGTTTGTGGGATTGTGGGCATGCAGGGAAGTTGGATGTGGGTGTTGGGGACTAGGTAGGGGATGGGGTCCTGGTGGTAGTAAGGGTGATGGGGTGATACATGCATTACAGGTGTGGTGACTGTTAAGGTATTGTAGTTGACTTACCTGAGTCCAGTCCTCCAGTGAGTCCGGTGAGGCCCTCTGGGTGCAGGATAGCCAGGACCTTCTCCTTCCAGTTGATGTATTTGGGGGTGTAGGTGGGGGACCACCACCAGTCTTTTGTACGGTGATGTTGTGCGTGGATGCCATTGACCAGACCTTCCCGCGCAGGTCGTTTCATCTCTTCCAAATGTCGCCCCTTGTGCGTGGATGGTTTCCCAGTGCATTGACCTTGTTGACTATCATCTGCTATAGCTCCATCTTCCTGACCCCTGGTGTCTGCTGCACCTGTGCCCCGAATAGTTGTGGCTCTACCCTGAGTATTTCATCCACCATGGTCCTTAGCTCCCTGTCTGTGAAGAGGGAGTGCTCAGGGGTGCCATGGTGTGTGTTGTGGGTGGTGTGTTGTAGGTGTATTGGTGAGGGTGCTATTGTGTGGTTGGGTGTGTGGCTTGTGATGGTGTTTGGGGTATGTATGTGTTTTGGTGGTGTGTTTGCGTGTGTTACTTGTGTAATGGTTGGCTCAGTGTATGTGTGTTATGTTGTCAATATCTGTCTTGCTATTCTGATGCAAAGGATTGTGGTGGGTGTATGTGAGTGTATTATAGTGTTTTGGATGTGTGTCAGGTGTGTGGGTTACACATTTGCCAATGTGTTCATTTGTTGTTGGTGGGTCCCATTGCTGGCCGTGGCGGGCAGTATTGTCCATTGTCGTTGGGCATTCAATATCCACCATGCTGATTTGTGCATCATTATTTGGTGATCAGAGGATTTGTCTGCATGGTGGTGGCGGGGTGGGGTGTACTGCCTTTCCACCGTCGTAGGCCCTGGTGGTGGCTGGAGGTTGCAGGATTTTTGGAGGTTTGACTTATTGGCATCATTATTTGGCAGTGTGCAGTCTACCGCCACTGGCGGTCGTCTGTTCACTGTCGCCATGGCAGTCGACGATGATTACCGCCACGTTCATAATGAGGGCCATAGTTAAGGTTCTGTACCACAGATGGGCCCCAGAGATCTCCTCCTCCATGAAAAAGGATGTCCCCTTTAATGTCTGCCCGGTTTTCCCCCATCAGTTCACAACTGGTTAACCCTTGCCTGGTTTGGTTATTTGGTTGTTTGGGCGGAAACATGTTGTCCCTCTGCTCTGTTGGTATTTACATTGTTCTGTTATTGATCAAAATGTTTGCAGTTCCTACCAACGCCTCTTCCTGGCCCAGATCGCCGCTAACAGCCATTGTTATGCACTGTATGCGCGGCCACACCCTCGCTACCACATGCATTACGCCCAGACGATGGGCGATGCATCCAGTCATTTATGACCCATTTAAATATACTTACGTGGAATGGGAGAGGCATGCACATGCCTTTGTGCTGCTATTCAGTCTACTCCACTCTAAACATTTTGAACTGCTACAGAAGACTCATCTCATACAAGCAGAAAGCAACAAACTGCAGCAACGTTGGCATGGGCAGGTATTTGCACCAATTATCCACTTATGCCGGGGCGTCCTGCTATGTGTTAGGCCTAGGACCCTATTTGTAGTCGCTGACATAGAGCAAGACTGGGAGGGCCGATATGTAATAGTAATGGGCCACCTAGATGGCCGCTCCATCCTTCGGGGATCTATTTATGCCCCAAATCCAGATTAAACCACCTTTTTCCATGCGCTCTAGAACATCATGCTGGAGTGCCAAACCATAGCTCATCAGGGGATTTTAACAGTGTCCTAGGCATCACTCTTGATCACTCCTTCCCTCTATTACCCTGCACACTTGCAACCGCCAATGCACAAATGTTGACAGATTGGCTCAATCAGTGGCAGCTGACCGACTTGTGGCGCTCCCGGAACACTTTCACGAGGGTGCACTCCTACTCGGTACCTCACAATTTACATGCTCACATTGATAGGTTGGCTGATTACCAAGGACTTCTCCAAGTTACAACATACACTTATGGGCCTGGAGACTTGGGTAGCTACTGATCTCATTGCCCCACGAGATCTGTCAAAAATGCTGCACGAACATGTAACACTGTTGGAAAGACTGCAGTGCTTTAATTATGCCGTACACTAGGTTCACACAGAAGCTAAATGGCTGTTGGTGTGGCTTATCAGGCAGGATCGGCCTCAGCGACCCATAAGGATGTTGAGCTCCGAAGCAGGCCCCATAGTCTATTCACAACACGCTATTCACAATGAGCTCACACGACACTACACACTGGTGTATCATTCCCTTGGTATGCAGACTCCGATACCTATAAGTCCTTCTTCACCAACCTGATGCGGCCCCCAATTACCCTGGACCAGAGAATTTACCTGGATGGTCCCATTCTGTTGGCAGAAATTAAAGATGCCATTAAATCATTGCCCCCTGGCAGTTCACCCATGCCTGATGGTGTGCCGACAGAGTTATACAAGGTCTGTGCATCTCAGTTAGCCCTATACTTGTTGATAGTGTATGAAGAGGACCTCTCCATCTGCAGCCTCTCTGCCTCCCAGCAAGAGGCATCTGTCATCTCTTTGCCCAAACCCAACAAACACCCTGAGCTCATTGGCTCTTATAGACCTTTGGTCCCGTCTTTAGTCCACCAAAAATAAAATGGGTTAGTCCCAGCATGCAACACCTCCCTGAATTTATGTCATTTCTTCAGAGTGATGACTTATGCCCATGAATCATAGCCTCGTACTGGGTGCCTGGTCTTAGATCTTGAAAAGATTTTTGACTCCTTGGAGTCGGGGTACCTGTTTGCTGTGCTGTCATGCTATGGCATCAGGCACTGCTTTCTTCGCTTAGTGAAATTGTTCTACATTAACCCCCTCATTAGGGTCAAAATGGGGCCTTTTATCTCAGGAGCCAGGAGTACAAGGGGACGAGACAGTGCTTCCAGCTATCGCTCCTACTGTTTTCCCTCGCAATTGAGCTGCTGACACTGGCAATGCAACATGCAGGGTTGTCATGGGTCATCCCACTGGGTGATGGAATACATGTTATATCTGTAAGTAAGTAAGTAATAATTTATTATACAGATAATAAAATCCAATACAAACGAACAAGGAAACAAAAAAAATCTGTGACAATCAAAATAAATACCCTCAAGGACTGAATTCAAACTAAAAGCACATCATAAGCTGCGCATGCGACATGTTAAAAGATGTTTCTCCTAATAATAAATAAAATACAAATCACCCAACCCAAAGCCCCACATAAAACACAAGGCAGTATACATAGGCACAGCCTTAAGGTGCATGGTGCATGAATTAGTAATTGTGCTAAGCTTCAGCTTATACCGTTAGAGCTCCTCATCCTAACCAATAGTGAGCAAAATAACAAGAGCATGGAAAAATTCCAACTAGACGTGTTCTTTGCTTGCAGTGCCATTAAATTTAGATCGTGCAATTTTAATACATTTGGTCAGTAACACATTTAGCACTGGATTGCCAGGGTCTAGAGAATGGAAAATAGCTTGTCGACAGGATCGGACTCCTAATTTGATCCATTTGCTCCGGAGCAAGAGTCTACGCACCTTTAGTAGAGCAGGGCACAGACAAACCGCATGGTCAATGGTTTAGTCCGCATTACTACAGCCTCTACATGTCACCCTGTCCCCGGGGGGTAGCTGCCATTTGGGCCGGTGTTTTAAAAAAACCCAATCACTCATCCTTAGGGCAAGAAAGGCCTTTTTCAACCAAAACCCGTATGTACAAGAGAAAAAACTGGAGGGCATACCTGGCTTAAAGGAACCAATTACTGCCCAGGCATGCTTCTGAATGATAAGAATACAGTTGGATAAGACTTTTAATCTCTGATTAAACAAGGAATAGGGGGGATTATTTTCCCAAAGATTGCCAGCAACCAATCGCCGTTTGCATTCAACCAAAAATTGGGAATAGGTGCACTTCGATTTTGGCTCGCTAATTACTTGCCACAGGACCGCCTCCAAGTGGCCGTCCGAGGCCTGACGCATTTTATAACACAACTTCAAAGAAGCACCAGCGTCAACTGCCACCAAAACCAGAAGCCCAAATTCCAGCTGTACCTGAGCGGGTGAGGCCAGGTGTAGAACATGAAAGACTCTCTTGTAGATTTTACTTACGAACCTATTTAATATGCAAGAGCCTTTGCCCAACAGAATTTCTTGACCATAGTCCAACGAAGGAGTGATTTTTGCTATCATAACATACATTAAAGGAAGAAGGGTCGGCCCCTTTAAAACCTTAGCTAATTTGGAAAAGGCCACCTTCAAGGCCACAGCTTTAAGTTCCATTACCTTCTTATGTATAACAAAACTGCCCCTGGAATCAAAAAGTACTCCTAGATATTTGTAGGACTGGTCGGTAACAAATTTACGTTTTTTATAGTACCAGCTAAAGGCCAAATGTTTTTTCCTCCCAAAGGGGACCACTTTTGTTTTAGACAAGTTAACTTCTAACTGATTGGCGGAAGTATACGTTGCAAGTTGGTTGAGCAACCGTTGAAGACTGATCATAGTGCAATTAAACAAAACAAGGTCGTCGG
Organism: Pleurodeles waltl; assembly: GCF_031143425.1. Lineage (NCBI taxonomy): Eukaryota > Metazoa > Chordata > Amphibia > Caudata > Salamandridae > Pleurodeles > Pleurodeles waltl. The sequence continues at coordinate 206,395,762 of NC_090447.1, forward strand.
CATAAAGCAGGTGACTAAGCCTGAAGCCACCAATCTTGAGGGGATTAGAGTTGATGGCGTCAAGAGGTGTTGACATATCTGCAATGAACAGATTAAAAAGAAGAGGAGCCCATACACAACCCTATTTCACACCACAAGTGGTGGGAATTTTCCTAGATTATGAGCGCCCGTCACCAAGCTTAATATGGACCAAGGTGTTAGTATGGAGTTCCATAATGGCACCCAAAAGAACTGGGGGAATGCCACAGTTTTGTAGTTTGGCCCATAGGGCACTCTGGGGGATCCGATCGAATGCTGCCTTGAAGTCCACAAAGCAGCAATTCAGCATCAGGCCTGACGAGATTGACCTATCAAGATAGAGAGTGCTAATAAATTAGATGAAGTGCCTGAATCAACAGAGAACCCTGTTTGGACTATGGGAATTAGTGACTTCGATTCAGCCCTAGCACGGAGATCCTGCAACAAAAGGCTGGCATAGAACTTTGCCTCATTGTCCAGCAGGGCTATCATCCTAAAATTGGCAGGATCTGATCTTGAGCCATTTTTTATATAGAGGATGAAGGATGGCACCATGCCAGGACTCAGGTATGGTTGAAGTTAAAAGGCAATGTTCAAACAAATGTGCAAAATGGTTGGCCCAGAGGAGGGGATTCTTTTCAACACCAGAGCAGTACGTGCTCTATTGGCGACTAAAATGCAAAAACCCAGCACTCCCAAAACAACGTAATTTATGCATTGTGCTGATATGTTGTGGTTTAACCTTTTGCATTGCAGAGTTCAATCCTGAAAACTTATTTTTAACATGCTTACAAATACTGTTCCTCTGCAATGTATTGCTGCAGGTTTTCAGAGTGTGTTAGGGTGTGGCCCCTTTCCAGGGCCTTCCAGAGACTTTCCCTGCAACATGCCTGGGCGTGGTTGTGGGCTGGGCCAAGACTCTATAAAAGAGAGCCAGCCCAACTCACAGTGCTCACTATTCAGAGGTCCCGGTGCAGAGCAGCAGCTTCTTCCTGAGCTCCTGTCCCGGCGACCTATTTGGATCTTCCAGTCTTCTGCCCTTCATCCTTCATTGGTGATCATTGTTCCAGGCGGTAAGACGGTGGTTGGACTGTCCCGACACCGTAATCGAGAATTTTCATACTCTTGGTTTAATTCTTTAATGAGTAACAGATTACTTGCGCGCTACCATTTCTTAACATTTATATGGTAGTTTACAAATAGGCAAGATGCGCAATTTGTTTCATAAAGGTTTTGGCTTTGTTATTCATTGCGTGCTACCATTTCTTGACATTTGCATGGTGGCTTAAGAATCGGCAAGACGCGCGATTCGTTTTATGGTGTTTAAACATTGTTGTCCATTGCGCGCTACTATTTCTAGGTATTTACATGATGTCTTACGAATTGGCAAGACACGCAATTCGTTTCATGAGGATTTAACTTTGTTGTTCATTGGGCGCTACCATTTCTTGACATTTACATGGTGGTTTAAAAATCGGCAAAAGAAGCGCGATTCGTTTCATTCTACTTTGATCTTTTTATTCATTGTGAGCTGTTATTTCTTGGCAATGACATTGTGTTTTACGAATCGGCAAGACACGCGATTCGTTTAATGATGATTTGACTTTGATATTCATTGCGTGCTACCATTTCTTGGTATTTTACATGGTGACACTCGAATCGGCAAGACGCGCGATTCTCTCCTTGAGTTTAATTCATGTTGTTTATTGTATGCCACTATTCTAAGATATTTATTATGTAATATTCGAGTTGACAAGTTATGTGATTTGTTTCCTGAATCCATGTTGTGTTATTCATGGTGCACAATACTCTTATGGTGTTTTATATATATATATATATATATATATATATATATATATATATATATATATGCATATATATCTGCAATATGCGCAATTTGTGTTGAAACATTTTAAGAGTACACCGAAGGCCAGAGTTTCTAGATGCAATATTGTATGGTCCTAGTATGCATTCTCAAAACAGGATTTAGTCAGAATGTTTTTCTGATTCTCATGTAAAGGAAAGTACTTGAATAAGAAAGTTTTCATTTAATTCATCTTGATTCCCCTACAGGTATCCGGCCATCTTGAAAGTTAGTCATTTTAAACTTAATTCTTAGATTGTTCATGTTTTCAGAATGACTAGGCTTAGAATCATAGTCTAGTATTGATTTCAGGAGATATAATGTTCATTTTGTGTGTTCTAACCTTTTTCTTACTACAGGCCTCCTTCCCAGCTGGTCCCTTCCTAATCCCCCCTTCCCCTCTTGAACTCTCTCAGCCTCTGTGATTTATCTATCAGAGTCTTGGAGCTGTTCAGTGGTGGACGTGTTGGGAACGTGCACAGGCCCTGAGGATCTGGTGACTCTGACAATCCTGCTTGAATAATGCCTGTGGAAGACCATTGGGACCGGGGGCTCCAAATTGCTTATCCTTCGCTATCCGAAAAACGGGTGGTCAAGTAGGCCGCCCACGCTCCTTCTGAAATGTCAACAACGCCCGAGCCCCTTTGGTTACTGTTTAGATTATTGATAAGGGGCCAAAATTTCATGGAGGTTGAATCTCTACTTGTACTTAAAAGTTTGACCCAATACTGGTTGAGCTAGGTCTGATAGTCATCATAAACATCCTTCCTATAATCTTTCCTCAGTTGATTATATTCAATGAATAGACACTCAGAATCGGGGCTTTTCCTGATTGCCCTTGCTAGCCTATTCCGTGCATTCTTTAAGTTCTTGGTTCCCCTGGAGACAACAAAATACAGGGATGGGGCACAATTGCGCGCGGATTGATGGAATTTTGACCATAAAAGGCAAGAAAGTTTGTCCCACTACTTAATTCGGGACACACAACCCAATCCCTCAGAATTAAAAAAGTTAATACATTCAATCAGTACAGCACCGCTAATAGAAGCATTCCATTTTATGCGCTTTAGTGATTCGAAACAAGCGCCACCACCCACTGTCCGCATGAAATCATAAGCAGAAAATCTTGATTTAATAGATACAATTTGAGGACAATGGTCGCTCTCACTCCGGGGGGAAATCAGAAACCTTTCAATGAGGGGAAACAATTCAATATTACAGATGGTTTAATCTAAATAGGAGTGAGATCGACCATCGGATCTTGTCCACCGTGGGGGGGGGCATCATCACGTAAGCGACCATTCAAAACTTTGAAACCCATACTGTTAAAATGCATTACTAAGTATTCTCCCAGTGGGTAGTGCAGACAACCCTGGGGCCTTAATTGTTCGGGAATTAACTAGTGGTTACCACAATCTGGACCCTCAAGAGCCTCCGTTGTATCCTGAAACAGGTTCATGTTGAAATCACCAGTTATAAGATAGCTGGCACATGGGTAATCCCCAACTAAATTGGCTACAATCTGCATCAGTCGAGACAACCTTCCCCTTTTTTTCTTAGTTCCGGGGGCAATGTAAACATTGATTATTATGAGGGTCTCCTGCACAGTCCCAATCCTTATGACAATCATCTGGATCCAGTTATTATCCCAGATCAGAGGTAGTATACTCCCATCTAATTTGACGGTCACATAAATGGCCAAACCACCCTTGGCACAGCCATTCTTGCTCGTTCTATGGGCATATTTCCATATTTCTAGGTACCCTGGCAGTGGACAACCATGCTCAGCCCAGGTTTCCTGGAGGGCAATTACATTGTGACTGTTGAAAAATGTTAAAAGGTTGGGCGAAGTAAACTTATGCACAACCCTATTAATGTTCCATGAGCATAGGGACAGATATTCAGGTGTTAGAACAGAACCGCCCACCCGTGATGGTCAATGGGGATGACTGTGCAAGACGGTGGATGGCAGCCGATCCCGATTAAAAAACTCAGAAGAACCAGAGCCAGTATGGGAAGTACTATTAAAAGAGGAGGAGCCACCCAGGGCACTTCTCAAGATTGAGAATTGTTTCAGAACTGTGGGAGCCATCAAACATTGAGATTCTGATAGTAACACAGGGTAGCCAGACTCCTTAGAGGGAGTTATTGTAATACCCCATGAGCTAAATAAATCTCTCCTGGAGAGAATAGACTGAGCTATTGTGGCAGACGTTAGTGTAACCAAGGTAGAGTCTCTTGGATAGGCCCCCTAGAATCCAAGAATTTGATGGACACAATTTCCTTAGAACCAATGTAGTTAAGATCCGAGGTAGCATTAAGGAGTCTTAAAATATTCCCCCTGTTCAATATGTCGTGGGGGACCCTAGAACGATATTCTGGGTAAACACAAGTTTTAAAGTTGAGCTTTCCACTCGAGTCCTGAAAAGGTGCATGGGAACTGGAGGCTGTGGCGGTTCCTCTACCATCGGTAGTCCTGCAGGACCCCCTGGGACCAGATTTTCAACAGAAACGGTCCGCTGGTTTGAAGGCAAGATTGCAGGACCCCCGGGGACAAGATTTTCAATGCAAACGGTCCGCAGGCTTAGAGGCAAGATTGCAGGAGAACTGCTTCTGTTAGCAGATGCCAATTTAGAGGAACTCGGGGAACCGAGGGCCGGAACATCAGCAATCGTATTCCCATGGACAGTTTTGGATACAAACAGTGTGGTGATTGGGCGAGCAGGTCCTCCACCACCCCAATGAGGGGCTGCCGAAACCAACACAGTGCTGGAGTTGCATTTCTCACCCGAAACCAAGTAGTCCTTAAAGAAGGAATCAGTTTCCTGCCCAGTTTTTCCCTCAGAGGGAACATTGACAGGCACAAGCTGGAGGGGGTTGGAAGGTGAAGTCACCCTAGGAGCACCTTGGGGCTGCAAGGGCAGCTGCACCTCGGGACGGGCCGATAGTTGGACGTTTGTCAAAGACCCTTGAAGAGGTTGGCTCCGCCTACCATTCCGTTGTTTGCAGAGTCTTTTTGTTCCCTCTTACTCAACAAAGGGAGAGCCACAATGTCGACTTCTGAGGATGTTGGTAGAACTAAGGCAGGTTGTGAAGGGGTGCTGGGAAGATGAGAAGAGGCAGACACCACGGGCTCAAGCTCAAGAGAAGGGGAAGACGTGGATGCATCCAAGGCCTCAATGACAGACTCCGGAGCCCCGGTAGTAGCTCGCCTAGAATGATTGATCAAAGTTACACTCTTGACTGAACAGAGTTTGCCCAAAGTTTCTGGCTGGGAGGACCCCCGAACCAAATCAAAAGGAGCGCTCGGATTCGACGAGGGAACCGAGGACACAGGAGCTGAAGATAGCCTCTTGATTTCGCATACAACTAAACTTAAAATGGTAGGCAAGGATGACAAACTTTCGATGATTGGAGAACAGGAACATGACGGTTGTACATAATTGGAGCTTGTCTGTGCTCTAGTAATAAGCTGGTTGAGATTCTCAATTTTTTGATCGATGCAAGCTACATAAGAAGCCAATGTGTTCAGCAGATCAACTTGGACATCCAGTTTATCAGAGTGGTAGTTCAGAGCCAGCACAGTCGATTGAAGAGTTTGCAGAAGTTGAGGCCAGGCCGAGCTGGTTTCCATGAGCATAAGAGGGGGCACAGAGTTAGGGTCCTTGCCGGTACAGCTCAGAGGATTAGATTGAAGACAGGAGAGGTCAATGAGTGATTGGTCATTAAGCTCACCTCTGATGAACTTGGTTTGAGAGCTGTGGGCGGCCCCACTAGAAGACTTTAATGGTAACATTGGATGGATGCTACCAGTTGAACTCCGGATCCATTGGGCTGCCGGGGGGCTGGATGGCAGGAAGGAGCTGTGGTCCTGCAGGGGATCATGGCAGCCTGCAGACGACCCAAATGGCCCAGCCAACCTATGAGGAGCTGCTGGAGAGGCCACTGAAGGAGGCACCCCCACCCCTTCAATTAAGGAAAGGTCACTGGAGATGGTTATCAGAGAGAGTTCGAGTTTTGGTGAGGGTACAGCCCACTGATCCTCAAGGGGTGGCGAATGGCTCACTTCCCTCTGAGAAGCTAACTAGGGGAAAACAGGTGAAGCAGGAGAAGCTGGACAGTAAACCTGTGCCACTGTTGTGAGGTGGCCACAAACAATAGATGAAGGATTGGTGACTGCAGGCTTCATGAGAGCACTCTGTCCTGGTTCTGACTTAATCTCCCCACCATTTGTCGAGAGTTCCAATTGAGGTTTTTTCTTAAAATATGACAATAGAGAGGTCTTGCAAGGCTTCAAGGGGCATGGATATGGCATAAGAACAGCAGCAAGTTGAGACTTGAATGTCTCAGAACTAGGCGGACCGGCAGCCTGTGAGAAGGGTGCCACTGAAATAACAGAGGCTGACGGTGAGGCTGATGGTAAAGGCGAGGAGGCATTGCCTACATCAACATCACGGCAGCATTTCTTGCACTTTTGAGGGTTCGGGTGCTCCTTCCTTATTTTACTAGACCTCATAGTGCAGCAGGGTCCGGATGCTTCCCTTGAAGCAGGGAGAACTCCTGAGGAGGAGAGTGACACTCAACGTAAGTGGATAAAACTTGAGAGGCGCTTTGCGGCGCTCAGTTGAGAGATCAGCGCACCAATTGAACCAGCAGACTAGAGTGCATGGAAGATGGCGTCCTGATTGAATTGGGAGGCAAGGGGAGGCAAGAGACAAAGGGACACAGGCAACACGGTCCAGACAAGCCGCACTGGCGTGGCGCCAGCCGCTTCCGTCGGAACCGGATGCCTACGACCAACAGTGGAGTTCATGAACTACCCAGCTTGAGGCAACTTGTAAGATCTCAGACATCTGCCAGGGGTTGCCGTCTCTTGCCGTCTCTTGCGATGCCCCTCTGGTGCTCCTGTGTTGCACTTCTGTTGCTCCGTTGTTACTCCTGTATGACTCCTTAGCGACTTCCTCCCACAAGACCAGTCCTGCTGTTCCGAGGAGATCGATGCTGTCCCAGAGATTCCCCGTATGGCCACCTCGTCGCGAAGGGAGAGCAGGGTGGACCCAGCGGGGCCCTGGCCCGACCCCCTCCGGGCCCAAGGCTCCTCGAACAGGCGGGCCCAGGTCCAGGAAGTCAGAGACAGGCAATTAGTAGGTAGTAGAGGGGAGAGGTTAGCAGTCAGAACAGGAAGACGCCCGTCTGGTCCGCTGAGCGGGGCAGTCCCTCACTCTCACGAGCTGCTCTCCGTACGGCCCCTTGGTCCTCCTCAGCCCCCGACTCCTGCTCCCAGTTGCGACTGCAGCTCCGGGCATTTGGTGGCTCAGAGGCGCTGCCCCCTCTGCATCTACAAGACCAGCGGGTGCGAGTGTGGGAGCGGGCCTCTCGTACTCAAGCACTAATCCAAATGCCGGCACTAGCCTGGCCTCAGCAACAGCTCCCGGTGTCCAGCGTCCGCAGCAACTCTGAAGCCCCGCCTCCCTGTGTGACGCGACCTCTCTGAATATACAGACAATATTTTGATTTACATCAGGGACATGCACAGCACTCCTACCATGATTGCTTCAACTTTAGCCCATTTTGCTACAATTTCTGGTCTTCAAGTAAATTGGACCAAATCATGTTTGTTCCCTTTTCTTCCTGATGTTTCCAATCTCTACTTTGTGCTTGGTGGGGCATGACAGGACTGGCAGCAACACACATTCAGGTACCTCGGGTGCAGGTGTACCATTCCATGACTGACCTTTTTGTGAATGCCATTGTGAAGGCAACATCACTCAAGAGATAACATCTCTGCTTTCCCAGATGGCTTTCTGGTGCACACTGTTCCTGGCAGTACTCTGCAGGCCTACACACAAGGGGGGGTACCTGTACAGGCATGGTACACTGACAACATATGAGATGTTGATGGAGAGAGATGACCTAGTCCTGGGCCAATTTTTGATACATAACTCATTGCTCACCACACTAGGAGCCCTCTGGGCAGAAATGACCAGCAAACCACCTATGCATCTTGCAATCCAATATTCACGAGAGATAGGTAGGGGTAGACACCTCATACCTTGGTTTACTGAATCTGTCAACTCACATACTATTCCACAGCTTCTCACCCGGTGGCAGTACTGGGAGGTGGACTCAACACGCCCTTTCACTGATGTGGAATGGGCCATCCTACTAGAAGGTCCAGGGCACGTGCCACGAAACACCCGGTTTGAGCTTATTCAGATTTATATTGTACACAGAGCTTATCTCACACCTGCCAATATCAATAGATTTGATCTCAAAGAGGATGCACCTTCATAGATGCTGACTTGCTGCATATTCTTTCGTCTTGCCCTTTCCTACATGCATATTGGGCCGGCATAACTTCATGTTTATCTGTGTGCACTGAACATCCGGATCTACATAGGTGGGAAATATGCCTCCTGGGATTATATTGTAGGTGTAAAACTTCCTGATTTCTGAACTTGGGCTTCATTGTTGCTAAGTGTCTTATAACCCGTAGACGGCAATCACCTGAACCCCCTTTGATCGCAGTTTCAGAGCGCTCACTGCACAATTGGGCACAGGCAGGAAGCAAACCTGCATCGGGAAGACACGCTTGGACTGAAGAAGTACCCTAATCTGCCTATTGGGACACTATGAAGAAGTACCCTAATCTGCCTATTGGGACACTATTTTATTTGATTTGAAGTCTCATCACACACACTAGATAGATGGTAATACTGAATTGCTGTTAGAGGCTGTTAGTGGTTGTGGGAAGCTGTTGTTATTGGTTCTGTTTATCATGATGCCCTTCACACACACAATTTACTGGGTTATTGGCAGTGGTAATTTATACTGTGTCGGGCAAAGATAGAGAATAGGAGGAGTGGCGACATCGCCAAGCAGTGTGGTCTGTTAAGTTGTTTCATTTGGGGGGAGGGGTTTAGTGTTAGGTGTTTCCTAAAATGTAATGACCTGTACTCTGGAACAACTGTGATTCCCCTGGCATACCACGTTAGTTACTTTTTGTTACAGGGGTTGCCATATAGCCATTTTATTGATCACGCAAATATGTACCTTTTGGACATATGTCCTACTTTGCAGCTAAGTTCCAGCATTTCTCCTATCACCTGGGCTTACTGGTGTTCGCCGACTATTGTAACTCGATTGTATTATTGGCATAACATGATTACTACCATATTTTGACTACTTTATATGCCACTATGTCTTCCACTGTATATCATGTTATTCAACATTTTTCTTTGATTTTGTATTGTATTAATGAAAAATTCTCAATAAACAGATTCAAACTAAAAAAATGAAGCTCCAGCGATGACCAGCCCATCTCACAATGACCTACGTAATGCATGACCTGCACCTTGTGCCAAAAACATCCTCCTCACAACCCACGCCAATGTGAACAGCACCCTTTCTGCTGCACTTGAGAATGTATATCTTCTGCTGTACTAACCAGGTCCCTATATCTGATCCAAACTCCATTGTGGTCAGCCTAAACTTGTGATTTTCCCCTGGTCTAGCACAACCAGATAACCATGAGTGGTGCTTTGTGTTTTTAGGTGCTATTGTCACCTAAAACATAACTCTGGTTTACTGATTGGAGTTTTTGTCATTTTATTTATTGAAATTTACTCCATTGTCCTTATTTGGTTTGGGTGTTTCTACTTTATCACTCCTTGTTTGCTGCATAAATACCTTACACATTGCCTCTGAGTTAATCCTGACTGCTTTTGTTACAGGCTACCTGAGAGTTAAGCATTGGTTTATTTAACAACTTTTGTGGTTCACCCTGACAAAGATGATGTTTATTAATTGAGTGAGACCTCCACCCTTCTAAACTAATAACCCAATTTCTTATAGCCATCCTCTGGCAGGCATAACAATTTGATGCAATCCCAGGTTTACACATTTTTGTAAATCTGTAACTGTGTTAAATTCATGGTTGCATGCACAGGAACACTATGCATCCCAGTTCCAAATCTAATGCAAAACACTGCGTTGTGTTACATTTTTTATAAAGACATGCAAGGAGGTGTAAATCACCCCTTGTGTGCCTTTGTAAATATCGCTGAAGCTTCTGTTTTGTCCTTGCGTTGCCTTGCATAGGGCAAGCACAGTGCTAAGGTTTAGTGAGTCTAGGCCTACATTTCTATCTTAGCCCACTGCCAGTGCCGATCCCTCCTTCAACCTCAACAGTTCCCGCTACGCCAGATTACAAACAAATTATAATAAAACGTGAGAACCAGATCAATCTTGATTTCTTTTCTAGCTGTACTCATTCAAACTACTATGATATGGAATTCATGATTTATAACCATCTGAAAATCCGAACAGCGTTAAAAACCTAGATCTTTCCATGTTCATAGCTAATATGTTATTGTAAATCCTAAACAAAGTGTACGTTTCTGTAAATGCAGCTGCCCCTATTACCATGATGCATGATTTCCACGATTCATGCAGAAACATCACGCCATCATGTTTAGGATACACCTTCAAATTTCACGCAACCCTTCCAAACACCCCCACATAGGTTTAAATGGATCAACCTTTTTAACCATGCACTACGAATGGTAAGATAGAAACTTGGTGCATATGGGATTGTTTACATCCACATTAGGGATATGAAGCTCTTTACAAATTTAACAACACATTGCAATACAGCCCGCAGGTAGAAATGAATACTTACCCAGTATTAACGAAAACATTTATTTTTCCCATAAAGACATCAATCCTATTATGAATCACTACTTCTCTATAAGCATTTATAACTCTCCAGCCCCACCCCAAGGATTTTGCCAGTTTATATATGAGGTAAGGAATTCCAAAAATCTAGGAACATAACTGCCCTTTAATATTGTGCATTATTTCTGCGTGATATGATTCCCTCCACATATGGTAGCATAAAAACAATACACATGGAAATGGTCCATAACTCCTTTAAAAAAAAAAAAAAATCCAATGGCTGTAAAACAAAGGAATAAGAAATCTCTTTATTTGAAAAAAGAAAGTGCACACAACTGCCATCTATGATTTTCACTGGTTGCCTGTAAGAATAAAAAGCAGGTTTTACTCCAAGTGCGTCATGTCCCTGACAATGGCAGTGTCTCATTCCTTAAAAATCTCTTTCACTATTAAAGATTATTAGGAATCCTTTTTGAGTCTATAAAGGAGAGTGGCCTAAGGGGGGACTGCAATTCCCAGCAAGCACACTGGTGGGGCAGGAGACTGTTGGAAACGCTCTTTTTCCTCGCACTCATAGGCACTGGAGGGATCCTGCAGTGCAGGAAAGAGAGGGACCTCAGGAAGGCCCGCAAGTCCCAGCATCCACAGTGGTGGGGCAGGAGACTGCTGGACATGCCCGAGTGGCCCCGCAGTGCAGGGACTCATGCATGATGTGGCCAGGCGAAACCAAAGCCAAGGGCAGTCCCATCCACCCCGTTGAAGCCTGGAGGAGGCTGGGCTGGGCCACCCCTCTAATGCCTGTTCATCTACTTCAATTGTTCATCAAGTAAGTGCAAGTATATGGGGATGGAAGTTGTTCCCAATGGAGTAAGCTCAGAAACACCTATGCAGTGGATCTATAATTTTCACATAACCGACAGCATCAGTGCGGTCTGTAATTCTTTCAGTTGAAGAAGAGATGGGTCTTGGTGCATCTGCTGCTAAACCCTTCGAATGCATCATGGATCGAAGCAAGCCACTAGCAGGGAGTACCCCTGATGTTGATTCTGACAGAAGACCGCTCTTGTCAGCCAACAAGCAGCTTGTTGATGCCATCATTCACAAACCTTCCACAGTTAGCCGCATAGAGAGTGTAGACTCTTCCTGGAGGCCGGTGTTTTTGCGCGTGCGCAGTGGAAGCGCAGTCAAGTTTGGGAACTGCGGGTGATAGAATGGCCGCTTCAAGCCCCGCCTGAAACAACCGAATGGGCTGCTGTATAAGAATTATCAACCGGAGCAGGACGTCTGTACTTCCTACTTGTGTAAAAGAGTGAAGACGCGAGTGCCGGCGAAGACACGAGTTGTGTGAGTGAGAGAGACTTTTCCCAGACGAGCAGCAGACGAGCACGCTTGAGCGGTGCTGCTTCCTCTCTGAGTGCCTCCAGTGAACGGGGCTGGGTGAGGAGCTCCCGTGATACGAAGAGGCGATCCGAGTCCAACAGCAGCCGGGGAGCCGTGCCCTAACCTGACAGAGCTGCTCAGCTACCGGTGGCGGCAAGGTGTCTGGTCGACCACGGGCAGATCCAGGAGCCGCCTGTACAAAGATAGCCCTCCAGTGCACAGCTGTTTCAGATCTGCTGCCTCCCTCGTTCCAGACTCCTTCACTCGCTTCCTTTCTGTTCCGCCCAGACCTCGGAAGAAAGGCTGCACCAGGACGCGGCACTTGACACAGCTGTTCGTCCTTCTAGTTGGCTCTGGGCAGCTTCCTGCCACTGGGATCTCGAGGGCCGGAGTGATCTCTTGGCTTGGCACCATTGGCACTTGTGGAGTCTGATCCACCAGACGCCCGCAGCCTGGCGGTCGCCATTTTATTTTATTTGTATTTATTTTTTTGGCTAAAGTTGACGTTGACTCTGCTGAAGTCTTCCTGCAGAGAGTGGAGACTGTCACTTAGGAGGTGGTATCTGGGTTACCGTGCGGTTGTTGGAGTCGCCGGACGCTGCTGCTGCCAAGGCTACCTTGCTTCAAGGTAGGGGTTAGGATCTTGTTGTACTATGAGGTCTGGCAAAATAAGGAAGGAGTACTTAACCCCTCAAAAGCCCCCTCAAAAGCGCAAGAAATGCTATCGCGCAGTAAATGCAGGCAACGTCACTCCACCCTCACTGTTAGCATCAGCCTCTGCAACTTCTGCAGCACCCCTTTCATCGGCTGCTGATTTATCCAACTCTGAAACTCTAAAGACTTCTCCTTCTGTTGCTCTTAAGCCTCATTCACGCTCTCTGGATTTTCACAAATCCTCTCAACTGTCGTATTTTAAGAAAAAACCTAAATTGGAAGTCTTGGTCAATGGAGGGGAGATCAAGTTGGAGCTAGGCCAGAGCACTTCTACGGAGCTTGCAGTCATCGATCCTTTACTTACTGCTCACGGATATTCTACAACTGTGGCACAAGTTTACTGTCCTGCTTCGCCCACTTCACCTGTCTTCACTCAGTTAGCACCTCAGAGTGAAGTGTGTCATCCACCACTCCTTGTGGACCAGCGGGCTGCACCTTCGTTAAAACACGAACCCCTTCCAACTATTATCTCCAGGGATCATTCCTTAAATCCAGGGGAGGGGGCATCCTTCTTAGTGGCATCTCCAGCAACTTTTCACCAGCTGGCTTGGCCGGATGGGCAGACTGCAGATTGCCACGATTCCCTCAGGACCAGGACATCTTCTTGCTATCCAGCCCCCAGGCAGCCCAATGGATCCGGAATTCAACAGGCAGTATCCATCCAATTTTACCATTAAGGTCTCAAGTGGGGCCGCTCACAGTTCCCAAACCAAGTTTATCAAAGGCGAACTCAACGATCAATCTCTCCTTGATCTCTTGTGCCTTTTATCTGATTCCTTGAGCGGTGTTGTTAAAGAATCTAATCATGTGGCCTCCCCTACACTCATGGAAACCAGTTCTGCCTGGCCTCAGCTTCTGCAAACCCTTCATTCGACCGTGTTGGTTTTGAATTACCATTAACTGGACGTCCAAGTTGATCTGCTGAACACATTGGCTGAACACATTGGCTTCTTATGTAGCTGGAATTGATAAAAAAATTGAGAACCTCAATCAGCTTATTTCCAGAGCATACAAGTGCCACTTATGTTCAACCGACATGTTGCTGTTCCCCAATCATCAAAAGTTTGTCATCTCTCCCTACCTTTTTAAGTTAAGTTGTATGTGAAATTAAAAGACTATCTTCACCGCCTGTGCCATCGGCACTCCTGTCGAATCCTAATGATTTGGTTCAGGGGTCCACGGAACCGAAAATATTAGACAAACTTTGTCCAGTCATGAGTGTAAATTCAATCAACTCTCCCCGGTCAGCTGTTACCGGAGCTCTGGAGCTGGTCATCAAGGCCAAGGGCGCCTCTACGTCTCCTCCATCCTCCGCACCTGAGCTTGTGGTGCCTGCTTCTTCTCATCCATCTTGCACCCTTGTACAGCCTGTTTTAGTTCAACCAATGTCCTCAGGAGTCGACCCTGTGGCTCAACCTCTGTTGAGCAAGAGGGGAAAAAAAGACTTTGCAAACAACGGAACAGCAAGCGGAGCTAACTATCTCAAAGTCCCTCGATTGACGTCTGATTGTTGGCGCATACTGAGGTGCAGCTGCCTTTGCAGTTTCAAGGTGCACCTAGGGAGGCTTTACCCCCTAATTCCCTCCAGCCTGTGCTTATGAACGCCCCCTTGGTGGGAACAACTGTACAGGAGTCTGACTCTCCCCTTAATGATTACTTGATTTCGTGTGATAAATGCAATCCTGGCAGTGCGTTAGTTTCGGCAGCCCCACATTGGGGTAGCAGAGGTTCTGCTTGCCCTTCTACCACACTGTTTGTATCCAAAATCGCCCATGGGAATATGAACGGCGATGACCTGGACCTTGGTTCCTCTAACTCTTTTTTGCCGCCTGTTAATAGAAGCAGTTTGTCTGCAATCCTGCCATCAAGCCCTTGGACTGCTTCTGCTGAAAATCAGGTCCCGGTGGTTCTTACAGGTTATTGAATGCAGATGAACAGTTACAGCCTCCAGTTTCCATGTACCCCTCCATGACCCCAGTGGATCGTTTAACTTCAAAGCTTGTATTTACTCCAGAATATTGCTCCATGGGTCTCCATGATCTATTGAATAGGGGGAATATTTTAAGACTTCTTAATGCCATTTCGGATCTTAACCATATTGGTTCTAAGGACATTGAGCCTGATTACAACTTTGGAGGAGGTGTTAATCCGTCCCAAATGTGACGGATTTACCACCAGCCGTATTACGAGTTCCATAGGATATAATGGACTCGTAATACGGCTGGTGGTATATCCGTCACATTTGGGACGGATTAACACCTTCCTCCAAAGTTGTAATCAGGCCCATTGTGTCCATTGGATTTTTAGACTCTAGGGGGCCCTACTCAAGTGACTCTACTCTGGTTACACTAATTTCTGCTACAATAGCTCAGTCTATTCTCCATAGGAGAGATTTATTTTGCTCATGGGGTATTATAATAACTTCCTTTAAGGAGTCTGGATACCCGGCGTTATTATCAGAATCTCAATGTTTGACGGCTCCTACAGTTTTGAAACCATTTTCAATCTTGAAAAATGCCCTAGGTGGCTCCTCTACTTTTAATGGCATTCTCCCTACTGGCTCTGATTTCAAGGGATCTTCTAACTGAGACTGGCTGCCATCCACTCTCTTGCACGGTCGCTCACATTGACCTCTACGGGTGGGCGGTTCTGTTCCAACTTCTGGACATCTGTCCCTATGTTCATGGAACATTAATGGGGTTGCGCATAAGTTTGCTTCGGCCGACCTTTTAAATTTTTTTAACAGTCGTGATGTAATTGCCCTTCAGAAAACCTGGCCTGAGCATAGTTGTCCACTGCCAGGGTATTTAGAAATATGGAAATCTGCTCAGAGAACGAGCAAGAATGGCCATGCCAAGGGTGGCCTGGTCATTTATGTGACCGTTAAATTAGACGGGAGTATACTACCTCTGGCTTGGAAGGATAATTGGATCCAGGGAATTGCTATAAGGAATGGGCATGCGTAGCAGTCCATTATAATAATTTATGTTTACATTACCCCTGGAACCAAGGAAAAAAAGGGTAGGTTGTTGCGATTGATGCAGATTGTAGCCAATCTAGTTGGGGTTTACCCATGTGCTAGTTATCATATAACCGGTGATTTTAACACAAACCTGTTTCAGGATACAATGGAGGCTCTTGAGGGTCCAGACTGTGTTAACCGCCAGTTAATTCCTGAACAATTAAGGCCCCATGGTTGTCTGCACTGCCCTTTGGGAGAGTTCTTAGTCAAGCATCTTAATAGTATGGGCTTTAAAGTTTTGAATGGTCGCTTATGTGATGATGCACCCCCACTGTGGACCAGGTCCGATGGTCGAACTTGCTCCTATTTAGATTATACCATCTGTAATATTGAACTGTTTCCTCTCAGTGAAAAGTTTCAGATTTCCCCTCGGAGTGAGAGCAACCATTGTCCACAAATTGTATTTATTAAATCAAGATTTCCTGTTCATGATGTCATGCTGTTTGTGGGTGGTGGCATTTGTTTCGAATCACTAAAGCGCAAAAAATGGAATGCTTCTATCGGTGGCACAATATTGACTGAATGCATCAATTTTGTTTAACTCTGAGAGTTTGGGTTGTGTGTTCCCTATTGAGTCATGGGTTAAACTTTCTTGCCTCCTATTGTTAAAGTTTCACCAACCCATGCACAATTGTGCTCCACCCCAGTCCTTTGTTGTCTCCAGGGAAACTAAGAATTTAAAGAGAGCACGGAATAGGCTAGCAAGGGCAATCAGGAAAAGTCCCAATTCAGAGCGTTTATTCATGGAATATAATAAATTAAGGAAAGATTACAGGAAGGCTGTTTATGACGACCATCAGATCTATCTTGGTCAGTTTTGGGCTAAACTTCTAAGAGCAAGCAAAGATTCAAACTCCACTAAATTTTGGTCCCTTATTAACAATCTAATCAGTAATCAAAGGGGCACAGGCGTTGTTGACATTTCAGAAAGAGCATGGGCGTCTTATTTGACCAGCCATTTTTCTGATGGTGAGCAGGATGGGGAACCATTGGATGAGGGGGCCCACAGATCTACTCCTGCTTTGTTTAAAACATGTTCTTCATCTATAGGGTCTCTAATTCCCATGCAGGGAGTAAGAAAGTCCTTCCAATCACGCCTTCCCCACATCATCTCGAGGGCTAAGCAATTTGGAGCCTCCGGACCCAGTGGTCTTCCAAAGGCATTATTTAAACAGGATCCTCTCTTTTGGGCTAATCATTTCGCACATTTGTTCGAACATTGTTTCCTAACCTCAACAATACCTGAGCCCTGGCGCCATCCTCCACCCTTTATATAAAAACAGTTCAAGGTCTGATCCTGCTAATTTTAGGATGATAGCCCTGATGGACAATGAGGCTAAGTTTTATTCCAGCCTTTTGTTGCAGGATCTTTGAGCTTGGGCTGAATCGAAGGCCTTAATCCCCATAGTTCAAACGGGGTTCTCAGCTGGCTCAGGTACCTCAACCTATATATTAGCCCTTTCTATTTTGATTGATAGGGCGGTTTCATCAGGCTTGACGCTGAGTTGCTGTTTTGTGGACTTCAAGGCAGCATTCGATTGGATCCCCCGGAGTGCTCTATGAGCCAAATTACAAAGCTGGGGCATCCCTCCAGTACTTTTGGGTGCTATTATAGAACTCCACACTAACACCTGGGTCCGTATTAAGCTTGACGATGGGTGCTCCATTTCTTGGAACATTTTGACCACTCGTGGTGTGAAACAGGGCTGCATACTCGCTCCTCTTCTTTTCAATTTGTTTATTGCTGATATGTCAACATCTCTTGACGCCATCAATTCTCTTCCCCCTAAAATCGGTGGCCTTAGGCTTAGTCACTTGCTTTATGCCAATGATCTTGCTTTGTTCAGTTGTACTAAGATTGGCCTTCAACGGTTGCTTACTCAACATGCAACGTATACTTCCGCTAACCAATTAGAAGTTAACTTGTGTAAAACAAAAGTGGTTCCCTTTGGGAGGAAAAAACATTTGGGCTTTAGCTGGTACTATAAGAACCGCAAACGTGTTTCCGACCAGTATTACAAATATTTAGGGGTACATTTTGATTCGAGGGGCAGCTTTGTTAATCACAAGAAGGCAATTGAACTTAAAGCTGTGGCTTTGCAGGTGGCCTTTTCTAAATTAGCAAAAGTGTTAAAGAGGCCGACCCTCATTCCTTTAATGAAAGTCATGAAAGCAAAGATCGCCCCCACGTTGGTCTATGGTCAAGAAATTCTGTTGGGCAAAGGCTCCCAGTTTGGGCTTCCAGATCTGGTGGCAGTTGATGCTGGTGCTTTCCTGAAGTTGTGTCATAAACTGCATCAGGCCTCAGTTGGCCATCTGGAGGTAGTCCTGTGGCAAGAAATTAGTGAGCTGAAATCGAAGTGCACTTACTCCCAATGTTTGGTTGACTGTAAACGGCGATTGGATGCCGGCGATCTCTGGGAAAGCAATCCCCCCCATTCCTTGTTTAAATCAGAGATTAAAAGGCTTATTCATTTGTACTCTTATCACTCAGACTGTTCTCTTCTTGCTCTTGGGAAGCATGCCTGGGCAGTAATTGGCTCTTTTAAACCAGGTATGTCCTCCAGTTTCTTCTCCTGCTCATATGGGTTCTGGTTGAAAAAGGCCTTTTTGGCCCCAAGGATGGGTGATTGTTTTTTTTTAAAACATTCGCCTCAATGGCAGCTATCCCCTGGGGACAGTGTGATATGCAGAGGCTGTAGCGATGCGGAGGAAACCATTGATCATGTGGTCTGCCGATGTCCAGCCTTATCAAAGGAGCATAGACTTTTGCTCTGGAGTAAATGGAATGAATTAGGAATCCGCTCTTGCCAACAAGCAATCATTCAATCTCTGCACCCAGGCAATCCAATGTTAAATGTGTTACTGACCAAATTTATTAAATTTGCACGATCTAAAGTTAATAGCACTGCAAGCAATGAACACGCATAGTTGATATTTTTCCATGCTCTTGCCATTTTGCCAGTTATTGGTTAGGACGAGGAATTTTATCAGTATTTGATGATGTTCAGTGAAAATATTATTTTATGCACCATGCACTTTAGGGCTGTGCCTATGTGTACTAGCCTGTGTCTATTGGGGCTTTGGGTCAGGTGGCCGGTATTGTACTGTATTGTTTCATAATGTTTTTATTATGTTGCATGCGCAATTTATGGTGTGCTTTTAGTTTGAACTCAGTTCTTGAGGGCATTTGTTTTGGATTGTTTGTTTTTCTTTTTTCCTTTTTCCTTTTGTCTTGATTATTTGTATTGGATTTTATTATCTGTACAATAAATTATTACTTACTGAAGCGCAGTTAGCCGCGTCTCATCATCAAAGCCACCTGGATAAAAAAGAAGGCAGCCCCAATCAGTGGCGAGACGAGGAGTGCAGAATTGACAGAACATGTTGGTGATCTGATTATGAGTCATATTATCAAATTGGAGAATTTAAGTCTTTCGCAAAGTGCAACATCAGACTTACCAAATTTGAAAATGCACTTGGCAGGCTGTCTGTTGTCACACATCCTTCCCAGTCCATCACCATGGGGAAGCGGATACCCATTACTAACTTTGTGGCTTCCCTGCAGGGCCCAGCACGTTTGCAGGTGGTCGGCTCATCCCATTAATTTGCATTATGAGACTTCGGCCCCTATTGCCATGAGCAGCTCTACAAATGTGTCAAGTCAATTTAACAGGAGAGAATGACACATTTTATGCATCCATTTCCTGGCCCTGCGGGAATCATTTGGCAGGATGGACATAAGAAGAGGGACTCTTTACCCACCTACTTAATACAAAAACTCTAGTCTCCTCCCTCAGAACCTTGACTTACCACCAGCTTCTACGTCTTATGTAATTGTTTTCTCGAATGGGCTGCCCCCCCGAAACCTGAGCAGGGTGAACAATATTCAATGATTATAAATAAAATAGTTAATTGTTTTGAGAGGCAACTAGGGAAAAAGTTGAATTGAATTTGTTTAAATATGTCTTTTGGTGCAGAGAGCTTGGCAAGCCACCTAAAACTTTGGCTGGAGACTGCATAATTGTGAATTTTAATAACTTCTGCATTGCTGATCATCTACTGACAAATCTCTATAGGTCAAGTGTATCTCATAGCAATGTTCAGCCATTGCCGTTATTCTAGTTCTGCAGGCCCACGACCAAGGCTAATATCCCCCTATTGTCTCCTCACTTTCCCTCCTTAAACCACATTCACGCTATTGATGGTGTTCCTCTTTTGGCAGCCCCACCGGTAACAGATTTGGTCCCTTGAGTTCTCTCTCAGACAATGAGTGATTGTCCAATATTTTCTAAAGGTTCTTGGAATTCTCTTACACAGATCAAACTTGAAATTGTATGCTGGAATGTGGCAGTGGTGGCTAGAAGCAGGGGTGTTGCTGATTGGAAAAACATAAAAAAATGTCTTGTTCAAACTCATGTAATGTTTTACTGATACATTTTTATAATGCTAATCCTACTCAGCTTCACCATGATGGTGCCTCCCAGTTGAGAGGCTTACTGGATAAGTACACCTACTCCCTAAAGGGTATTATATTCATTGTACTAATTAGTGATTTTAATACTTATTTGTGTGTCACTTGTCCTGTTTTTAAAACACACATCGGGTCGCCTCTGCCATCAGTTGCCAATCATTTCTGACACTGTACCCAGGGTGATTGCCTCAATGCCATGCAAAGTGGTTTTAACCCAAAAAAGAATTCACCCTCACTTGTGCCCACCTTTTCCGGCAGGAGTTGTTTTGCAACTATAGATTTTTTCTTTGTTTCCTCTTGCCTGCTTGATTTGAAGGTGTTCTGTGACACCACAAAGAAATGGTTTGTTCCTTTTGCTGGGAAAGCAATTCTGCCCCCTTTTACCATGCCTTGTGTGGGCAGGTATATGTCAAAAACTAGGGATGGAGAATTCACTAGGAGGTTATTGCTAGTCAATTTTAATTTGAATTATTTAGAGTCTGCACCTCAGGGGATGATAGTGCCTCGGGTGAGCTCATCTTATCCTCTTTCCTTGTTATTTCACTAAGGTGAAGTTGAGCTTCACTTCAAATAAATCCAACACCTAAATCTCTAGTGGATGGTTTGACCACTCTTGTTCCATCACACATAGAAAATGTATGGAAACTTTGAAGTAGAGACCTAGGGATAAACATAGTGTGGCTTCCTGCCGTCTAGAATATGATTCTGCTATCAAGCAAAGGAAATAAATGCTTAAGCAGGAAGCCTTCACAGTCTTTATGGAATCATGTTCTTTTAAAGAGTGCTCCAAGTTTTGGGGAGTAATTAACCTCCCATTCTTAGAACATCTGCAAGAGTCCTGTTTCCCAGCTTATTACTCTAGATTTTTGGCTTGTACACTTTGCATTTAGCTATAACAACCCTATCAGTAACAGTTCCATCAACAGTCAGGCTAAGATCTTCCCATTTTACTTCCCAGTTTCTCCATTAAAAGTAAGTTGGAAAATGTCAGATATGTGATCATTAATCTTGCCAATGAAAACGCACCTGGCCCAGATGCTCTACCACTTGATATGTTTAACACTTTTAACACTTAATACCAGCACAGCATTTGGACATAACAATTCTCTTCGCCATTGTGCAACTCTGTCAGTGTTCCAGTCTTTGAAAGGGGCAATAGAGATGACCCACATTGTTACTACCCGGTCTCCTCGATTGATTCCTCACTCAAGGTACAAGGGTGCATTCTACTGAGTCGATTTACACTGTGGTCCAAGGAGCATCATGTTTTGTTTGACGTGCAATATGGCTTTCTGCCTGATAAAGGGACTGTAGATCAAGGTTTGAAACTTTATTTTATTAAATCTTAGTATACCAATGAGAAGGAGGGTTCTCTTTATTTGGGGCTTATGGACCTAACCTGTGTCTTTGACAGGGTCAATAGGTCCAAGATTTGAAATATCATGTTGGGAATGATTTACATTCTTATTATTTTTTTTCAGTTAACGCATGCCTTATTATATGAAAGTATGAAAAAAAGGAACAACTTTCAGAAAAATAATCAAACTTATACCAAAAAGCAATACAGGGAAATGTACTATATAAAACGTTAAAGGATAATGCATAAATATATTACTAGCTATAAATATTAAATAATGAGCAAAAATTTACCACTTCTAAACTCGCAATTTATGTTTTTCGTTTCAGAATAAGAAAAGAGAAGAAAGATGCAGCAAAGAGAATTGAGAGGGAAAAAGGTGTAAAAAGAAAAGAAAAGAGAAAGAGAGATATGAATAGACGAAAGATGAAGATACATGACCAGAACCAGAGATTGTCATATACCGTCAAACAATAAATACAACCATTATGTAGTATCTTAAACATGTACAAGAAATATAATTTCATGGTGGCTGGAAGACAAAAATGTTGTTATGAGATTTAGATGGTGGGAGACATAAATAAGTTGTAAGAGGTGACCAAAATGAGTCTTTTTGAAGAAGTTGTTTCGTAGAAATGGCAGATGCTCTGTCTAATCTGTGATGATAACAAAGTAAGTTCCACCATCCATTAAACGTGATCTTAGTAGCATCCTTCCAGTTTGAAGTGCTAACTTGTAATGCTAAAGCAATGAGCACATCTACAAAATGGCCCACTTTGCAGGCGTCAATCCAAATAGGAGAGGAACTTCCTAAAATAAGTTTTATAATGTCAAAAGGAAAATTAACATTGCATATTTGTGCAATTTTATTACAGATTTTCCGCTAAAAAGAAGCAATAGCTGGGCATTGGAAGAAAGAGTGTAAGTATGGACCTGGTGTATTACAACAGGTCCAACAAAAATCCGAAATGCTTGGGTTATACTTAGAGAGAGAGAGAGAAGTTGAAAAAAGTCTATGAAAGAAGTAATAGGTGGTTTGTGTGGTGCTGGCATTACAGGATGTATGATGGATTTTGGACCAAATACAATTCCATGTTTGAACAGAAAGGGAGCAATTGAGACCAGATTCCCAAATAAGTTCTATTTTATTTTTTACACGACTTGGGAAGTGATAGTGTTGGTATTTATATATGTGAGAGGCTTCAATAGTGGTGCAGGGAGAAAACTGAATAGGAGCTAAGGTTGGAGTGGGGGTTGGGTCTAGCAATAAGATACTTAATTGTTGTACCATAAGGGTTATTAAGCTTTGATATTTTGGCATGTGGGTGGCTGATAGATTATATTTAAATTGGAGCTTGGAAGAAGAAAGAGGTTGCATATGCACAAAACATTGTTTGACTTGTAATATTCCTTTAATTACCCACTCTCTCCAAAAGAGAGTACGATTATATAATTTGATATTTCTATTATGCCAAATAGAGGTATCCAGAAATGTAAGTAAGGATGATAGCGGTTTGGTAAAGAATGGATAAACACTTGAGATGGAGTGCCTAATACTGGGAGATGAGAACCCTCTGGGAAAGTATGAAAAATATGATAGTAATTGAAATGGAAAAAGGAAAATAATAGCCTGCTGTAATTTATACCAAATCGATGGGGGAATTTCTTTAGGAGAGTATATTTGAGGTAAAACTTGTTTCAATATAAATGAGGAATGATATTGGGGAAGATTAGTAAAATTGATTCCACCTATATCTTTGGGTTTGCACAGTGAGGATAGAGCTATGCGTGCTTTGCGTCCATTCCATAAAAAGTTTGTCAATATGCTATTAAGCAATTTAAAGAATTTCAAAGGTATTTTGACCAGTAGCATAGACAAATAAAAATTAATCACTGGGAGCATCATCATTCTAACGGATTACAACCTGCCCCACCAGGATAGTTACAGGGGAGACCATTTAAATGACATACTACGAATTTTATTAAAAAGATCAGCCAAATTAAGCTGAATAGTAGCCGGAATTGAGGGGGTATACTTGATCCCTAGACATTTTATATGTGTGGGGGTCCATTTAAAGTCCGTTTCAGCAAACATATGTTTGAAACAGAATTTATTCAAAGGAAGAACTTCAGATTTATTCAAGTTTAATTTGTAGCCTGAGAGACTAGAAGATGAGTTCAATAGATCAATAAATACAAGTAACAATGTCTGTGGATTGGAAACATACAAGATAACAACATCAGCATAGGCAGTGAATTTAATATGTAGATCTTTATGAATGAACCCGGTAAACAAGTTAGATTGCTTCAAGGAATATAAAAAAGGTTCCAGAGATAAAATAAATAGTAATCAGGGTAATGGACACCCCTGCCTAGTACCTCAATGAAGGGAAAAATAAGAAGATTGAACTTCCTTTAAACAAATAGACATAGATGGGGAAGAATAAAGTATATTAATGTATTTTAAAAGTACAGGTCCAAAACCATGCCATTTCAGGGCTTGCATCATAAAAAGCCAATTAATATGATCAAAAGCTTTTTCTGCATCCACGGTAATGGCTGTCATTGGGATAGTACTTGTAGAAGCAAGATGTATAATATTTAATAAGGCTCTAGAATCGTCAGTGATATGCTACCTTTAACAAAGCCAGTTTGTTCAATGTCAGTTAAATCCTGGCTAATCTGATTAACTCGAAGTGCTAATATCTTTGCAAAAATCTTACAGTCTAAATTAATGAGAGAGATAGGCTGATAACTGGCACACAGAGAAAGGTCTTTGTCTTTTTAGGGATGAGGCAAAGTATTGCTTGAGAGAACGTACCTTGAGCCCTATCATTCTGAATCAATTGATAGTAAAGTGAATTTAAGTGTGGAAGACAAGTGTGTGAAAAACAGAGGTAGAATTCTACTGTAAAGGCATCTGAGCCCAAAGCTTTGTCGTTTGGTAATTTTGCCAAAGCAATCTTAATAATTTGCACAGATATTTCTTTGTCTAGACAAGATAGGTCTTGAGACTGATGAGGTCGAGATGGGAGAGATTCAAAAAAAGATTCAAGAGCTGCCTCAGAGGGAGAAGATTCAGGTGTTTAGAGATTTTGATAAAAATCAGAGAAACATTGCAAAATATCCTAATTTCTAAAATGATTAATCCCCTTTCGTCTACAATATGTGAATCTTAGATTTTTAGGATTTAACTTTAAGATAATTTGCAAGCATTTTTCCAGCTTTATTACGCCCACCATAAAATTTTTAATTTATATTTAATAGCGTGCCTGAGGCTTGTTCAGTAGACTTCTTATTAAAATCCAGTTTGGATTGAATAAAGAGTTTAAGAGTATCATTATCATTTGAGGTAAAGTATTTATTCTCCAGAGTTTTAATAGATGATAAAAGAAGAGCCGACTCTCTGCGAAACTTTTTCTTTTTTGAGGCCACGTAGTCAATAATGAAGCCTAATATGAGATTATCAGTTGGACAAGAACGTAAAAGATGTGAAATATTTTCCCAAAAATGTAGATCAATACCTCTAGGACCATAAATGTTGAGTAAGGTGTATGGGACATTGTTGATAGTAAGGTGAATAAGAAGCCACCTCCCTTCATCATCCTTCTCCTCTCTCTCTATCTGTATAGAGAGTGATTTATGAAATAAAATAAGAACCCCATTTTTATTGTGAAGTGCAGGAGAACAAAATGACCCAATCACTGCCTCCTCAAAGAATTAATATCCTTATCAGAGATGTGAGTTTCTTGTAACATAGCAACCTTGCAATTTAGCGTGGAAAGATGTGAAAGGACTCTCTGCTTCTTAATGGGATTGCGTAAGCCTTTCACATTCCAAGAAACAACACGCATGACTTTAACCATTTTGCGGAACAATAAAAAGATATTCCTCTAACAACATTTTCAATATAACACAAATTATATGACAATAAACTGAAAACCACTGGATCCTATAGTAACAAAAGCTATGTAGGATGGGCAAACACATCTCAATCAAGTAAAAAAGAAAGAAGGAAGAAAAGAGAAAAGAAAAAAGGAAAAAAGAGCAAAAGGTGATAAAAACAGAGTAGATGGCTAATAGCAACATGGCTTGAGCCATAGTAAGACACAATAAATACAATAAAGTGACAATAAGAAGGGAGAGTGGGGAAGCACGAAAAAAGCTAAAATGAGCCACAAGCGGAACTTCACAAGAGAAGAAATAGAAGGTCATGAAGACACTTTATCAAGAAAAATATAGAAACTGCATGAATATTAACAATATTGACTTATACAAAACACTTACCGACAACTGAGAACATAATGTAGACAATGGGTCTGGAACATGAAACAGAGAAGGGACACACATCGGAGATAGAGAAACAAATGAAGCGTGAGGTATCTGTAAAAAAATAAAAATAAAAAATAAAAGTGATCAGTAAAGTAGGACAATATATTAACATAGACAGTCATAAAAATAAAAAAAATGAATGCTCAAGATTTGCCACATTCCATTTCTTCACCCTTGCATTGGCATACAAAGTTTTTCAGATCAGCAGGAGAGGCAAATGAAAAAGTACGATCTTTGTAAGTCGCTTTAAAAAAGCAAGGATGCACCAGTCCATATCGAGCATTTAGAGATCTCAACCCTGGATGCAGTGAAATAAATTCTTTGCGGCGAGCAGCCGTAGCACGTGCCACATCCTGTGAGAAGAAAATCCTATGTCCCGACCACAGCATCTGCTTCCTTTGCTTGGCTGCTGTTAAAAACCATGAGTAACTCAGTATACTTGAAAAAAAGAACTATTATGCCTCTCGGTTTATCAGGTGATAAGGCACCGGAAGATTTGAGCCCCACACTATGTGCACGTTGTATATTAAGGGCAGTACCATCCTTGAGCCCAACTATTTTTGGACTATGAATTTTAAGAAAAGAGATTATGTAATTGCCTTCCGCCTCCTCAGGATTGCCATAAATTCTATGATTGTTACACCGGTTACGATTTTCCAAGTCCTCAGTTTGCAGCTTCAGAAGCAAAATTTCTTTAGACATAACATCAATATTAGTAACCTCATCCTGCATATTACTTATCCTTTGCTCAGCCTCCAAGACACTGGATTCCAGATTAGACCACTTTTCTTCAATCCTTTGAAGAGTAGCATTAGTTTCCATTACAAAGGGCTTCAAGTGTTTTATTTCATCCATGAGATGTCCTAGGGTCAGAGGCAGAGGACATTTTGTCGGAGAAGAGGGATCTTTCTTTTGTCATTTAGAGGTATTATTATAATCCTTCTGTGACGAGGACATAGCTCCAGAGACCGTTGCAGCCGTTGGAGATGAAGAGGAGAGACGCTCCATATACAATAACTGTTGAAGAGATTAAACTCAAAACTGGTACATAATATAGGAATTATCTAATTGCAGCACAGCAGTCTAAAATGCTCTCAATACAGTAAATCTTCTGACCAGCAAAATTATGAATGATACATATATCTCCTGAGGCTGTAGATGCTGACCATATCCCAATTGTGAAGTTAATATAATAGCCATGCACCAACAATTTAAAAAAAAGTATGTTGGCTGGATAAGAGTAACCCATTTAGAAAATTAGCTTCAGAAAATGCCGGCGTTCTACACCAAGCAAAGTATGCAGTTGTTTCTTTAAATCCAAAATAGCGGCCACCAAAGCTGAGGAGGGGCCATATGAGCCCAAAAACACGACAAAACACACTCCCAAACTATTCCAGGGGTGAAATACCTGTTGCCCTCATAATCACATCTCTGTGCCTCTATTATTTATTGTCCACAGTGCCCAAATGCCACCAAATGAAGTGAAAATGTCTCCGTGATGACACAGAGCTTTAACGAGCTGTGGCCATCTTGCAGGCATCTCAGCCACGCCCACCGAATGATTTACATTCTGACCTCACAGTTGTTCACAGTTGGTGCTCAGGGGAATCAAATACTAGGTTTGCCTTAAAAATTGGTGCCAGAAAAGGCTGCTCCTTTCTTGTTTACTTTAAACATTAACAGCTTAGACAATGTTTTATGTTGAAGTCACCTAGACCCATGCAACTTTACATTCAGGATGCAGTTTTGAATTCCAGAACTGCTTTCAGTCTGCAGCGTCCTTTGAATAGTTTTGTTGATGTAATGGGTAAACTCAATCTTAGCACCAACTACTTCAAGTCCAATATTATGGTTAATGGGCCTAAGAACACCAAGACCAGAGCACACCTTGTTCATGGTAACACACTTAACTAGTCTAAGACATTTCCTTTCCTGGGGATTCTTTTCTGTACCTCTTTTAGCTGTAACCCTTTGGTTACTGCTAGGTACCATGCATTTGCTAAAAGCATCAGGTTAGTATTCAACTTTGCTTCTAAGCTATGGCATAGATGTGTTACCACAATGTTAAAAATTTACCAAGCCAAATGTTTGCCTGTTGCATCGTATGATGCTGAGATTTGGGGGTATTCCAATGTGTTCCATTTACAAATCATTGAGAACAGGTTCCTCTTAAGTCTGCTCTTACTGACTTGCAGTGTGTCTACTTTTAACATGCATTAAGAACCAGCTGTTAGCTATGTGTCTGATTAAAGTCAAATTCATGCTATTATCTTATGGTTGGCTATCTGACTCAAGAAGGAACTTGAGTTTAGCAGAGTAATAATTAACGATCTAAGCCTTGACCATGCTAACAAAATTCCAGAGCTTAAATATGTTAAAGATTTATTTTTTAATTAAGTTGCCCTGATTTGTTCTTCCAACCAGAAACCAAAATTAAGGGTGATATTTTCTGGGTTAAGATTGCTTTTCTGACACCCCGGTCAGACGGAAATTAGGGCTCTATCTATGCCCCCTATGAGATCTTACGTCTTGGTCCAAACCACTCCCTTTCTGGAACCTTATTTAAATTATGGGTTGTAATTCACCCATTGCCTTCTG
Source organism: Pleurodeles waltl (assembly GCF_031143425.1). Lineage (NCBI taxonomy): Eukaryota > Metazoa > Chordata > Amphibia > Caudata > Salamandridae > Pleurodeles > Pleurodeles waltl. The sequence continues at coordinate 206,424,197 of NC_090447.1, forward strand.
TTAACTTGTTTTAGGTTTAATTTATTTCATCATTTGTTGTGTGTTCCAAATGCTAAGACAACTGAGGAAATCTATACCCCCTGCCAATGTGATGGTTGCTCTATTCAAGAAGCAATGCACTTTTTTGTGTTTGTCCTCTTTGTCCTTTTTACTCCAATATGCGTAAAAGATTTTTAAAGACACTTTTTGATGGGCGGAATTTTAGACAAGCCAAGCTTGCCCTGTTACATTTACAGATGCTAGCTGACTTTCAAACCTGCCTTCATGTTTCTCGTTTTTAAACTGTGGTGTTAGAATGAAAAACACAATGATTTTAGGTGCACATAATGGTTCTAGTGTAGTTTTAGTATTGTGTTTTGTTAACTGTTGCTTGTTTGATCTCTAACGAAGCTTATCATGCACCTCATTCTTTGCTTAACTATTTTGATTTTTATGGTATTGTATTGCTTATTGTTTATGGTTTACTGGTTTAAACCAAATAAAGACTTATTTGTTGATTTATTAATTGATTGTAAAAACCTTTTAAAGATACACAAATACAAAACATATTACACTGGACTATTCTCTGTTCATGTTAAGTTATTAGTTGGTGCATTAAAATTACACTTTTCGTGACTGAGCTCCAAGTAATTATGGTGAAAAGTGAAGTTTACAAAAGATCAACATATCATCGCATCGCATAATATAATGTAGCAATCGTGGCAGCCTAACATATTGTAATGTAACACAACGTGACATAAAATAGCTAATTCTGAGCCCAGTTTTTATATTTTTGGTAGTTTCAGCAAAACCACAGAGTTAAGACTTTGCTCTACTACACCTTTGCAACTCCAATTGCCTAATCCCAATCTGCAGAAGTTCAGCTGTTCATCCAGCTCCAGGGAGTCACGTGCCTTTCTGACACTGATGAACTCTAGCCATGAGTTCCCAGGTGAAAGCACAATGGACAATGATAGTCATCCAAAGACCCATGTACTTGTCCTCCCCCTTCAAAGTTATACCTTAAGTCTTCTAGCTTAAAGGAAATGGAAAGAGGTGGCTCTGGAGGCACAGTCAGCCTTACACTCTAGGTCACAGATATGTGCACTTGTTACCATGCACAGTAGTGGGATGGCTCTCTTTGCACCAAACAGTCAATTTTGTAGAGAACACACACACTCATGTAGATATATAGATATACATATAGATAGATAGATAGATAGATAGATAGATAGATAGATAGATAGATAGATAGATAGATAGATAGATAGATAGATAGATAGATAAGTAGATAGATAGATAGATACATAGATAGACAGATATTTGTCTTAGCCATCATTGCACTAATTGAAACTGGAGTTGGTTTAAAGACAAAATAGTGAATCATTAAGCTTTACTAATTTGCACAACTTAATTCAACCCATCTCAGCTCAACTCAACTCAACTTAACTCAACTCAGTTCAGCTTCTGGTACCAAAATCACCAAAATCTTGTAGTGGAAGATCAACCAAGCAGGCAGTATATAAATGCATCATGGTCAGGTGTAGGTGAATGGGCCTATTCAAAGAATAAGTTCCATGGGAGAGATTTTTCCTTGTGATGCATTGATTCCTGTGAAGGATGAAAATGCTGCAGCACTGAATGTGTGTAGGAAATCATCACGTTACATAGTGTGAATGACCATTTCAAGGTTTATTTTAAGATTGCTAATCTTCCCTATTCTAACCATCCTCTATTACAATGTCCCTATTTGTTATGCCTCATTTTTAATGTTAATTTTGACTTCCTCCATCTTCCTACCCACCATAGCCTGGATATCACTATGCCATTCTTTCCATCTCAGAGTACCCAATGTGCTATGAGGGAACAATTATATAAGTAACATCGGAAACAATGGTCAGCATGGGGAGCTGATTCACACAACAATAGCAGTTGAAGTCTCCTCAGAAAAATATCTTAACTCAATGAACAAGAGATCACACAGAGCCTGCAATTTGTTTTGAACTAATATTTATATTGTATAAAACACTTTGGGGTCATTACGACCCAGGCGGTAGGTGTTAATATGGCATTAAGTACTGCCAACAGGTTGGCGGCACATATCGCCATGTTATGACATTGGCCGGTTGCCTAAAGCCAACCTGCCAATGTACCACTCTGACCGCCACGGCGGTAACAGCTGCCGGGGTCACGGTTCCGCCTGCGGGATTATGAACACGCCATGGTTTTCGTGGCTTTCTTAACGCCACGAAAACCATGGCGGTAGGCACTATCAGTGACAGGGAATTCCTACCCTCCCTCTCCAGTTAGCCCCACCCACCCTTACCTCTCCAAAGCCCTCCCACCCCCTTACATTCACGCACCCCCTTCACACACACACACGCATACACACACCCATTCCCACATGCATCCACGCATGCATACATCCATTCACGCACACATCCGCACACACTTTCATACATAGGGAAAACATTGGCCACAGCACACAGAGAGTAATGTCCAACAGTAAGGCAGAAAAAGATATTCCTGGTGTGGTTCCGAGAGTTGAGGGAAGTATAAAGTTGAAACGAGTCTCAAATCCTGTTTGCAGATGGTGTCTTTATTCGTAGGTGCTTAGAAAGCATTGAGTCATCATGGAGATACAGCCAACACGTGTTTCGTCACACAAGTGACTTTATCAAGGCTAAGTAAATGGTAAAGAACTGAAATAGGTATGGCTGCGCCAGGCAGCTGCAGGTGCGTGTGTAAAAGGCTTGCGTGAAATCGAAGATATGAGAAGGCCCTGATAAGCCTATAAAATGACCGAGTAGTAGCGTAGTGGTGAGCTGTCCGGTAAACGCGAGATCATACATACATACATACATACACGAAGACATGCATTCACATACACGCACTCACACCTCCATACATGCTCACACGCATTCAACACGCAAAACCCCCTGCATCCATGCACACACAAACATTCACAGACCCCCACACCCCCCCCCCCACACAACAACACCCACCCTCCTCCCCTCTCGGAGTCCCAAATTAACTGTGGTCAGAGGGTCCTCTGGAAGGAGATGGGATGGGGCACTGCTGCCACCAGCAGAACACAGCCAGGCCGTATTATGGGTCATAATACGGCTGGCGGTGGTCTACTGGCGTGGAGCTGCTTGTGTCAGCAACGCCACCTTACTGCCATCTGCCGACAAGGCCACAGCTGGATTTCCGTCATTCTTTTGGTGGAAATCCAGCTATGGTCATAATACGGCAGACGGCTGGTAGCCGCGGCAACGGTCTCTTGGCGGCCGTCACCGCGGCGGTAAGCGTTTTTTACCACCAATCTCCAAATGAGGGCCTTTATCTCTTTTTAACGAGTCTGAAGCACTGCTAGCATTAGACACACCCCTGCCAGAGACAGAACATTAATAATGTTAAGCAAATCATTAAAGCTTAAGTTGACAGATTTGCAGCAGCACTTTGAGCCTAATTCACAAAGGTAAGTTCTAAGGTTACCTTTGTGAATTTGGCCCTCAAACTTCAGGTCTAAACTTAAACTTCAAGACTAAGTTTGCTTTGAGAATTTGACCTTCAAACTCCAGGTCTAAGCTTAGACACCAGGTCTAAATGTAGACTTCGGGTCTACACTTACCTTTGTGAATCTGGCCCTTAGACTTCAGGTCTAAGTTTACCTGTGTGAATAAGGCCCTTAGACTTCAGGTCTAAACTTAGACTTGAGGTCTAAGTTTACTTCTGAGAATTGGGCTCTTATATTTCAGGTCTAAGTTTACCTTTGTGAATTTGGCCCTTAGGCCCTGATTTATACTTTTTGGGGCAAAACTGCACTAACGCAGTTTTGCACCAAAAAGTTTAGCACTGGCTTGCACCATTTCTGTGCATCAGCCGGGCACCATATTTATGGAATGGTGCAAGCCAGTGCAAAGGGTAGTTAGTTGGGTGGGGCTGGCGGTATGGAAGAAGGGTGTTTTGCACTAAAAAATGACGTTAGGCAGTTTAGGTAAAAATAATACGACTCCAACCTGCCTAGAGTCATTTTCTGATGCAAAACCATCCATACCACACTCTTCCTGTTTTAGAAAAGGTAGGAGTCATGCCCACCACCCCAATGGCCAGCATAGGAGACCAGGGTCCCCTGGGCATGGCCATTGCACCCTGTGCCGTGTACGGGGTCCCATTCCAGGGCCCCCTACGGCATTTTAAATAATAAAATAAAATACTTACCTATACTTACCTTGGATGGGGTTCCCCATCCTCTGCTGTCCCTCTGGTGTGGGTAGGGGTGTCCCTGGGGCCTGGGGAGGGCACGCATAATACTGCATAGAAAACAAAATTTTGCTTAAATGTGCACCTGAAATGTGACCACGGGGAGTGGCTGCCAATGTATACCTGGACTAATAATGATGACTAAAATGTTTATAAAATATTATATTGAATAGGTTCTACACTAATTAATAATCATTGTGTTATTGAATTTGTGCTGAAATCCTTGTAGGCCTTAAGTTAGCATGAGCCGAACTTAGCTGCTTGGCTCTCATATTAAATGTATTTTTCCTATCTTGCAGTGTGCTGACTCGCAAAAGGACATGACCTCTTGTTTTCTTCAAACTAGAAGCCGAATGTAACCATGCTAGATCCGTTCTCATGCATTCTTCATTGCTTGTAGGGGGATATTAAAACAAAATGCAACAGTGTAGGTTAATGTAATGTACAAGGTCATTCAAACTGGTGAAGACAATGGAGCTACTGACCAAAAGATGTGCAAAGAATTACAGAAAGATGAAATCATACCGGACGTGCCACCTCTGAAGACATCGAACAGGAGAACCAATGAGAGACATGTAAAATAATATGGGGTGAAAGATAAATGACCTAATGTATTTTCTGATAGGTTAAAGATAGTGGGGTATAACAAATGTCCAATAGAATTTTGGGGGAATGTACAACAAAAAAGTGGTAAAAACCCATGACACGGGGAGCCATTTAGGTGGGTTAGGGAATGCTATTGATTTTATCCAGAAACTTTGTCACTCTGTTTGGTGACTTATTGGTTCGTTTAGAACCATCCTTGCCCTTAGATTGTCCATATTACACTTTACCTCCTTATGAGGGAAGTGCCCCTTTTTGCTCTGGAGCTGAGTTCTGACAGATGGCGATTTGACTGATGTCCTGAAGACGTAGACTGAACCTGTGCGCTGACCTAAACTTTGGAGGGTTATTATGACAACGCATATGTGATTTGTCTGTTTGCTTTTCCTTTCTGGGTACCAACTGCTTACTTTTGACAGAGACCATAGATAGATGTTTTCAAAATTGGTGTTCTAAATGGTTTTGCATGAAGCTCAACATGCCAATGCTAATTAGTGGTTAGGACAGGTGCTCACTAAACTGACGCAAATAGACAAACGACCAAATCTATGTTTTGTTGAACTGACGCGTTATTGACATTCTGCTAAATTGATCTATGTTCATGCCGTGTTATGTTCTGATGTTTGTGATTCTCGCCTTAATGAAATCTTATCAAAGTTGCCATATCGTGACTATGCTATTATGCTTCTTGGTTTTGAGAATAACGCATCTGCTTTTAGAATTGTAAACAATAGGGAATGAAACTCATAAAAATTATACTAAACTGGTGTGGTTATTCATGACTGCAAGGCCATGGTAGTAATTTTGAATTGATTAATGACTTTGAAATGTATTGTTGTGATAAATATTGATGACATTATTGACGTATTGATTGACATATTGATTAGCTATCTCGTCCTAAGGTGTCTCTCAACTGGGTCAAAAGATTCATTGGCCTAAAACGAGTCCTGATGTGTAATAAATTATAATAAAGGGACGCGTTAGCAAGAACATACCTGAAATGCTCCAGAACCTGTGTGCATGTATCTTCTCTCCCTCAAATCCTACCTTCTGGCGCACATTCCAGTCTAAATGAGAATAAAGTTAATTATCACTTGGATAGTGACCTCTTTTGTGTCTCTGAATTCGCTGCCTGAAGATACTCTTTTACCCAAGGTGATTGATGGATGGATGGATTGTGCTTAAAAGGCAAATCAAGTAAGAACTCTTCTGAGCTCCTGATTTGTATGATAAGCTCTATAAAGCTTAGCAGCAACAGGGGCAAAATCGATTTTCTTTTCAAGAGATTATTTATTCTCAACCAAAGAGGCATAATTTCTGTTTTGATTCAAAATCAATGTATTCTGAATAATGAAAAGCACTTCTAAAGAGATTCAAAGTGCAACAATGATTTTAGTCTGTGATCAGAGTTTCAGGTAACATAATAATAGATAGTATGGGTAAGTGCACTTTCCACTAGACCTCAAGCTAGACATTCAAGTATCTCGACTAGACAAACAAGGATGCCTCCTATGATGACACACAGTTGTTAGAGGGGCACATTCTAATTTAGTACAGGACAGATTTAGATTGTGGCCTGACACATCTCATCATAAGCCCACCATAGCGGGTCCTGCATTGGGGTAGTGAAAAGCATCTTACAAGGCCCACTTCTAAGGTTCGGAAGAACAAACTTATGGGGTAACAAATTAAGCAAATGCAGTTCCTTACAGAAATTATGTAAAAATAATTATCTTGTATGAAAAAACAGGAAAGCTCAGCACCCACATAAATGGAATGAACAACCTTTGTTAAAATTGCTTTGATCTATTTCTTTCTCGAGTTAAAAACATGGGTAATTAAAGAAAATGCTTCACCGTTTCATGACAATAATAATATTGGCCATTCTGATACAAATGATATAACTTTACACCCCTTTTAGTTTGAAAACGACATCAAAATGAGACCAGCGCGCCACTTCTAAGTTGCTGTATCTTACATCACAGAATAAACTTGTGGACAATTGTGGTGTTGGTCGCCAATGATGTTCATGTTTTACACTATAGTGATGAGGTAACCTCTAACTAATCACTCCATTCATGGCTTCTAGTTGTGATGGCCGTGGCGGGAGTTTTCCGTGGTCATCCATATAAGGGAATACTCTGTTGACAACAATGAAGCAGAGTGTGCCCTGATTCAGGCACAATAATCTCGGTTTTAGCCATCCAAAATCTTGCCCTATGGTGCTATATGTTTGTGTGTGTGCCTCTTTGTACCTGCATTGTCTAATAGTTGTGAGGTTGGTACACAGTGTCATCAGTCATGCTTCAATAGATGTCAGCTATCACAAATGAGGTTAGGAGGGAGTCATGTTTGCTTGGAATTTATTATTGCTTCCAGTGTCTTGTGGAAGAGGTCTTGAGTCATGTCTGTGTTTGGGGGCCAAATAACCTATTAGAACACAGATCTAGTATTTGCATTCCGGCAATGATTCAAATGCATTTCACAGTGACTGCATCACTATATGAACCCTGGAATCACTTGTGTAGGGTGTGCAGTAAAGTTGGGCATCACGTACCAAATGGATGTATAGTTTGCAGATAAATAGATGAAAGGTTACCTAAGTATTTTGGGGGGGTGTAACCTGGCGCATGATGAAGGGATAGCCATAGATGATTAGCTTATTGAGTCAAAATCTATGTAATACAGTCTTTGTCAATGTAGATCTAGAGTGCTTGACTTTCTTCTTGCTGGGGGTCTACCTATGCCCCTGAAATACTGTATAAGAGCAAATGTCAAGCTACTATGTGCAATAATGGCTGTGAGTTAAATGGGGAAGGGATAGTTGGGTATTGATAGTGTTAGCAAGCACTTTCCTTGTTTACAATGATTGCTACTTCACAACAGTTAATCATAATTTGTTCTTTTTTGTTTGATTTTCTCCAATTTGAAACCTACATTTTGATCAATAATTCTTTTTTATGAAGATGTTATTGCTGAAATGTGGAATTCAGAGTTGCCCGTGTCTATTTGTGGTTATGTAGTCGAGGTAACAATACATTTTCCGCTACTTTATTTTCTCTCCTATGCATTTTCCCGAGTGGGCATGGTGATGTATTCCTCATGCTAGTCTTTTTCTCTTATTAATTTTGGAAAAGGTGGTAGTAATTGCCACCTAGATGAAAAGATGAACCAGAAACACGTCATATAAGTGTATTCGTTACACCTTATCCATCGACAGTCCTTTTATTGTTCCCATTCAAATCCCCCAACCATAACTCCAAACCTCCATTCAGCATTCCACATTCTACTAGCCTGCATGTGACTCTAAAAATAGAATCACATGCAGAGGACACCACAGTGGTGGTAATTGCCACCGTCTGCATTTGTTAATGATGTTTATATGGAGATGTTTATGACTGTGTGCAATCTGACAGCTCAATATTCGCTGTTTTTGGTGATTTCTACTTTTTATTTTTGAACATGTAATGCTCAGTATTTTGGAAAATGCAGGTAAAAAATGTTCTTTTTATTTGCATGGTAACTTTGAGCTGTGGCTGATGATTTTGGAGTATGTTTTACACATATTGTAATTTTTTGGGTCACGTGCCCTTCTGCTTTAAATGCTTTAAATACCAGACATCTAAAAATGTGTTGAATAAACTGCTGATTGGAAGTGGCCCACTTACTAAGTTTTAGTTTGTGTCCTCAATTTACTCCTTAACTTCTAAAACATTCTTCTTGGACTCTGCTCTGTCTTTCACCAGATGTGCTGGAAGCATGTTGACAGATAAAAACAAAATATTTCTAACAAATCTTATCAACATTAAAAATGAAATCTGTTATTGAACATGAAACAGGGGGAAATGTTTCTGCTTTGATGCATTCCAAATGACACCTAGTACAAGGCGTTTTTCATCGTGCAATATGTATGTTTTTCATTTCAATGTTCTTACAATTTTCCAGCCAAACATGCAATTTGTTTATTACAAATTCATCTCCAGCATTAGTGACATCATGCTGAGAGTTTGATTATTTTAAACCATGGCACTCATTAAAAACCTATTGTTTGTAACATCTAAAGCATCAAATTCTTTTTTGGGGTCGCATATCTTCTCTTTTGTTTTGCAATGTTGTAAAAAATGTTAGCAGAGATTTAACGGAGTACTGATTGTGCCTGCATGTGTATTTGAAGTTGTCAATGATGTTTTATAAATAAAGGTTTTATTCAGATTTTGGGGTTGTGACCAAGTGCAAAAAATACTTTATCGCAAATCAAATTTGCACATTACCTTGACTGTGGTTTGTTCAATTATCCACCCTCCTTCTACCTCCTGTGCAAGTACCTAATCTGGGTTATACTTCAAGTGCTCATCTGTCACCTTATGGAGTTTGAGCGCAAACTTTGTGTCCAATTGCACATGGTGAAAATTGTGAGGGTGCTTTCTGTACCTTAGAACAGATAAACACGCACTGTTAGTGCATTGTTTTTCATCATTGTGTCCGTCACATTTGTTATCAGCTAAAAATGATAGTGATGGTGGTAAGTGTCAGTCGAATATGGAAGCAAGCACAAGTTAGACTCAGCTTCTAATGGAAGCTAATGGTAAATCAAGTTTGCGTCTAAATTAACGCACAATAGGGGAACCCCCTTTTTTCATACATTATGCCTGCATTGAGTGACCCTGTAAATACTGCACAAGGATTTTGGCCTCATTCGGCCACATTAAGGTAAAAAATGATGACATTAATGTGGCACAAGGTGGCGCTAGGGCATTATAAATATGCCCCAAAATGCCTGAGCTGGTGTAAATTTCACCTTTGCAGTGGTCATGTGGCCAGAAAATTGCTTGAGCGGGTTTTTCAGTGCAACAGTGCGAACAATGGGCCTCATTTAGGCTGACCTGAGGCCATCACTTTGTCCACCATCATTAATGTTGAGTACAAGGATGGGGTGATGAGCATGATAGTGCAAGCAATGCCCTGCTTGTGATCATATTTTCCATGTTCGCCTTGCTGGCCGGCCTGGCATAAATGGATCCGCTTAGAGGTACTCCGGCACAAGGAAATCTCCAGTACTCCCTAGCAGGAATTATAAATGTGTGCAAATTTAGCAAGGTAGTGCCAAGAAATACCCCTGGACACAGGTGCCAACATGCACTGCTAATCACAAGGATTACCTTCAAAAGGAAATCACCTGATGCACCTCCCCCCTCCATATATGTAGTGTCAGCTAAGGAATCCATGGGATTCTAGCTTTGTATGATGTGGGTGAGCGCCCCTGGGAAGGCAATCCTTGGAATTTTCAGTGTAATTAGATGTACAGAACTACGGATGTGATTGCACTGACAGAAATCATCCTCTACTCTATATAGCTGAGGGAGTCCCAGGGGCTTATATCAGAGTTCTACATATTTTGGCAGGCAGTAGGGATTTGGTGATCCCCAAAGTGAGTGACATGTTGGCCACCAACAACTATGAACTGGCGGGCACTACTGCCATACAAAAACAAAATTTTTATCCACTGGGTAATGTCAGATTTGGGTGGAAGTGCCAGAACCTGAACCTGACATTGCAGAGATTTGGTGGGCCACTGGAACCGACTGAGTAACATGCCATCTGTTTGGCGCAATCTTCACTTACACTACTACTTTCAAGTGGCATCCAGGTTGCATGTCCTTGGTGGTGGAATGCTACCACCTTTCACCACCAGGTCCTCTTTAAGAGTGGCCTGCCAGAGTGCCACGGTGTAGGCGATAATGTGTTGAGCCATTCTAGGTATACAGGTCTCCCTAGGCCTGGAAATGACAAGTCTGGAAATAATGAACCTGCTAAAGCCAGGCCCAGAAACATAGGACCTGGACCTGTATGTGGTGCTACTTGGGCAGCATGCATCTGCAAAGCATTGACACCACTCACCACCCTCCTGCATAATGGAGCTGTCAATGCTCCCCCAAACCATGCCCCCCTCCCCAAACTCCAACCCGCAGCTTTCCCCCACTGCAATTAGATAGCTGGTCCTAGCAGGCGCTAAATTGCGGCATAAAATGGCAGTGTAATGGTCCCAAAAATGTGAATACCCCTGGAAAAAGGATTAAGTAAAACTGGTCTTCATATTATTCCAGTTTTTGGACACCTTATCCCACAAAGTCTGGATTTTGGCATCTCAAAACATCTACTGGCATGCGATAAAACAGGCAGAGTATCTAAAAGAGGACGTGTTTGGAAACTTTACAAAACAAAGAGTAGTTCTATAGAAAAAGAAAACATCCTTGTTGTGTGTGGTCCTTCGATCCAGGAAAGAAACAGCAAACTTCGTAAGTGGTATTCTTCTTTATTTGTAAGCCGTAAGCAAGAACAGGTCATTCCTCCTCTGCCCTCCTCAACTGTCACCGCACCTCCCGTTCCACCCGCGTCCACAATCCATGACGTGGTGTCTCCATGACTCCCGTACATTCCACCCTCTCGTGCATTCCAGCCCACAATTCCAACCCACAATACAGTACATCCCAACACAACACATCCCCCTTCCTTAATAAGACTTGGTTCAATAAGACTTGACTAAGACTTACATTCCAACACACCCCCCTTCCTTAATACAATGAAAAAGAGAAAGAGAAAAAATAAATAAATAAATAAATAAAACAAAAGAACCTCAAAAAGGAAATACAAAAGAAGAACTACTGAATAGTGAAATCCTTAATCTAAAACAAAGTCTTTTAGCCACAGAGGTAAATTTCTTCTTCTATAGAAAAAGAAAACATCCTTCCTTTTACAAGACAAGATGGCTTACCGTTTGGGGAGAGTTGGCTATCACCTTCCAGAAATGTACTACGTAATACCCAATTATATAAATCCCAAACTTCTAAAATATAAACAAACAAGGTAATATTTTTTTCAGCAACGTTTCTGTTATTTGGCTTGTAAGTGCAATATTTACTAGGTGATTTTATTTTCTAGGAAAAACATTACTATGCAACAAAGTGGGCAACAAATAACACCTTGAAGAAAATCACACTGTCTGGTCATTTCACATTCAACCGTTAGCAGGATCATATTTTGCGGTTGCAACAACTACTTGCAATGCAATAAAGAAAAGGAGAAAATCTATGTTCAGAAGAATGTTTAATTATTATGATGCGTTGGACTTTCCCCTCAATGACGAGTTGTCCTGGCACCTTACTACCTTGGCCTGAATCACTACACGTAATCTTTGCACAGACACTATGTTTGCTTTGTCAAGTGCCCAAGCCACCCATCGAATAGTATCTGAATCCAGTGCACGGTTCAGAGCTCACCTGGTATGAGTAACTGCTGAGACACATCAAGAGGCACTATATGGAACCCAAAATGGATGTGAACATCAGTGGCCATAGTAACACACGTTTAATCAATTCCTCAACCCGGAGGATGCCAGTTCCCTCACAAAGTTAAGAATCCCTGCCCACATATTTTCCATATCTCCATTTGTTGGGATGGCTAGTGATGCCCTGGAACTGGCATGGTATGAGGCCTAAGTCTTCTAGTACCATCCTTTTTACTCCCCAGACAAAATTGCTCTTTCTCAATAGAAGTCTGTAAGACATTTCAACCGACAATGGAGACACCTAAACTATTCCCACTCTTCTATCCATCAACTGTCAATATCCCCTGCAGCTTAACGCCACACTATGAACATGAGGGCCTGCAATTGCTAGCACTAACTCCCTCCAAGATGATGGCCAACAAGGGGTAGTGTTTCAGTCAGATGTGATACGTCTAATATTAGCCATTTTTATACACTCTAACAGCCACATATCTAGGGGCGATGGTAACGCCAACCACTCTGCGGCTCATCCAGCTCCCTTCAGCCATCTGCAAGTTCCACCTCTTCTCATCTCCTATCCTAGCCCTACCATACTTTTTATTACAACCAAATGTAGACATTTGCCTCAGAGCAGGCTAAAAGGCAGTCCCTCCCGTTACGGAGTCTAACCATAACTCTTTCCAGCCATTGTACTTTCTTAGTCCCAGTCAAATGTTGACGAATTCTTCACTTCAAGCTTCTATTCTTAACCTCTTGTGCCCCATCAAACATTTATTTTGCAGGAAGTAACATAACCCACACTTGTCCCTATGCAGCAAATATGCAGCAGTCTGGCGAGGCATGAAGGGAAGTAAAATTTGGTGAAATTGTGATGGTGGTAATAGAGAAGGGAAAAGCACGCTTCTGAAAGAACATGAACTTCATTGGTGCATTATAATGCAGAGAGGAAAACGAGAAAAGTAAACATATGTGGATTAGAGCACTGTGAAACTGAGGAAAAAAGTGAAGAGCATAAATTTCAAAGGAAAATATCAAATATTGTGGGCTTAAGAGAACACAGCCTGAATGGTACTATTAGAAAAACAAAGGGACCAAAGTCAGCTGATTATCCATTTCAGTTCAAACTTTTCCTTCATACAGAAATAAAGAAAGAAGGAATTCAATGTGTTTAAAATGAGGAATGAAACAATAGATAGCAGCGATGGGAGAGAAACTGTTCTGAAGAGAAAAATCAGAAAACTACACTGGCAAACGCCACTGGAAATATAGACTGAGGTGGTCATTCCGAGTTTGGCGGTAACCTGACCGCTGCCAGGGTGGCGGTGCAGACCGCCATTTAACGAGTAAGGCGGTGAACCCAATGCAACACAGATAACTCACCACCAGCACTGCCACCGCCAATGAGCAGCATCCGACGGCAGACGTGAACTTCATGCAGGCAGAAGCCAGTGTCCCGCTCACCATATTACAAGTCATCACGCCGCCTGGATATCCCAGGCAGACTGGCTGCTACAAAAAAAGAAAGTACAAAAGGAGACACCCTCCTCCAGGCACAGAGACACGTCCGCGGCAGCCATGAGAAATGAACTGATAGCCTTCCCAGCGTTGTATCCCACCATACACCTTCAGGGCAACCGACAACGGCGAAGATGACAACCATAAGTACGCCTAGCCCAGAGGGGAGGAAATGGCAGTGATACACTCTGACACATAACGTACATTCCTCTCTCAGGCAGCGAAGGCCACACACAGGCACACACAATATATGTCAATGCCAAGTACCCAATACACACGCAAAGCCAAGCAGATACGTGCCAAACATACAGCACAACGCACACCAACACACCCCATAACCACACAATGACAACTAGACCACAAACACCTCAATGCAGACATAGATAGGCACATTGTGCGACACCTCACATACACACACACACCATGGACTCTATGTAGCAATGACACACAATCAATAGCAGTGAACACACATGCGAACAATGACACAGGTGACACAATACGTACAATTAACAATCAAGGAAATCCACACATGCAGTACCATACACGGATCCACACAACACCCCATACAATCCCACAAGCAAGCAGACAGACACATTACAACATGACCATGGCACAACCCATCTACCCAGCGCATACAACAAAACAGACACAACCCATACACAGACCTCACACCCCATTGCACACAGATGTCACCATGTAGAAGGAAACCACGACAAGCATCTCATCTTGCCAACCACAGCAATGAGTGCAGTTGTGTTATACAACAGATTATAAAAATAAACTATATACAATATGTGCCAATGGCAAGTCCAATGTCCAGAAATGCAGGACACATTGTCCATAAATCATGGCCCCAACTTGACTCCTGACAGCAAAAAGGCCTCCACATCGTAGGGGCTTCAATGGGACAGGCAGGCACCTCAGGGGTGTGGAGGCGGTGGGGGAGGCCTGGATGTGGAAAGGGCATGTTTCGATTTGGACTTGGGAGAGGGGACTTTGGCACTAGGAGGGGTCGATTTCATGCTGGGTGGAGGAGCAGGGTAAACACCAGAGGGGGAAACCAAGGGATGGGAGGTGGAAGGGCCTAGAGGGGCATGGGGACACGGCGTTTACGGGCAACATGGGGTGGGAGAGGAGTAGGAAAGAGGTCAAGGGCGGCAAGGAAAACTCTCTTAGGTACACGGTCCAGTCACTTATTTGATTGTTGGGAGTGGAAGTAGAGGGAGTGCTTGTCTGATGTGTTGGTGTAATGTACGTGAATGCTGGTGTGTGCAATGTGTTCATGTGTGTGTGGCTGAATGTTGGGTGTGTGAGTGGGTGCATGTGCATTCATTGGGAGAAGGGGGCAGAGAGGTATAGAGAGGGAATGGGAGATGTGTGAGTGAATGTTGTGGTGGTGGGTGCAAGTGAGGTGGGTGTGCTGCAGGTGGCAGAGATGGTAGTCGTGATGAGTGCAGATGGGGTGTGTAGGGTGTGTGTCTGTGAGTGTGCTGTTGTGGTGATTAAGAGTATGACAGGAATTATAACAGGAGCAGTGTGTGATGATGCAGTGCTGGCAGGTGTGAGTGGAAATGTGACTATAATGGAAGTGGTGGGGGAAGTGTCTGTTGTGTCTGCAGATGTGTGTTGTGTGTGTGCATGCCTGTGTGAATGTTTGTGATGCCTATGACTGTCTTTACACACCTTGTCTGTTGTAGTGGGTGTATGCCGGTCTGTAGGTGTGCTTCAGACGGGTGTAGGGAGTGGGGTTGTGGATTGGGAACAAGTAGCTGGAGGGGGCACTGAAGATGAAGGGACACTAGCTGCCGTCATTGAGGAGGCCAGAGCCTGAAACAATCTCTGTAGGCCAGACAAGGCACCCTGAATACCTTCCAGGAACACATTGAACTTGCATCTAGGATGCCAGTCCCTGGATGGCATTCATGATGGTTGTCTGCCCCACAGAGATGGACCTCAGGAGGTCAATAGCCTTCTCATTGAGGTCAGCAGGGCTGACTGGGGCAGGGGCAGAGTTCCCTCTTGGGTGAGTGGACACAGGCAACTGGGTGGGGTGCTGCAGGGAGGGTGGCTCTGATAAGGGGGTGGCAGACAAGGATGGTGCTGGGGTGGTCCCAGATGGGTCCGCCACTGCCAGGGAGCCGCCATTGGAGGAGGAATCTGTATCAAATGTGTTGGTAACTCCAGTCTCCCCCTTCATCCCACTGGTGCCCTCGGCTTCACTGGTGTCAGCCTCCTGGGTCCCGTGGGCTGCTGCATCCCCACTCGCCAGTGCCCTTCCTCATTCTCCAGATGATGCTAATGCACACATAGACTGAGGTGGAGAGAGAGAAGGAGGGTGGGAGAAACAGAAAGGGAGGAAATGATGATAACACACACATCCACTTCACATACAAACAATACAGATTACAGACCCTGCCGGGGAAACACAAGACCATTTAGCAATCATTTACAATTGAGTCATGAAAGTGATACCCAAACTCACCTCAACCTTGTAGCCTAAACACCTGAATGAAGACCACTACATGCCTATCAACTGCCTAAATGAGTCATCCAGCCCAGGAACATACCCAACCACATGTCAGCCATTACAGGATGATGCACATCTGAGCACAAAGGGACTGAGAACACTAACTAACTGACAGGAATGTGTGGAGTACATGTGGTACAGAGGTCCATTGATGTAGCATGTGGAGCAATTGCAATGTTCATGTAACATGCCTGTCAGTACACATATACAATGCCAATATGACCACCTTGTACTACTACAGTACAGGCAGAGATGGAAGATGCAGCCAGTGACATGATAGCATACTTGAGCAGCCCACATGCACAGACGAATGTGTGTCACAGTACCACCACTTTTTTTCCTGCATGGCTCAACATAGCTAATGTGGCACACTCCTACATGATGGGTGTGACACAACCAGGACTGTACATTACCTAAATCACATCTGACTACATAAATTCCAAGTCCAGTGAGGGTCACAGTACACAACCATGCAGTAGTCACCTGACAGTCAACACTTACCCCCTTGTGGCTGCTGTGCTTCTTTCAAGCACCCATCTAACTATGGGTAGGCCACTGCCAGTAGGGGGTCATGGTCCGACAGGCACCCCTCCCACGTTGGAAGGCCTTCCCCAGCTGGGCCTTTGCGTTCTTCCCGGCGCAGCGCTCAGGTCCTCGCACTGCTTCATGCAGTGGGTGCTCTGCCGGCTGTGGTCCCCCAGGGTCCACATTTCCTTGGCGATGGCTCTCCATAACCTTTTTTTTCTGTTAGTCGCTGACCTGCATGGGAAGCATTCCAAAAATGGGGGACATGATGTAAATAATACCAATACAGCAGTAACCTTTGGTGACACACAACAAACACGGACCATGCACACTGCCAATATATCACACATTATGTGCATGCTAAACACCTGATCAGTCATGACATGTCAATGTGCACACACATACATCATCAAGCACCACTCGACATGTGGGACAAAGCTTGTTGCACTGACTTGTTGCCCTGGAGCACCATTCAACCGCTCATACAGGGGTCCCCTTCCACCAGTTTCTCAAATTCCTCTGTAGTGTAGACTGGGGCTCTATCCCCTTCAGTGCGTGCCATCGTTGCTCCAAGATACAGGACAAAGCAGCACACAAAGTAGAGGTCTGTCTTGCCTGAATGCCACGAGTCAAGTGAGCTAGCCCATACAAAATGGCGGTTACGACCACAGCGATCATGACCATCACCGCCTGTGGTGATCGTCATTGGTCCCAGTCTCCCATAGATGTCAATGATAACCAATGAGGAGTTGTACTTCCAGATGCCCAATGCATGCCAGACAGGCAGATGCCTTATTAGTCTGTAAAATGACTGTCCTGGTTTCACACTGCGTAATTACCTGCATGTCATCACAAATAGATACATTAGGTCACACATTGTGGATAATTACACATGTAGTGAGTGTCTGGTGACATCACCACATTTGTCACTACAGTTGTCAGCATACATGAGCAGTATAGTGGAACACATGGAAGGTGTGCGTGTACATGTACTGTATACATCCATTGATACAGGGGGCATGTGCCATCGTCTAGTTAGGAATGGAGTGTGGAGCAATGTGTCATCCCAAAACATGACAGCCAACTTGCATGAATACAACTTTGTGACTGTTGTAAGTCATAATTGGTACCCTACATTGTGAGAGGTTGCCAGATTGTAGTTTAAGTCCCTGCACAGATATCGCCACAATGTAGTGATGATGAATGCACCAGTTTACTGGCCACTTATAGGTCTTGATACCATGGAAGAACACCACATCATCCTGACCTATCGATTGAACCATTTCTGCATCAGGGAACTGGTAG
Source organism: Pleurodeles waltl (assembly GCF_031143425.1). Classification (NCBI taxonomy): domain Eukaryota; kingdom Metazoa; phylum Chordata; class Amphibia; order Caudata; family Salamandridae; genus Pleurodeles; species Pleurodeles waltl. The sequence goes on from NC_090447.1 coordinate 206,442,202, forward strand.
CCCAGTTGAAGCCAGACCTCCTGCCGGGGTTTGAGAAATCCCCATGCCATTCCTCTAACAGTCCAGGTGTTGTCAGTCCTCCATTTTCTGGCGAGTGGTTCTTTTCAGTTTATAGTGGGACTGGCTGCATGGGTTTCACAGCCCCAGTTCAGTAAGGTGTTGCAGGATATGCTGGATGCCCTACTCAAGCATGTGCACAGGTACATTAGGTTCCCACAATGTCTAGAATTGCCCACTGTAAAAGCAGTCTTCTACAACATATCAAATGTCCCACATGTAATTGGGGCCATTGATGGGACTCACGTTGCCTTGGTACCTCCGAGAACCAATGAACAGGTCTACAGACACCGGAAGAGTACATATTCGCGCAATTTACAAGGGGTGTGTCTTGCAGACGAATCCATGACACTTATTTTGCTCAAAATTCCCATGATCAGTGCATGATTCCTACATCCTGAGGAACAGCAGTATCCCTGCAATGATGTCACAGTTACAGGGAGAAAGGACCTGGCTCGTAGGTATTTGTATCGCTCTCCATGTCAGACGTTTGTACCCCTCATAACACAGTCAGCACTCTGCCTAGCATTGTTACCTATAGTCATGTTGCCTTTTCCACACAGGTGAATCCGGATACCCCAACCTGCCCTGGATCCTGATACCTGTGAGATATCCAACTACAGGAGGGGAGAATAGGTACAATGAGGCACATGGCAAGACGAGGTGAGTGATTAAGTTGACCTTCGGTCTCTTGAAAGCTAGATTTTGTTGCCTTCATATGTCTGGTGGTGCCCCACAGTACTGAACAGGGAAAGTCTGCAAGATCATTGTTGCATGCAGCATGTTCCATAATCTGGCCCTCAGAACGCACATCCCACTGTTGGAGGAGGGGGACATTGATGCTGGAGCAGCGTTTGGGGCCAGTGGCTCTGATGCTGAGGGGGAGGCAGATGAGGATGAGGCACATGACAACAGGACTGACATGATTCGTCACTACTTTCAATAATGTAAAGGTATGTGTGAATTGTATGTCACCTGCACATGGAAGATGTATAGCTGAAGCCAGTCTGTAGCCAATATTTGCATACATTAAGGTGTGCATGGGGACTACAGTCTTCCACATTGGTTTCTGACCTTGAAGGGTAGGTGACTTACCATGAGGGGTAGTGGAAATGCACTGCTGCTAAGTACATGTGTGGAATGCTAGTGCCACTGCGGTACGCCCTACTAAAGAAACCTACGGCTGACCCGAGCGACCTGAAAAACTTCCGCCCCATCTCCCTTCTGCCTTTCCCAGCCAAAGTAATAGAGAAGACCGTCAACAAACAGCTGACCACCTTCCTGGAAGACAACAACCTGTTCGACCCCTCACAGACCGGATTCCGAACCAACCACAGCACTGAAACCGCCCTCATCTCAGTCACAGACGACATCAGAACCCTGATGGACAACGGTGAAACAGTCGCCCTCATTCTTCTCGACCTCTCGGCTGCCTTTGACACCGTCTGTCACCGCACCCTAATCACCCGCCTCTGCTCCACCGGGATCCAAGACCAGGCCCTGGACTGGATCGCCTCCTTCCTCGCAAACCGCTCCCAAAGAGTCTACCTCCCTCCGTTTCGCTCAGAACCCACTGAGATCATCTGCGGCGTACCTCAAGGCTCATCACTCAGCCCGACACTCTTCAATGTCTACATGAGCCCCCTCGCCAACATCGTACGCAAGCACGACATCATCATCACCTCCTACGCCGACGACACCCAACTTATACTCTCCCTCACCAAGGACCCCGCCAGCGCCAAGACCAACCTACAAGAGGGTATGAAGGACGTCGCAGATTGGATGAGGCTCAGCCGCCTAAAGCTGAACTCTGAAAAAACTGAAGTCCTCATCCTCGGCAACACCCGGTCCGCCTGGGACGACTCCTGGTGGCCCACAGCCCTCGGCACCGCACCGACCCCCGCAGACCACGCCCGCAACCTCGGCTTCATCTTGGACCCTCTTCTCACCATGACCAAGCAAGTCAACGCCGTATCCTCCGCCTGCTTCCTCACCCTCCGCATGCTCCGCAAGATCTTCCGCTGGATCCCCGCCGACACCAAAAAAACGGTGACCCACACCCTCGTCACGAGCCGCCTGGACTACGGCAACACCCTCTACGCCGGGACCACAGCCAAACTCCAAAATCGCCTACAACGCATTCAAAACGCCTCGGCCCGCCTCATCCTCGACGTACCCCGCAGCAGCCACATCTCCGCACACCTGAGACACCTGCATTGGCTCCCAGTCAGCAAAAGGATCACCTTCCGACTTCTCACCCACGCACACAAAGCCCTCCACGACAAGGGACCGGAATACCTCAACAGACGCCTCAACTTCTACGTCCCCACCCGCCCCCTCCGCTCCTCTGGCCTCGCACTCGCCACCGTCCCTCGCATCCGACGCTCCACGGCGGGTGGGAGATCTTTCTCCTTCCTGGCGGCCAAGACCTGGAACTCCCTCCCCACCAGCCTCAGGACCACCCAGGACCACTCCGCTTTCCGGAGACTCCTAAAGACCTGGCTGTTCGAGCAGCGATAACCACCCCCTTTGTCCCTAGCGCCTTGAGACCCGCACGGGTGAGTAGCGCGCTTTATAAATGCTAATGATTTGATTTGATTTGATTTGAGTTTGTGTAGTGTTATGTGAGTGTACTCTGTGGTGTCTGTATGCAGTTTTGTGCTCTGTGATGCCTGTTCAGTGTGATGGTGCCTGTTGCATCTAGGTGCTGTGCTCCTTTCAATGTGCTCTTGCCTCACTCTGTCAGAGTTTCTGGTTTCAAAGGGTTCTAGGTATGTGTGGGGGGGTGTTTTGTATTGATGTGGACAGGTGTGTATATGTATCTCAGGTGTTGGGTAATGGTATTGTCCAATGTGGTGCCGTGTTCTGGTGGTGGTGCCTTTTTTTCCTGTAGCAGTTCGGACCACCAATGGATTGCCTCCGTGTTGGGACCACAGTGCTGATTTGTGAATCGTTATTTGGTGGGCGGGATATTATCTGCATGGCAGTGTTGGTGGTGCAGCCGCACCTTCACGCCATTTTTTCAGCCAACTGTGTGATTTTTTTTTCTGTATTTGGGCGGTGTTGTGTCACTGGCGGTATTTCGGCGGCCGCTTGTACAGCGGTCTTCGGTAATGACTGCCAAACTATGAATGAACACCTGAATCTCCTAATAATAATAACAGATTGATCTAACCAGAGAAGTAATGCAGAAATAATGTTGAGACAAAAACTTCATGCAAATTCAGAGCAAGGCAATTGGGAGAGCAGAGAATCCTAAAATTATCAAATACTCCGCACCTCTTAGGGCCTGAGAAGGTAGTAGGGTCAAGCTGCAATTCAACATTGACAATCCACTTAGGGGCAGATTTAAGAACCCCTAGTGCCTCCTTGCGTCACATTAGCATAATTGTTTTATGCTAATATGGCCCAATGAGGTCAAAATTGTAGCGCCAAATTTATAAAGTGGCGCAATGCATTCATTGCACCATTTGGTAACCCTTTGTGCTACATTATGCCTGAGTCAGGCATAACATATGCAAAGGGGGTGTTCCACAGTTAAGGGAGCTGAAATCTAAGAGATTTCTTTGCATCATTTTTTTCCGCCACTTTTAAAGCCTGCTCAGAGCAGGTGTTAAAAGGAGGCACACCATTGATTACAATGGTCCTCAATGAGCTTTGCAAAATTTTTGATGCTAATCCTGCAAAGCTCCGAACTAGCATCAAAAATGTCAACGTTAGTTCCCCTAACTACCGCCATGGTGCACCGTATATCTTAGTTACGGCGTACTCATGGCAGCATTAGGGGGGTGCTAAAGGGCGCAAGAAAAGTGGTGCTGCACCCAGTGCATGTCCACTGTTCATGAATAATGCCCTTAATGTCATTTTCAGAGTCAATGAAAAAAAAAATTATTTAAGTTTTAAATGCTTTATTATATCATACGTTTACAGTTTCTTTTTATTAATCAATTAAAGTGTACAGAACATTGCATAAAGTGTGCCTCACAATCCGACACTATTCTAAAATTCTGTCAGTAAAAGTAAAACATTTTAATCAATGAATAACAAAAGTAACAACTCTAGTAACAGTTTAGTCTATGGAGCTAACAATACTAATAAAGAATACTGTAGCAGACGTTTAATAGAGAATAGTCTAGGCAAGAAGCAAATCTGGCTTTCAGAAAGAAAAAGTTTCTGGGTCTGAAAGTGACTATCAAAGCCTTAACAAAGCTGGCAATAATGGTTCTCTAGCGCTGCTGCTCACACACTCGCTCTCGCTAGGTAGGGCTAGGATAGTAGGGCTTTCTGTTTGTTTCCTAGGAACTCTTTTATACATCTAACATGAAGAATACACATTAGCAATGTTGTTTCATTCAAGATATTAGACATCCAAACAGGAGCCGCATTTTTTTGAGAGCGGAACATTTTCTGTTGATGTGACTTTTTGAACAAAGAGCAGCCTAAACATGCAACACATCGTGTTTCTGTCAGCATTAATCTGGATACATATGCATTCTTTCTCATGCGCTTTAATCTCTGAAAAGCAAGGCACTTGTATATGTTTTAAGTCTGTTCTCATTCTGTTACTTCCGGTCGCGCACATGTTCACACTATAAGCCTATTCATAGACAAGCTAGTTTCACATTAGTTTAGCAATTTTTGGAAGTCCAATGCAGGTCAGCCAGATAGAAAGAATCAAATAGTATAGCTCGTTTTTTTACAGAGGAGTATGTGTCATAGATAGGCCATGGAAAAGTTACAAAAGAAACACTTCTGCTAAATTAAAGTATGGTAGAATTTGTCAATGTTAGGGAATCAAGCAGGTCAAGCAAATGAGGGTAATGTAAATTTTAGACTGGAAAGTGCACGTTTAAACACGGCTACTGATTACGCCTAGTTTTCATTCATACTTATTTAATTAATGGATTTTAAATCTCTAGCACAGTGCCATGTGAATCAATGTATAAATAACATAATGGCTTGAATGATAAACTGAACGAAAATCAACTTAGACTGAACATTAGGAGTAGGCAGAGCAGTGGATATGCCCCTTCACCAAGGTGTATAATTCAGGATGTACTAAGCAAGTCTTGATGCCACTGGGTCCCTAGGTTCATACATCTGTGTGCCATACTACCCAGGCTGCTGCCCTGCATCATGTCACACTTCAGGTCCTACGATAATGCTTATGCATTCTGCGGGACAGTTTCTCTCAATTGTTTCTTAAAAGCTACTTAATATTCCACCATAAGTGACCTTAATAGTAGAGGGAATAAATTAAAGATATTCTCCTGTCTGCACTCCATCCAGATATAACTTATCACCATGTTTGAAATGAGCTGCATCCTGTGTGCATGGTAGCACATGTTAACTTGGTATGTAAATCGCATCTAGTAATATTTGGAATACACCGTTCACATTATTGAAGTGGACATTTACAAAATTCAAAATGTTGTACTTTCTAAAAAAGGCAAACGTGTTAGTCTTCAAAAGCAGGGGCTCAACGATTAATATAACTACACTCCATAACATGTGACACTTTTCAAGCCATTGTTTAATGCAGTGAGTAGGTCTTCTTCTAGAAATAGAGGCCTGGATTCTGTACTGGTCAGTAAACGCGAAACTGGGCTCAAATGGGAGTTTGTGTTTAATCTGACATTCGGAACCGTGATAAAAGTGTTAGTAGGTCATCATTTTCTCTCCACATATTTTGAACGATAAGAACTGGAAAATGTGTGCAGGAGACAGGCTCTGATTTGAATTTGAAGCTTTGGACATTAAAACTAAAAACATTAGCTCTTATCATCTAATTTATATTTTTGTACTACGTCTTGTGTTTTATGTGCACCTTGATGCTTGAATTCTTGCATTTCTGCGTGTTATAAATAAAACAAATAAAATAAAATACAATGAAATTATCGAAGCGTCAGGCTGTAGATCAATTTGACTGTGCCACGAAGATATCCCCGTAGTAAGAAAACCAGTTGCTCAAAATTTGGAAGAACCTTGAGACAATCTAGAGATAAGGCTGAGAATGGAGGAAAACACTTAACATGGTCTGAATGGTGTTGCCAGAACCTAAGGAACTAAGACCCTCTTTGTGAGAAAACAGGGCTGATTGCAGAGGCCCCCTAACTTTTTGCCCCCATTTTCCACTTTTTGCTGGTGTTTTCCTGACTCTGATGGTGCCCTGGGTACTGCTAACCAGTCCCAGGGCGTGTGCTCTGTGTAAAATCAGTATTCAAATTAGGCTAATTATAATTGGCTAAGTCAACCTACCTATAAGTCCCTAGTATATGGTAGGGCATGTAGGTTTAGGGACCCCAGCATAGGTAGTGCACTGCTGAGGTGCCTGCCTTGCTGGCTGCTTTTAAATTAAAGTTATATGCAAATTCGACTTTGGAATTAAAAGTATTTCCAAAGTCTTAAACTGCCTCATTTTTACATATAAGTCACCCCTAAGGTGTGCCCTATGTGCCCCTAGAGCTGAGTGCCATATATCTATAAGCAGGGACCTTATAAAAATGGTTTTATAAGCCCTGGTCAGGTAAAAACAGCCAAACTCGTTTTTCCCTCATTGTAGTGAATGGCCTCCATAGGCTAGAATGGGGAGATTTTATTTTAATTTTAAAAGTCCCCTTAAGTAATGGATACCAAGTGTTTGGTATCAAATTAATTGTTATAATAAATACCACAACTTCCAGTTGTGGGATTTAATATAACTTGTTCAGGTAAAGTGTTTTTAACTTTACCTGAAAAGTTGCCCATTTCAGCCCTGCATTGTTTTTGCTGCTGTGTCCTGATTGGCCAGCCTCTGGCAGCCTGGCCATGCTGCCTCGATGAGGTGTGAAGTGGTCTGGCTTCACACAAAGGGATGTGCCTGTGGGAGGGAATCTCCCCTCAGCAGATGGTGAGGCAGGAAGGGGGAGGGCTGCCAAACTGGTCTTCAAAGGTAGAGAAAGACATTTGGAGCAACCCAGCAACACCCCCACATCCTGCAACCCCAGACAACTAGGTGCCCCCTTGATTAGATTAGGAGAGGGCAGGAGAGGGGTGTGCTTATGATTTTTAGCCACACCAGTGGGTGGGCTCAGCCAGATGTATCCTCCAAAAATCAGATTCTGCCATGATGGATTGTTAAAGAATGTTGCCTCCTGGGATTGATTTTTGCCACTCTTCCCAGGAAGTGGTCATCAGAGGGGGAAGGACCCTGCACCTGATTGGAGAATCAGGATCCCCCTGTTTTTCACCCAGGAGCAAGGATAAAACTGGTAGACCTGCACCCACACCTCAGATCCCCATCAAATTCCAACAAGGAAGAACCAAAGGAGAAGAAGGACTGCCCTGCTGGACCCCTGGCGTGCACCTGGAACCTGCACTCAGGAGGACTGCACCAGCTGCACCCTTGGGCTTCACCACAAGAAGGACTTTGCCTGGCTTCAACTGGTTCAAGGAGGGACTCCCTGTTTGCTACAGGTGAAAAATGCTAACCAGAGTCCCCTGCACCAACTCCTGAAGAAATCAACCAGCTGACCACTGCCCAGTGGCTAAAAAGGAGTTTGTGCCAGGTGCATTCTGGGAGTTGTAGTCCACAGCCCCAACGATCATCTCAGAGCTTCTGGACCCTTGGGGTGAGCTGTGGACCCAAAAGAACCTTAAAGGGACATCTGGGAGAAGATCCAGAAGTTTGGAGAACTTTGGAGAACTTTTGAAAAAAGGCTCCATAGAGGGACCGACTGCGACCCGGCCTGATTTGCAGGTTCATCCTGGTGAAGAAAATCTCCAAAAAAGAGACTAAGTCCGAACCTACAAAGTTGACCGGGACCTCCAAGCCAGCGTATCTGAGGAGGGCTCCAAGGACATCGGATCAAGATCCAGGTTTGCCCCGGTCGAAGGATTTTCACCTCAAAAAAATGACTAAGTACGAAGGTAAAAATCTCCACTGAGGGCTCCCGCGACGCATATCCAGAGAAGAGTTCCAGGAGGTCAGATTGGACTGGCAGGTTCGTCCCGCTGAAGAAAATCTTCAGAAAAACGACTAAGTGCGAAGGTAAACTTTTGACCGAGGCCTCCCGCGGCCTGTAGTCGAGCCGGGCTCCATCGCGGTCGGCCTTAAACTTTGACTTTTCCCCAGGTGAGGTGCAACCAGATGACCCGATTGCCGCTTTTTGTTTCTAGGCACTAAAAAAACAATAATTCTTTAAAAATTCATATCTCCGGTTCCCCTTATCCGATTTTATTCGTTTTTGCGTCATTTCAAAGAGAAAAATATAATCTATTTTATAAATTGGTTTGGGATATTTAAACTGTTTCCTGAGTTTTATTTAATTACTGTTTTGTAATATTTGAATGCTTTACACTCTGTCTCCTAAGTTAAGCCTTGACGCTCGTTGCCAAGCTACCAAGGGTTGAGCTGGGTTTAATTTACTGAGACCTAACTGGACCTAAGTGGAGGTTAGTGGCCTATTGCTAAGTGTAGGTACCTACCTGCCCTTACCAATTTTTGGTGGGAGCGGTGGGATCCTGTACTTGTGTTCAGTATCACGTTACGGTTTTAAGTAAAGCAAATTAAAAATCCTTTAAATTGTCTTAGGGCAAAAATTGTTTTGAGCCAGGGTCCAAAGCATCATGCAAAAGGGAGAAAATGCATATCTACTGAAGTTAAAGTGTGGCTGAACAAACCTGTCTAACACAATTGTCGTTGTTTCTGGTCTGCGACTCAAGAACTATGAAGTGAATGATGCACAAAGTGAACATGCACACATGGAACACGCATACATGGAGAGGTCCACAGAACATCTCTTTGTGATGCAAAATTCAACAATCAAGGTGATGATAATCTGTAGTTTAGATACAAATTATTCCTGTTCCAAAACATATAGAGTTCTAATCTGCAACAACGTCAGACAGGCCAGAATGATACTCTGCCTAAAGCATACTTCTGGTCTCCAGGCAAATGTGACAAAGGTCTTTTGCCAAATACACCAACTTCTTAAACCTGCAGACCCTTTGCTTGCCAAACTGTGGACACGTTGCACATCCACAGGATTACACAAGCAAGTAGTCTGTATCTAACTTTGCATCCTAGTTTATGTTAGACTGACTTTATCCTCCAGAGATTTTCCCTCCTGTTGAGGCCACTCCTAAACATGCCCAGCCTAGTTTGCAAGCATCTGGCCTTTATAAAATATCTGACAACTACCAAAAACCAGCCACACCACCAGCATCTAGAGAATGGGTTACATAGAGCACATAGAAGAGGGTTTACCTGATCGGTAACTCATTTAGTCTATGGTACCCCTCTTAGACAGGGGTGCAAGAAGGAAATGCTGAAATAATTTCCATATTATTGTTCATTTTCTGTAGAGAAAAGGCACCAAGTTTAGAACTCAGTCAATCTCTTTCTTGATCAATCTGTGGTCGGAAGTCAGCTAAAAGAAAGAGGACTGGGGTGAAAGAAGGATTGTTGTCTTTGAGTTTGTTACAGTCTTTAAATTGCCTTGTCACCCACTGATCTTTAGAATACTTGCTTGTGCTTTATCTCATGCATAAAAGAATGCTCATTGCCCACATATCCAAATAGTCCATTAGGAAGCAATTAAAAAAATATTGTGATGCACCACTATTTATTGCTCAATAGCTCAGTAATATCTTTGCAGCACAATAATAAGGATGCACCGAAACACAATGCCTCTTGTGCACATATGGAAGATTGCCAAATTGGCTATCTGTTAATACCATATGTACTGTCACCGGCAATGTCATCTGTAAAATATCAAATGTGTGGTGTAAATATTCCACTTTTGCCTGACTTTGCACAGAACATGTGCTTTGTTTTATTCAAAGCCAGACTTTAAATAATAGGGGGCATATTTAAAATCCCCTGGCGCCACCAAAGCTTCACTTTGTGTGACGCTCCGGTGGTGCTAAGCACTCCTCCATATTTACAAGGAGGTGTATTGCCACTTTTTTGTATTACGCCTCATTGTAAATATGGGTCCCTCCGATGCAGTTTTCCGCGTCAGAGGGGCATGTAATGGGTGCTGCTTTGCGTGTTCCACCGAACACTCATTGCTTTTGACACTGCCTGAGATTTAAGAGTTGTCGTAAACCTGAGGCAGCGCCAAAAATTAACATCACCCCAGGGGTGGCGTTAGCATGGCAAAACAAGGAGGAATGCTTTTATTCCTCCTCGTTTTTTGCTTTTTCTATGTGTGTTGCATTATGCAGCACACATAGAAGAAGCAAAATGCCGTGGACGATTGTTTAAGTGCAGGAAGGTGTCAGTTCCTGCACATAAACAATCATTCAAAATGACGCTGTGGTACTTCTATGTGTGCTGCATTTTGATTTATAGATTGTATATGTGCAGGAAGGGGCACCTTCTGGCACAAAAACAATCTATCCCCTCAATGCAGACACCCTTGCACTATGGTGCAAGGATGCCTGTGTTTGTGCTACGCAGCTTAATTCAGCACCAGCACAGGAGGAAATGCAGGGGTGCGCCGTATTCCTCTAAATACACCACACTCCTGCATTTCAAAAGTGGCGCAGCAAGGCACTACTATTTTTGGTGCAGCACTCCGCTGCACCACATTAGCATAAATCTGGGCCTAAAGGCGTAATGAGTGACTGATCTAATCACAGCATGTAATGAACTGCACTACAGAAGCTGGATTTCATGCAGGAGCCGGTAGTGTATGCATTAATTTACTACTTGTCTTATAAAAAATATTACACTTATTTTCCTATCATTCTTTTTGGTTGAAATCCAAATCATAGAATTGAACAAATGATAATAATTTGTTAAAGGAAGGGTAGCCTACTTGAAAAATCAAACCTTGGAGGGATATCTGTGAGTAATACATTTGCGCTTTTTCAAAGTAATGGATGCACCGCACATGCATTACATTTTTTTGGAGTCCAACAAATGACAGGGTACTTTAAAAGAAAGACAGACAAGGATAAATTGTACTCAGGTTTCAAACTCGTTTGCCTCGATTTAATTTTATTTATCTAAAAAAATTTATTGAATATATGGTATTGGACCAATTATTCAAGCAAAAATGTGATTTTCTTTTCACTGATTTTGAAATAGAAATGGCTGAAAAATGTCAGATACACGAAGCAGTCACCATAGTGTAAGGCACGTTTTCAAAATAAAAGCTTTGAAAGATCAAATAAATATCATTTAAAATATGAAAGTGAGAGAATAATTTATAATGAAAGCAGTATTTACAGATCTGAAAACCGACATGGAACAACTAGGCTGCACACACATCTCTGGATGAGCCAAATGAGCCAAATGCATTGCTGGCCATTTAGGGGAAGTGTCATAAGCTTAGAATTGGGTTTAATCAATGATTGGGTCTTAAATAAAGATGAACTGCAAAAAAAAAAAAAAAAATTGCGAACACCGAAGCAACATAAGATATAATAACAAAACACCACAAACATTACGAATCATTATATTAAAGTAGAACACATATATAAAGATGAAACCTGGGTGGTAACTGAGAAAATTAGAGACTGTAAAACCTCCAGTAACATATTTAAAATACTCCTGGAGAAGTAACAGCAATGGATTTATAAACTTAAGGCCCACCAAGAAGGCCTTAATGATGATATCTCACGGACATGTCTCAATATTATAGAGGAGCCACTTAATTTAGTGGTACAGCACACTGTATAAAATATATCCCATATATAGAAAAATACATATTTTGGGCTATTTAATGCAAAAAGCTGCAAGATAACTAGATCTTGATGATGATCAACTTCCATGATATACACCAAATTGGTAAATCCCACAGTATGATACAGTACTGTTTGTGTATAATGAAAGAATAATTGAATATCCTACTTATGAGACTCAACAATCATGACTAATTGAATTGGGCCCCTAAAAAATAAAAGCTGACACAACATGTCCTATGGAAAAAAGGGAACTTCATGTGAGAGACCCTCCTCTTTTTGTCTTTATTTACATCACACTCCCCCTAGTAAGGATATCTTGTAGAGGATCATAACATAATTGGGGTAGACAAAAACCCTAAAAAATAGTGTTCTTCACCACAGACAATATGGTTTCTATATTGTTCACTCAAACACTATCTCCCATAATCAAACAATAGAGTAGCAACTAGGTTCATATATTTATAACTGTGGTCGGGTCCTGATGACGCCATTAGGCTCCATCAGTAGTACAGTATATTCCACAAAGTACACACAATGAGGTTGATAGATTACAGCATTAGGGACATAATGCAACCTGTTGACCAATGGCTATGCTGGATATGTTTAACGCATTTACATGGCAAGCCAGTCCAATCGCAATGAGCAATATGTGTAATGCATTCATGTAGCACACCCCCTAAATTGAGACACCCTATCCAACAAGCTTTGGATGATTGTAGTCTATAAGTAAAATACCACTCTTGGTTCTTTCTAACATTCAGGGGCGAGGAACAATATACGTTTGGACGTCAGTGACTTCCTTTGACAAAGTAAGTAAATGTGTACAACGCTAATTGAAGAAACCCTCCCACTTAATCAATGTATTTTCACTTTCCTTACTATGCTTTCCTTCATGTGAGACTTCTTGAAACCACTAATACTAAACATTGCTTCCTTTGTTTAAACTAAAGTGTGACAAAGGCAACTTTCCCCCATCACCTATTGGTCAATATTCAGGTCCTGCTGTCCTATATGTATGCTTGTTTTCAGTTTTTTAGTTTTATCGTCTTGTGTGTTACCTTTTGCCCAGCACAGAGTGAGGAATGCCCTGACATCAGTGAGTGGTTTTTCAAAATATTGTTTCACTGCATGTTTTGTATCGAACACAGCTCAATGAACACGTAGTCAATAATATAATTGTCTTTCATTATTGTAGCCTCTGCAGAGGAAAAACCTGGTACACTCAAATTGGAGGGTAAGAATGGAAAAGTGTGCTCATGCTTGTGAGGTTTTCTATTGCAAAAATGAACTACGGCTAAGCTCACAATTATAAATTATTAGGGATCTTCTGGACTGAATAAAAGGTGGGTGACATTTATGATGAAAAATGGCCGCAACATTTAGACCTCATGACCCCGGAGTAATTATCACTTCCTTTTGTCAACCTGTACCTTCATCCAAATGTAATCCTACTAGGGGAACCTACAAATAAATGGATTCTAACAGGATATCCCATCTTGTAATTTTAATCAATGATATATACCTAAATCAGATCCCTTAGATAAAAATATCAGGAGCTTCCTCACAGAGGTCCTCAGGAGCTTACATTATTGCACTAGTTCCCAGTTAGGAAGCATATCATGTTTAAGGTCCTGAGAATGGCACACAAAGTATTACATAATCTTGGCCCTAATTTCTCACATACAAGTTCCAATGGTGTGTTCCTCAGAGTAAATTGTGTTTGGCCTCCAGTAACTCTCTTGATTTGCCCAGAGTTCATTGTGTTTGTTGGGATGGTACATCCTTCTCCTACACCACAGCCAAGCTCTGGAACACTCTGCTGCATCCCATTACTATGATAGGTAACCATCTGTTAATTAGGAAAATCTTTAAAACATGTCTCTTTACCCTTTTGTCTTTCAGTCCTAGAAGGTTCTTAGGCCTACTCTTCCAGCTGGATAAAATGATTACTTAGCACCCTGACACCTTAGAGAAAGTGAGTGCTTTAGAGGCAATTTTCATTCATTCACTCATTTATCTGTTTATTATTTCATTCATTCATTCAACGGTCAAGCCCATCCAGATTCATTATAGTTGTGGATAAAGGACTCTGATGATTCATGCAACAGTTATCCTGGGGTGAGAATCCTTTTAAATCCTTATCATGGATGTCAGCACATTTTCAATGACTAGCTCTGAAGAGCCCATCATGTCAGTTTGTCAGATAGGCCTTAACTCTGTTGTTTATAACTGACTTTCCAATCAGAAGGTGATTTTTAATTCCCTGTCTTCTGTATCTCTCATGATGTGAGATATGTACTTGATATTTACACATACAGCACACCTTTTATTCACAGTTAACCTGCCCCTGTCACCTTGAACAAATAAGCCTGTAGCAGAAACCCGAAGGATATAATTGAGGGGATTGAAAGTCTGTCAGTAGAAAGGTCATTGCAAGCTACTGCTGCCTGAATGGACAAATGGTTCCACCTTAGACCATCAGACCCACAACACCATGATGCGCAAGACCATGTGAAAGAAGACAAAAGCAGGGCCCATCGCAATAATCTCTGCTTGATTTAATTTCTGGAATGAGTCAAGAGTTCGGCCCCAAAAACATTCTTGGAACAATGGATCTGTTCATGGGTAAATCCCTAAAGTCTATCCTGCTCTTTCATCCTAGAGAGGGTCAACAGATTAGTAGCCCAGATGGCTCTGCCTGGTGCCACACCTCACCTGTCGATAGCCCTTTTTTTTAATATAGAGACCATGATGCTGTCCTGAGAGGACCAAGAGTGAAAGGACAATTCCTGTTCCTGACAGGACGAATTTTGATCTTTCCTGACTACACCTTGCTGGTCTACACACAATACAAGTTATAGGATGTGGTAAAACAAAAACTATGGGTCCTGTATGCTCCTCTGCCCCACCAGGCTGTGGGTAATTCATGACTTTAAATCTTTATTTTTTTATTCTACTGAAGAGGCCTGTATCTGGCTCACTAAGCAGCTGCCCTTAACTGTGAATCACCCGCCAAAATGGCAATCAGCAACTCCAGCTATTATAAAAGGCCACAAACCAATGGGGGCAAGTGTAGAACAGCACTGGAAATGGTTGTATCAGGGACAAAAGGGACAATCAGCCCCAGAGATCTCCACGGATTTCAAAGGGGAGCAGAAGGTCCAACTATGGCCCAATGGACCCTCAAACTAACTGAATCCAGCATTGGAGACAGGCCTGAGCTGTTACTCCAATGTTGATTAATAGCTTATTCCTATTCTTTTCTGCACAGCAGCACCATTGTATCCAGAAAAGATCAGGTTTCTTGGGGGACGGTGGATTGTTGATTTGCCCACACAATCTATCTCCATTACCTCCTAGATAGGTCTATGTTTAAGTTGGAATTGGGCAACTGATGCTTCTTCTGGGTGGGAAGTATAGGATGGGAGGCTGGGGGGGCAGAGGGTTAGTTTTTCTGTTACTGAAACTGTGTACATCACCCAACCTTGCCTTGCCTCTATGCCTGACACTTCAGGGTTATAGGGACATACACCCTTGGGACTGACCCAGTAGGGCAGGGTGGACACCCCACAAGCAGGCCCGTAATGCCACTTCACTACCGAGGGCATGGGGGAACACTTAGTAATGACTTTCAATGTCAAGGGTCTGCTAGACCAGATTGAAAGGGGGGGCCGCATTACAACAGCACCTTGAGACCCCACAGGTGATAAGCTGTGCTTTACAAGTACTGATTGATTGGTTTGATTAACTGATTGATTGATTGATTGACAATTTGCACAAAGACATAATCCCCGGTTCATGCTGCTCCAATAAACCCATTTGCAAAGCCATAACTGCCATTTCGCAGCCTGCAGGGACTACAGTAGGGTGTTTCATGCAGGAAACACATGGGGCTACAGGAGTATGGCCATCCTTCTTCATAGGGCACTGCCTCTGGTAGTGACCACCATCACATGGGATATTAGGGACAATACGTGATCCTTGAGGGATCCATGGGGGAACCCCATAGAAAATAATCAGTGGATATGTTCCACCAGCCACATACCAGTTCACCTTGGCAACCCTTAGGGAACTGATAGCTGCTCTGCCCCCCAGGGTGACAATTGTGGGGGTAATCCAAAGATGTCAAGGGTCAGTAGGATTGGTATAGGTCTCGAGGGGGCACTGCCCGAATGGTCGATGGTACGGGACTCAGTGACTGGTGGCGCATTTGGAATTTGAATGACAAGAAAACACCCATGCCTTGGCAGCCCATGGCTCGCTCTCCCACACAGATTACCTATTCCTATGGGCATCTGCCCTTTTACACACTACAGGATCCCAAATACTCTGTTGTGGGATTTCGGACCATACACCTGTGATGACCCAGTTTGGTACCCTCACACAGGGTACCGTGTGGCATCTTAATGCATGGTTTCTCTATGATGAACAATTTGTGGAATTTCTGGCTGAGGAGCTAAAAATATTTCTGGCCCTAAATCAGGGTACTGTGGATTCAGCTGGGACACTGTCAGGGGCTTGGAAAGTCATGATAAAGGGTATTGAAAGACATGGAGGCTAGAGTAGCACCCCATATTGTGGATGAGATAGGCCAGGTAGAGGAAGATGCACATGGGATCGCAGTTGTCTACTATGAGGCGCTATACGCAGCTCATGCGCAACTGGATTGTAAATTGTCAGCCGCCCTGTTCATGGACATCCCAATGACCTGATGCTGACAGACCAGCCTTAGAAAAAACAGACACTTGAGGAAGTGGGAGATGCCTTGGCTGATATAAATTCCAGGAAGACACCAGGACCAGATGGTTCCCCGGTGTAATACTACTTGAACCTCTGGCCAGACATCCTTCCACCAGTTTTGAAATGATTTATTGAGGTAGGCATCAAGGGCTCATTTCCCCTAGACATAGAGCTGGCAACACTGGTTGTCATACCCAAGCTGGGCCACCCACAGTCCTGTTGTGCATCATATGAGCCCATCTCTCTCATTAACATGGGGGTCAAATTGTATGCAAAACTCCTAGCCAATCGTTTTCTACCCTGACCAATGTGGCTTTATACCATGCCTCAGCACTAGACACTGTATCCATTGGATAAAATTAGCACTGTCCCGCATTAAGTCCATAAGGGGGCCTGGTCACACTCCTTTTGATAGATTGTGAAAAGGCATTTTAAACTATAAACTGATCATTTTTTAGACAAAACCTCACTATGATGGGGTTCGGGCCCAAATGTTGAGCCGACGTCAAGGTCCTCTATGCTACTCTACAAGCTCCGTGCATATTAACGGAGTTATTTCTCTCGGGTTCCCATCAAGAGGGGCACTATTCAGGGCTGCCCCTTCTCACCCTTTTTTTGCATTGGCTATTGAGCCTGTGGTGGTCTGGATCCGCTGTGACACACTGGTATGGGGCTTTGACTGGGGACTGGTGATGGAGGATCAAGTAGTCCTATATGCTGATGATATGCTACTGTTCCTCTCTTGTCCTGCATAATCAGGGCTTTAAATGATTCACATCCTGGACACCTTTGGGGCAGCCTCCAGGCTGAGAGTTAATTAAGACAAGCCCTCCTGGTGTCTATTAGGGGCAACTGCCAAGATCACATTTGGCTCCTCCGGCCCCTAATACGCCACCATAGTTTTGTGTACTTTGGAATTTACATCTCCTGGGAGCTGGGCCTTACCTGGTGCCTCAAACTCTGCCCATCAATATGGAGGGCCCAGGATGACATGGTGCAGTGGGGTAAACTTCATGGATAGGATAGCCTTTTAAAAAAAGATGATCCTCCCAGTTGTTTGTACGTCCTTCAGAACTACCCCTCCACATCCCACAGATTTGGTTTAGCACAGTGGCAGCAATGGGACACAGATTTTTTTGGGCATGTAAGCCTCCAAGAGTGGCCTTTGGCAAATGCATCCGGTTGGTATATAACGAAGGGCTCGCCATGGAAGATGTTAGACTTTACTATTTGGCAGTTCAACTGCTGACCATAAATAAATATATGTACAGAGGGTGGGGAGATCCTGCATTTCACGGCGTGCTTTTCACCATTGACTTGAAAGTGGTGACAGGTATCCTTTGTGGGGCACGCATCCCGGCTTCCCTTTCAGAGGCGACCTAGGTGGTGTTCCATGTATGGAGAGTGGCACTGAGATGGATAGGCTGGGACTGAAAATTAACGCTAGAACCCCCCCTATGGGAGGGACAGGACAGGCCGAAGTATGAAAACCAAAAGGCTTCAAAAGACAGACCTGTATAGGAATATAGAGATTAGGGGACGTGTGGGAACGAGACCATTCCAAGACCTTTCAAAGCCTGCAACATTAATGGCGGATAAATGTAAGGTGACTAATACACCAGTACTATTCAACCATGAGTCACACAGCCGATAGCCATCTTTGAGATGTGATTCAAATAATAAGAAAACCAAAAGAGGTATCAACATTGAAAAATAGCATTAGAATAAATCAAATTGATTTGCCAGCTAAATGAATATCCAGTAGATTTAAAAAGGTAATCAAATAACAAACATTGGAAATCCTCTATAACTCTGAATCTCACCATACTGCTCCATACAGCTACATTAGAACACCTTTTCTACATGTGCATGGTGCCTAGGACAAAATAACTAAGGTGTTCAAGAAGTGATGGATGGAATACTTGAAATAATCGCAGCCACTACTAATTACTCAGACTGCATCCAAAGCCATTGTTATTTTGCACACCATGCCACTTCAGTTTGGACCCAGCTATATGCAAATCGGCATTGACCCTGCTCTAATGCGAACAGTCCAGCCAAAATGTCTAAGGCAGGACCCCCCTGAACCAGAACAAAAGAAACCTAGGAATGTTTTCGCCCTTGTTATGGGCTCATAGTATGGTTCCAGTTGCACAGTGTACATAGGATCCACATCTGGGAATACCCACCCCACGTAGGACGACATACTAAACCATAAAAACCGTGATGGATGGACTGCAAAAATTACTCCCAGCCACTAGACAACTGCTAGAAGTTGCATCCTACACTCTTGGTATTTCAAAATAACAATGGATTGGGATACTTGGTTCAGGTTCACACTGTAGAAAGGCAATGCTTTTGGCTGAGAGTTTCTTATGATTAATAGGTGCAGCTTTGAGTCATCACATTTTTGTTTCTTGATGTTTAATTATTTTAATGACAGAAAGGTTGACAAGGATAGGTCCTAAACAAAACAAAACCACAGCAAAAAATTACTTTGAACAGAGAGTCGGGATTAGGCTAGCAATAACTATATTGGTGGGGTAGGCAACCTTTACGACAAGCAAATATTGTCCATGTGACCAATCACTCAGTGCTATAAACCACTGCAGGAATTATGTAGCCAGATCTTCAGGACACCAATGAGGAAGGTGCTCTTCTAACTGGTCATTGTGTTTTTTACGAGATCAAGAAGCCCTGTTAGAAATTTTCCAGATACATTTAAGTGAATGATAGCAGACCGTCACACTTGTGAAAGTGGCAACTGGCTCTGTGTCCTATTGGCCTGTCAGTAAAGGAACTTGCCGAAAAGAAGATGACGAGTAGTTGTCGAAATTCCAATCATGGTGCGAATGTGATGGCAAAGGCTTTGATGCGTTCATAACCATTGGTAGTATGTTTAACTGCTGTTCTGGAATGATGACTGCTACCAAATATTTTCAACATGGGAGGAGAGTGAGCAAGATTAAACCAAAATGAGTACAGTAGCACAATGTAATTAATTTTAAGAAAGAAAAATGAAAGGTGTAAGTGTTCTGTTTGGGAACCTATGACTTGCATATCTCTAGGTAAGTTCACAGTTTATTAAGCCATACGGCCAGCAAGGCAATCCATGCTTTAAGGGTGCAACATGGAAATAGAAACTGGCATGCCAATATGTATTTGTATAGAAACTTTAAATCTCCAATACACGTGCTACACTGAGAACAAGCTTTTGCCTCTTTTACCTGTTTGTACATATTACCAAGTTGTGACTTGATGAATGGAGTCCAAATGTGCTTACAATAAGCTGTTACTTTTCCAAAAAAATCGCTCAGGATAATACCTCAACCAACTAAAAACTGTCCATAACATTCTATCGGATTGCAATTAGCGTTACTGGATTAAGCACCCTGTGAGGTGTGGTCCCAAAAACCCATAATATGTTATTAATTAAAATAATTACTCTTCATAAAACTCTTTTTTATTATTTTGTGCCTCGTTGTCTTCAGATAGAACTTTAAATCCCCCCATCGTAAAGTAGCGTAGTTAATATTTTAACAATGCGTCTGACTCAATGTGATTGAGAATTCATAATTTCGAAACCTTTCCAGTAACTTCCCTAAAATGGAACCTCTCTTATCACTTCTACACTGTTCGAAATATAAAATAGTTCTTAACAATATTATTTTTACAATAATTGCTCCTAAATTATTTTTACCCCTTCTCCACTGACAGTTACAAACAAAGCATCTGATAGAGATTGCTAGCACGCTAGGTCCTTAGCAAGTAAATTTACAAGGGACGCCTATAGGTCGGTGAACCTCTTGATTCGCATGGAGTATCCTAGCTGTGTAGTAACCAATGTCCATCAGTAATCAATACACAAATCGATAACCTTTAAGAAAAACACTAATCATCAGACAATAGCGTCAACATTTCATGAATAACCACAACACATTTATATGTTTTATCAATTTTATTTCCTTATTAGTTACAATACTAGTTCATGAGGTTAATTCACACTTTATGCAATCCACTTCAGTATTAATTAATTGGTGACCACCAATAACATAATCTAATCAGAACTTGAGAAAACATGCGTTCTAATGCCTCAACATAAGCCAATAATGATGCATATGTTAACATAAATAGCAGAGTTCGGCAAATCAGTCCATCAATCATTTGTCACCATATATGTCAGCGTCAGAATAGGAACTCTACCTAGGCCTGATTAGCATTAGCATGTGGGACGTCATGTGAAAACAGTTTGGGAACATGAATTTGGAAACACATCTAGCTTGGAGAAATCTGTAAACAGCGCAGTTGGTACCTAGAAAGAAAAGGCACAAAAAGTAAATCAGTCACATTGTCATAGCTACCTATCCACAGTATGGATCAGCAACAAATTCAGTCTTCATCTTCTGGTCATCAATCGACCAGCAACACATCAGGCTTTCAAAAGCATGACCCCAATGACAGAATCTTGCATAAGTTTCAGCAAAAGGTCTCTCCCGATCATCTGCCTCTAACATCTCCCCATCAGTTCACTCTGAAGTTTTTCCCTTTTGTCATGACATTATATCAAAGTTGCCCAGTCCATCCCATAATTCCTAATTGGTCAGTTGATTACTAGTTGTTCCCCTACCCAATAACTTTTGTTTTTCAAATTTATAAATTCTAATATTATGCCATTCTCAGGGGTTGATTGGTTCGCTGTACGATGTTCTCATCATCCGGCTCATCAGGTATCGAAAATGTTGCATCTTCTTCTCCAGTCAGTGTCTCTATTGTTCGAGTCCTGGGAAAGTACATCTCATCTCCTGTCCGTCGGTTCATTGCAGAAAATTCTAGCTAAGCAGATTTTGTTAACACAAGCAGTTCAGGGTCAGTTCAGCACGTTAACTTCTCTACATTGCATGATTCTTCAGCTTCTGCATGAGGCGTGGCAGAAACTAGGCCACAACTTCCGCTAAGTTAGCTCACAATATAATGTAAAACATAGCTCAATATGACATATTACTACGTCATTATTACGCATTTTCAGCATTTCACATATTTTAGTCATTTTTAGTATAATTTGTGAATCTTGATGACCACTCTCCGTGGGCACATTTTCAAAGTGCACATTAATTTTTTACATTATTTTTCTCTACCCTTTATCATTATTATTACTCTCTCTAATTAGCATATTTGCTTCAACAAGATTATGATTACGACTCTGTTGTCTCATCTGTTCTATGGTAGGAAGAATAACATCTACATTATTCAAAGGATCTGTAAAGTGATACATATTATTGCATTTATAATACAAATGGAGCATTGGATACTTTCAGGTTTCACTGGGAAACAGAATTAGACATTGACCTGTCAGAACTAGAGCAGGATAGGTTCCCGACTAACATTCCAAGAGTAGTTATTGATTGTAGAACAATTGTCTCAGAGCACTCTCCCTCGTCCACACCCCAACTGGAGCCAATAGGCTGCAGTTGAACGACTTGGATGTGTCATGGAAATATGTATGCAAATTAGTATTTTATAAGTATATGTTAAAAGCATCCTTTTTAAAAATGATGTCGCTGCAAGAGTCATTGAAGTATTCGATTAACCAATTATTCTTAGGAAGATGATGTTTATCTCTCTTGCTCAACAAAGTTACAGTTTAAAAAGTAGTAATGACAGAAAAAAGGTTGATACTATATAAATGGAAAGCCAACTTTATGCAAGTTTATAAGGAGGGCACGCCAAACTTTCTAAAATATTAACTTTTTTAAAGTAAACTTTCTGTTCAAGAAATAGAATAAATTGTACCAAATGTGAGTATACAACATGAACATTATGTAGTATATTTAAACTACATAAATGGCAAAAGACTTTGGCGGTCATTCTGACCGCGGCGGTCGGCGGTTGCCGCCCGCCAAGCGGTTCCCGCCGAAAGACCGCACCACGGTCAAAAGACCGCGGCGGCCATTCCGGCTTTCCCGCTGGGCCGGCGGCCGACTGCCAGAAGACCGCCGGCCGGCCCAGCGGGACAGCCCCTTCAACAATGAAGCCGGCTCGGAATGGAGCCGGCGGAGTTGAAGGGGTGCGACGGGTGCAGTGGCACCCGTTGCGATTTTCACTGTCTGCTAAGCAGACAGTGAAAATCTTTGTGGGGCCCTGTTAGGGGGCCCCTGCACTGCCCATGCCAGTGGCATGGGCAGTGCAGGGGCCCCCAGGGGCCCCACGGCACCCGTTCCTGCCATCCTGGTTCTGGCGGTGGACACCGCCAGAAACAGGCTGGCGGGAAGGGGGTCGGAATCCCCATGGTGGTGCTGCAAGCAGCGCCGCCATGGCGGGTTCCCTGGGCCAGCGGGAAACCGGCGGTAAACCGCCGGCTCCCCTTTTCCGACCGCAGCTTTACCGCCGCGGTCAGAATCGCCCAGGAAGCACCGCCAGCCTGTTGGCGGTGCTTCCGCCGCACTCCGCCATGGCGGTCATGGACCGCCAAGGTCAGAATGACCCCCTTTGTCCCTTTCTTCCTCAGCTTGGATAGCACTATGCTAATCCTATACTTAAAAACTTTGCTAGAAAAGCAGACATTAAAGGTGAGTAAATTCAGAGTGTTTCTGGTGTTGTAAGGTGCTCTATTCTGGAGCTATTCTCCACCTAAACTTGGGAACTGCCCAGGCCTTTCTCTTCTCTTTTGCATAATTTATGAGTTACTTTATGCCTGAAATGGGACTTATACTGGGTGCTCCATTGTGTCTGGCTGGCCAAAGCAAAACCTCTCTGAAGAGCTATGAGAATGTGAAACACTTGTCAGGGGTTGCTATAGCTCCTTCCAGGTGTCTTGGATGGTATTTTACCAACTCAAATCTGTAATACTGTGCCTGGAGTAGTGAAAAGCTTTTGTCATTTACAGCTCGTCAAGGATGGCCCTGTACTAACCCTAGGTTTAAAGACTTTGCTGTATAAATGGCAAAATACGTTGTCCCTTTGTGGATGGCACTATGCTAATCCTATGCTTAAAAACCTTGCTAGAAAAGCAGACATTTGATGTGAGCAAATTGTGTTTTATTCCTTGTTGTATCACAGTTTTTGGTATTTTTGTTATCTTGAATTCACAATAAATTCAAATAAAAAAAAATTAGGAGCATGTATACTTCAAATAATACTCTGCTTTCTCCCGTACACCAAGACATTGCAACACTTGTAAAATTTCATAGTTGAAAAATTACTGAAATGGATAATTGCCACAGACACCAGGACAAGAAACATTGGTTTCTCTAGCAAATTCCCAATTTCACAGGGGCTGTTTAGGGTGCAAGCACTAATATCACGGGGTTCCTGTGTCTCAAAATTAACACTATTATCAGCATGTTAAGATGTGGGAGAATAAGGGCTCTATGAATACCCCAAGCCTAATTTATCAAGGTTTTACACAGCAAAGTGCAGGAGGCCACTGATGAAGCAGAAAAGTAAGGCTAACAAATATTTATATATCATGTAACAAAATTATATAAGGCAATGTGATTATTAGCAAAGAAAAATAATGTATGTGGGAAAATGTGCCCACGGAGTAGTTCGCCATTATTATAAACGAGCTTAATTAATCATGAAGAATCGACAATGTAGTAATCCGTCATAATTGCAAATGTTTTCTATGGTTTTCTTGTTGAAACTGTTATATGCTTAGCTTAAATTTAGCAGAGGCTTTGGCCTAGTTGCCTGGTCTCGAATTTAACTGTGTGGTTTTCACTTGTATTAACAAAAACTTATTTTTAAAATTAAAGGCTGTATTTTCCCACTAGAATGACTAATACACTTATCTCAAGGTTTCGTGCTAGGCAAGTTTCATCCCCTTTGAAGCAAGGTCAGTTTCTGCAGGTGCAGACAATAAAGACACTGATACAGAAATAATTGGCAAACTTTGTTGCTACTTGTGTTCCAAAACTCCAAGGACACCTTATGCATAAATCAGTACTAAGAGAAAGACACTATTCATTGGTCAAAAAGAAGCCACCCTATGAACCCTCCAATGGAAGACCCTGAAGAATTTGGAACATTTCTTACTTAAACCCACCGGACAAAGAGAAGTCAGCCATTTTCTTTGATGCCATTTTGAAGCCAGATTCAAGACGCCATTTTAAATGACACTTTGATGCCTTTTCTCTATCTCAGAGAAAGAGACTTTGAAGAATTCTCACCCTAGAGACTTTAACTTTAATTTTACCCTGTCTTGCCCATGCAATAACTTTGCCCCATTTTCCTTGCTGCCGCAAGGAAAACCTGCCTTAACTTTGCCCCTTTGAAATCTGCCCCATGCTGATTGAACCGGTACCTGAAGGACGAAGACTTACCTTGAGTGCTGATTTTATTTGGTAATTATGAAAGGATAAATGTGTTATTCATTGTTTTTTCCTTCTTAGGTACCAACTGCTTATTTTGACAGAGCCCAAGCTAGAAGTTTTCTAAATTCATGTTGATTAATTTATTTTGCATGAAGCCCCACATGCCAATGCTAATCAGAGGATAGTTGAGGTATTCACTTGATGCACCATGCTGAATTGAAATCTTGTTATGCTGACCAATGTATGAAATTAGTCAAATTCAGTTACTTTTATTAGTGATTTGTATTGCTATAACCGAGTGCATTATAATCCAGATTTTGCGTACTTTGCGTTTCTTCTGTCGCTATGGACAGCTAGTAATGTTCGTATATGTATACCATTTGAGTTTGAGACTTACTTATATTGTGCTAGCTTTGTAAATATAGGGAAATAAACTCATTAACTTTTAATAAACAGGTGTGGTTATTCATGACTGAAAGGTCATGGTGTGTCAAATTACTGATTGTTATTGATTCCTAATGTGTTTTTTGATTACTAATTGAGTATTGGTTATTGATTATAAAGGATTATTAGTTATTGATTTGAGGGATCCGAGTAATTTTGGATGAGGAGAACTCAACTCGGTCAAAAGGTTCACCGACCTCCAGCGTGTCCAAATATGAGTAATTTATAAGGATTGGACGCGCTATCACCACCTTGCATGAAACGGAAAGGACAGGAATGTGTTATCTTTAACACAACATGGAGCATTCCTGTCCTTCGCTTCTGCTGATGCCATTTTGGCTGCCTAGCACCAATGCAGGCACCCTTGTGAAAGGGTTCCTGGTTGTAGGCAGGATTGCTTTTGTGCACAAAGGGGTACCTTCCTGCCAAAAACAATCCTCAGAGGCATTTTCCTCTAAGTGTGTCTCAGGATGCAGCACACTTAGAAAGAGGAAACAACAAGGAGAAATTCAACTATTTCTCCTTGCTGTGCCTTACCTGGGAAAGCGTAGCATTTGGACACATTTTGAGGTTTACCAGTGTCAGTAAATTTGGGAATGTGCCAAAATCCATGGGTGGATGCGTGGAAACACCCACCCTCCACCCGTGGAATGCCTCCCTGTGGCAGAGTAACCCAAAGCTGCAATTTGCGTTGTGTTGTGTTACTCTAGATTTACCGAGCCATTCAGGTGGCCTTGTGTGGCTTGCTAAATCTTCCCTTAGTGTTGTGTCGACCTTGTGTCCCCCTTGCATAGAGCAAGGGCAGCGCAGCACATTTATAAATATGCCCCTCAATGTTTCCAAAGTACTTCATTTGTATGCCATCTGCTTATTAGCCTCATCATGATTTAGCCAAAATAGCTATGAACACAGGTTTAAATACTCTGTTTTGAGCCATATGAAAAACGATTTTGGAAGAGTGAGTGTGCTTTTCACTCACAAGCATCTGCTCCTCCAAAGGACTGTCATACTCTATCACTGACGGGGGGCTTTTACAACCATGCACCCCACGCACACTTTTAAAATGTCACTAAAAAACTGGTAGGCCACCGCAGTCTAGCAGGTTATGACTCTACACACATGCTTAATGTTCTGACTAGCAAATGGGTGATAGATGTGTAAATGCTCAGTCCGAGCTGTCCGAGCAACCTGCCCATGGAAGCGTAGCCCTTCAGAACCATGCTAATTCTACACCACATACCTCCTATCAGTGGACAAATCAAGATCAACCAAAAAAGAATCAAATGATCAAATTCTGCATCTGGTTCACGATACCCAGGCAAGGGAGAATTTGGATCCAGAAGCTGTCGAGGCTTGTGGATAGCATCAAGTAATACCCAGCTCACCTGCTGCAAACAATTACTTCCCAGCTAGGTATGCACTAGACAAAATGTATATACTGGTCAGATTAATAACTACACCTCGAAGAACTGCACTCTAGTCACACGAATGTTGTTTAATGAAGGCCTAGAAAAAGTCATCATAGGACCAGCCATTAGGGGCACTGATATGAACATGGCTTGTTTAATGAAAGCACCTATGCTTTACAGCCTTAAGCTCTGATCCCAAATGCCCTGCGTTATGATGGTATATTTGGGGTACCCAATAAACACGAACACCCGGTGGGAGCGGGGGTGCGGTATTTAATGGATTTGTTAAATATATCCTTTTCTGACTTTTCCTTGCCATATTTCAATACCGGACACAAGGTACTTATTGAGTTCTCTAAAAATTACCTGTTCTGGTTTGGCCTCAACAAATTTTGAATATATCTGTATTTAACAACACTAGGGTGTGAGGTACTTAAAGAGTTCACTAAGTAACAGCTGTTTTGAGTTGACCTCACCAAATTCTGAGTATATTTGCATTTGAACAACATTAGGTGGTGTGGTATTTAGAGAGTTCGGTAAAAACTGTAAAGAAATTGTGAATGTATAGATAATTACCAGGCCTTTTGACCAGTAGATATCAGTGTGTTTGAGCTGTGGAAACGTACCTGGAGAAAATTGTAGGGTGAAGTAACAACTGAACAACTCGGAAATACGATATATGTTTTAACAATGCATACTTAACATATCAGAATGTACATATAATCGGGCCTAGGGAAACGAAAATTACCTAATACTCTTTTGCTCTGTTTCCCAATGAGAGTGCATATAGCTTTCATACAAAAATAATTCAGTGGGTTCACATTGTTGGAAGAATTTGAACTTTTTTCACTCCCTAATTTTTAAGTACATAGGGCTTGATTTAAGAAAAGTAGCGCTGCATCCAATGTAGAGCCACTTTTCTTGCGCATGCTGGCATACCCTACCTCCACCATGTTATTATACGGCACACCATGGTGCAGGATAATGGCAATAGCATCTACGTTTTTGACGCTATTGATGTACTGTGTAGGATTAGCTCCCAAATTTTGGAACAAATCCATCACAGATCATAGGGGCAATTAAATGCAACGGTGTGCCCGTTTTAACATCTGCTCTGTGCAGCGTTAAAAGTAGTTGCCATTTTGAGGTCCCCCTTGCATTCATAATATCTGGTGCAGGCATAATGTGGCACTAGGGGTTACAAAGTGGAGCAATGCATGCATTGCAGCACTTTTCAAATATGGCACAAGGAATTTGGCCTCCTTGCGCCACATCAGTGTAAATAAAATGATGCTAATGTGGCACAAGGAGGCGCTAGGCCCTCTTAAATCGGGGGCATAATTTATAGAGCAATCTTTGTGGTTAG
The DNA here is from genome assembly GCF_031143425.1 of Pleurodeles waltl. NCBI lineage: Eukaryota > Metazoa > Chordata > Amphibia > Caudata > Salamandridae > Pleurodeles > Pleurodeles waltl. The sequence goes on from NC_090447.1 coordinate 206,470,206, forward strand.
AATTCTAGCTCACATTCACTTTTTGACGCAATCCAGAGCAGAGCAAATGTTCCCAAAAGCAGTACATTTGATTATGTTCAAATGCTACGTAGAAGTTCCTTGAATATTTGACTTCCTCAAATGTATGATTTTGCACTTGATGACGCAGAAAAAGAAGGACCAACATATATTCATATATCATGTAACCAAAATCGTATAAGGTAGTGTGATTTTAGCAAAGAAAAATAATGTACATGGGAAATTGTGCCCACGGAGTAGTTCGCCATTATTATAAACAAGCTTAATTAATCATGAAGAATTTAAAATTGTAGTAATCCGTCATAATTGCAAATGTGTTCTAGGATTTTCTTGTTGAAACTGTTTTATGTTTAGCTTAAATTTAGTAGAGGCTTTGGCCTAGTCACCTGGTCTCAAATTTAACTGCGTGGTTTTCATTTTTTACTAACAAAGACATTATTCTGTATTTTTCCAGTAGAGATGACTAATACACTTATCTCCAAGGTTTCGTGCTAGGCCGGTTTCATCCCCTTTGATACAAGGTCAGCTCCTGCAGGTGCAGACAATAAATGCTTTAAGATAAAATTAATTGGCAAACTTTGTTGCAACTTGTGTTCCAAGGCTCCAAGGACAATGTATGCATAAATAAGTACTAGGAGAAAGACACTATTCATTGGTCAAATTGAAGCCACCCTATGAAACCTCCAATGGAAGACCCTGCAGAATTTGGAATGTTTCTTACTTAAACCCACCAGACAAAGAGAAGTCAGCCGTTTTCCTTGATGCCCTCTTTGAAGCCAAATGCCAGACGCCATCTTAGACGACATCCTGATGCCCTTTTCTCTATTCCAGAGAAAGAGGCTTTAAGAATTTTCACCCTAGAGACTTTAACTTTAATTTGCCCCGTCTTGCCCATGCAGTAACTTTGCCCCACTCTCCTTGCTGCCGCAAGGAAACTTGCCCTTAACTCTGCCCCTTTGAAATCTGCCCCATGCTGATTGAACCGGTACCTGAAGGACAAAGTCTTTCTTGAATGCTGATTGTATTTGGTAATTATGAAAGGTTAACTGTATTATGCATTGTGTTTTTCCTTTTAGGTACCAACTGCTATTTTGATAGGGCCCAAGCTAGAAGTTTTCCAAAATTTGTGCTGACTAAATTCGTTTTGCATGAAGCCCCACATGCTAATGCCAATTAGAGGTTAGTCGAGGTATTCACTTGACACACCATGTTGAATTGAAATCTTGTTATGCTGACCGATGTATGCAATTAGTCAAATTCAGTTACTCATATTAGTGATTTGCATTGCTATAACCGAGTGTATTATAATTCAGATTTTGCATAGATTGCGTTTCTTCTGCCGTTATGGACAGCTAGTAATGTTCGTATACATATATCATTTGATATTGAGACTTATATATATTGTTTTAGCTTTGTTAATATAGGGAAATAAACTCATTAACTTTTATTAAACCGGTGTGGTTATTCATGACTGAAAGGTCACGTTGCGTCAAAATACCGACTGTTATTGATTCCTAATTGGTTATTCTGACCTAGAAATAGAGTATTGGGTATTGATTACAATAGTTATTGATTATTGGTTTAAGCGATCCGACTATTCTAGGATGAGAAGAGCCCAACTCGGCTAAAAGGTTCACCGACCTCCAGCGTGTCCAGGTACAAGTAATTTATAAGGACTGGACGCGTTATCACACTGTTTTGTTTTGTACGACTTATGATGTAGTTAACTTTCGTTCTAACTTCCTCAAACCACTGTACTACACCTTAAGCAGTGCAATAAATGGTTCCAGTAATAGTCATTTGGAAATGGATACAGAAACAAGGAGGAAAACATGCTTTTCTCAAGGGCAGCCTACAAGCCTTACTGACCTGATGTCAGAACAGAATGCATACCTTTTTAAAATCATGTGCTCACGTGGTGACTACTGTAGTGAAAGAAGACAGACTGTTTTTAATTATAATTTGAATACCAACATCAAGATTTTTTTTTTAGGTTAATGTCGTCCTTGAGGGAGAAAAGAAGAGCAGGTTGTTACGAAATTGCGCTCATTCCAAAACCCTTGGCTTACATTTGATGTTCAAAAGAAAGCAACTAAGAAGAACACTGCTTTCCAGGATGTACAGCGTAGGGTCACATTGTACAGTATTTTGTATGCCTGGTTGCTGAAACTGTAATAATAAAATGGTCATGTGTGAAATGCACCTTTGTTTTTTTGCTTTGGGGGACTATGAGGCAACTATGCATTCCTCTTCCGATTCTCAAGACTCCTCCCTGTTCCTTGTTAAACTGATTGTACCCTACTACTCATTGTAGTGGTCGGTAGTATATGGTTGCTGTTTTTAATTAACTTAATTTTTGCCTTCCCCCATTCAGGTAGAGGCCTATGCACCCTACAGAAACAACAGACATTTTTAATTAATAACTTTTTGCCTGCACCCTGACTCCCTTAGGCATCCCATGGGCCAAATTTATCAAACTTTCATTGAACGCAAAGCAGCATAGCAAGACAGCTTGCAGTACTTTATTTTAGTGACACAAAACCAAAATTCCTTAGAAGGCAATACTCCCTTTGGAGGTAAGTAAACACACTAAATATGTGCACTAGTAACCTTAATTAGGCATAGAAAAGGTTAGAAAACAGTGCAAAGAGCTTTAGGCAACAGTGGCCCTAGGGGGAGCCCAAACCATATACTAAAAAAATGGGATGCGAACACAGGACCTTCACCTAGATAAGTGGAATGTGTAGAGGGGACCTGGGGGTACTAGAAAACCACAGAGTTAAGTAACACAATACCCCCAGCAACCAGGAAAGCAGGAGTACATCACTGGAATTTCCCCAAACCACCCAAAAGGAAGAAAAAGAAGAAAAGAAGACACCCAGACAAGACTGCAGGAAATCAGCAGTGGATTCAGGAAGAAGAGGGCCTGTGGAGAGAGGGGACCAAGTCCAAAAGTCACAGTGGAGTCCAGGAGGAGGAGCGACTACCTACCCAGCTGTACTTACAGGAGTTGGTCGACGGTGAGGAAACACAGGTCAGCACTGCAGCCCTGGAGCCAGAGAAGAGATCCTCATGGATGCATGAGATGTCTGACACTAGAGTAAAGATTGCAGATGGTATCGGTACAGGAATTCCACCAACAAGCCTTGAAAAAAGGCAAATTTGTGATTAGTGAAAAAGTGGTGCTGCCGGGGACCAGCAAGGCCCAGGAGGGCTCAGCCCAGGAGGGGGAGTCATAGGGGACCATCAGCGTCACAGAGAGTCCACAGGAGCAGAGGCAGCACCCTCAGGAGTCCCACACGATGAGGACACAGAAGGAGCAGAAGGAGCCCACACAGCACTACAGAAAAGGATCCTACAGCACAGGAGAACTCCACAGAGGCCTGAGCATCACGGGAAGGAGCGCTGGGGACTGGAGCTACACATCGCCTGAAGATCCCTTGGAGGACATGCAAACAAGCCTTGGCAGCTGCAAGAGATATGTCCTGTGTAGGAAGGCAAAGGCTTACCTCCACCAAAGTTGGACAGCTGGCAAAGAGGACAAGAGGAATACTCCAGACCATGACCCGTTATGCAGTATCCACACAGCTCAGGATGAGAGGAGATCCATGCGGCCGGTCGTCATTGCAGCAGGTGCCTGCGGATGCAGGGGAATGACTCCTTCACTCTAAGGGAGATTCCTTCTTTTTCTTGTGCAGGCTGAAGAGTTGCTGTCTTCTGAGGAGGCACGGCTGGGGAAATGTTGCCAAGCTGGCAGAATCTATGGAAACAAAGTTGCAGAATAGTCTTCTTTGTGGGTTTGCAGCATTGTCGGTTCCTGGAGGGTCCAGTCGCAGTTCCAGTGGGCAGAAGTCAAAGTGGAGGTAACAGAGAAATCCTTCTGGAGTCTTCAAGCTGCATCTGAAGACCCACCCAAGAGAAAGACCCTGAATAGCCCTGAAAGGGGGATTGGTCACCTAACCAGCCAGGTAAGTACCTATCAGGAGGGGGCGCTGACGTCACCTGTCTGTCCTGGCCACTTAGATGCTCCCAGAGTTCTCTGCCAACCTTAGAAACAAGATAGCAGAACCCAGTGACCCTCTGGAGCACTACCTCTGGGGTGGTGATGGACAGGGGAGTGGTCACTCCCCTTTCCATTGTCCAGTTTTGTGCCAGAGCAGGGACTGGGGGGTCCCTTAACCAGTGTGGACTGGTTATGCATGGAGGGCACCAAATGTGCCCTTCAAAGCATACCAGTGGCTTCCCAAGCCAGTCATACACATTTCCATAGGGAGAGGGTGTTACTTCCCTCTCCCAAAGGTAATCCTTTGTTCTGCCTTCCTGGGCTTGATCAGATCAAGCAGCAGGAGGGCAGAAACCTTTCTAAGGGGTGGAAGCAGATTGGGCTGCCCAGAAAAGACTGGTGATAGCAATGTAGGGGTCCTCTAAGGAGCCCCCAGAGTGCATGGAATCATACTTCCAATAATTGTAACAGTATTGGGGTATGATTCTCACGTTTGATACCAAACATGCCCAGGTTAGAAGTTACCTTTATGTAGCTGGACATAGGTAGTGATCTATGTCCAGTACACGCATAAAATGGCGTCCCCCGACTCACAAAGTCCACGAAAATGGATGTGGAGTTTGTGGGGGCACCTCAGCTAGTGCAGGGGTGCCCTCACACACAGGTACCTGCACCCAGCCCTGTGGGCTGAGAGGGCCTACCAGAGGGGTGACTTATAGAGACCTGGTGCAGTGACCTGTAGTGAAAACGGTTGCATGCACCTGTTTCGCGCAGTCTGCAATGGCAGGCCTGCAGAACCCTGTGCATGGGCTCCCTATAGGTGGCAGAATAACTTTCTGCAGCCAATATGGATTCACTGGAACGACAATGCCCTGGGTACCTAGGTACCATATATACTAGGGACTTGCATGGGGGGACCAGTATGCCAATTGTGGGAAGAAAAATATACATTTACCAAGTTAAAAAGGACAGAGCATAACCACTGGGGTCCTGGTTAGCAGGATCCCAGTGGACACAGTCAAACACACTGACAACAGGCAGAAAATGGGGGTAACCATGCAAAGGAAGAGGGCACTTTCCTACAAACATGCATTCTCTGCCGGCGCTAGCACACAATCTACTGCCCAATGCAAAATGCAGAACACTTAGACAGAGGAAACAACAAAGAGAAATAAAGATATATCTCCTCTTTGCACCGGGAAAGTGTAGCATTTTGACACATTCCCAGGTTTACTAGTCTTAATGAATCTGGAAATGAGTAAACATCCATGGGTGGATCATGGACATCAACTGGAGGAGACCAGGGGTTACAGGTGTGACCCCTAGGCAACCAGTTGTGGTCCCTGAGACCAACTGGGGGAGACCAGAGGTTACAGGTGTGACCCCTAGGCAACCAGTTGTGATCCCTGAGACTTTGTTTGCGACCCTTGTCCCAGCGTGTCATAAAATATGTGTGTGATTATGTTGTCATACAAAATTAAATTTCCATTTCCTCAAAAACTTTCAAATAAAAATCATCATTGACTCGGATGCGTGCTCCTGACAAGGGACTGAATGGAGTCACAGTCACAATACAGATTGTCGCTAAACCTGCGACATGGAGAAAATGAGTTAGTGTGCAGTATAATATGGAGGTTTGTTATGTTTTTTTCCCATAAAGCCCTCCTAGTTGAGGACTGTAGGTGGGGAGATGGTTTTTCTTCCTGTGTAATGGTGAAGTGAAGGGCAGATATACACCAGCTGATCTTTAACCACTGAGAGAGGCCCAATCAAGGAGAGTTAGTGAAAGGGCAGGAAGCGAAGTACTCTATTTACAGGAGATCGGATTGATGCTTGGAACAGTAAGTCAATGTTAAGTTATTTAGAGTTATACAGGTACTCAGGATAATCATGTAAAATATAAATAAATTACTTGGTAAGCAGACTCCCCAGGTTTGAAAGTTGTATTCAGAGGGAGGAAAAACATAGTAGGACATGCTTTCAGCCTAATTGTTGTAAAGTCAAAATAGATTAGGTACTATTTGGCTGACAAATTAATGACTAAACCTCTCATGTAAACGACAATGCCCTGGGTACCTAGGTACCATATATACTAGGGACTTGCATGGGGGGGACCAGTATGCCAATTGTGGGAAGAAAAAGATACATTTACCAAGTTAAAAAGGAGAGAGCATAACCACTGGGGTCCTGGTTAGCAGGATCCCAGTGGACACAGTCAAACACACTGACAACAGGCAGAAAATGGGGGTAACCATGCAAAGGAAGAGGGCACTTTCCTACAAACATGCATTCTCTGCCGGCGCTAGCACACAATCTACTGCCCAATGCAAAATGCAGAACACTTAGACAGAGGAAACAACAAAGAGAAATAAAGATATATCTCCTCTTTGCACCGGGAAAGTGTAGCATTTTGACACATTCCCAGGTTTACTAGTCTTAATGAATCTGGAAATGAGTAAACATCCATGGGTGGATCATGGACATCAACTGGAGGAGACCAGGGGTTACAGGTGTGACCCCTAGGCAACCAGTTGTGGTCCCTGAGACCAACTGGGGGAGACCAGAGGTTACAGGTGTGACCCCTAGGCAACCAGTTGTGATCCCTGAGACTTTGTTTGCGACCCTTGTCCCAGCGTGTCATAAAATATGTGTGTGATTATGTTGTCATACAAAATTAAATTTCCATTTCCTCAAAAACTTTCAAATAAAAATCATCATTGACTCGGATGCGTGCTCCTGACAAGGGACTGAATGGAGTCACAGTCACAATACAGATTGTCGCTAAACCTGCGACATGGAGAAAATGAGTTAGTGTGCAGTATAGTATGGAGGTTTGTTATGTTTTTTTCCCATAAAGCCCTCCTAGTTGAGGACTGTAGGTGGGGAGATGGTTTTTCTTCCTGTGTAATGGTGAAGTGAAGGGCAGATATACACCAGCTGATCTTTAACCACTGAGAGAGGCCCAATCAAGGAGAGTTAGTGAAAGGGCAGGAAGCGAAGTACTCTATTTACAGGAGATCGGATTGATGCTTGGAACAGTAAGTCAATGTTAAGTTATTTAGAGTTATACAGGTACTCAGGATAATCATGTAAAATATAAATAAATTACTTGGTAAGCAGACTCCCCAGGTTTGAAAGTTGTATTCAGAGGGAGGAAAAACATAGTAGGACATGCTTTCAGCCTAATTGTTGTAGAGTCAAAATAGATTAGGTACTATTTGGCTGACAAATTAATGACTAAACCTCTCATGTGCTATACAGATATTAATTTATGGTAAGGTGGATTTGCTATTGTGGTTAGGTACCTGACTTAAACAATTAGAACTGAGTTCTAATCACAGCTTCCCTTGTTTACCATCTGGTGTGACCTTGGACTAGATGTGATGACCCCCCCTCTGCCTAATGCGGTAAAATTAAGAGTGAACAGAATCATGTTCATAGTATTTGCCACTATACACAAATTCAACATTTAGTTAGTGATTGCATAAATGCTTACTTTCTAGTACTGGCCTCATAGTGAATCACAGCTTTAAAATATGGTCACCCTGTATATCTGTAGTGTTTCTATTGTTATATTCTCATAACATGCACCTCAGCATTTTGTAGCTTTTTCTGCATTTTCAGTTTTTGCTGAATCATATTTGCCTCTTAAATGTTTGTCATTTTAATCATTTTTGGAAGCCTGTGATTTTCAATGAAGAGTTTCAGCAGTAATATCTCATTGATTTTTATGTGATGCAGTTGATAAATAAGTACATTTAAGGCCAGATTTACTAAAGTCGACGCAATGCAAAACAGCAAGGGAAGTTGCTGTGCAGTGTTGTGTCAAAGGCAGAGAGAAGAAATGCACCATTTCCGCTAATATATAGCACAGTCCAGCTCTTTGTTAGCACTGCTGCACTACTGGCTGCTTGGGGCCATTGCAGGTCATAGCCATTTGGTCCCTGCAGTCTGTCTCTGGTCACATGCTTGGGTGTAGTTGGCAGTTGGTCTTTCTGTGATCCTCCTCTACAGCCACATAAAATGGGAGCTTAGGTGGGGCTGACTGGGCCATCTCTAGCAGGATGGGAGGGAGGAGTTGGGCCCAGCCTCACTTACACCTGAATAGGATGGGTCCTGTCTCCACACAAAGGGCCTAACAACCCTGCATTTTCACTTCAGGCAGCTTGGAGCCAGGGCAGGAAAGACAGGAAATTGCATGTACTGAGTCACTGTCTAGAAGGTTCTCACACCTTCCAGAACTAGGGCACCAGTGCATAAAAGAAGGACTTCAGTCATCAACTCTTCAGTACACTTTTTGAAGTGTGGATACACTTTGAGGAAGGAGGACTGCTGTGCTGCCACAAGGACTGTCACTCTGGTGAACTGCTGCTGTAAAGTAACTGCTCCTCTGCTGTGCTGACCTGCTGCCATCGTGCCTCGGAATTAGAACTGGACCTGCAACTCCATTGTGAACTCAGGGACCCAGAGTGACTCGAATGGCTAGTCTGCTGGCCTCCTGATCTATCCCTTCAGGGACATAAAAGGCTCCTCCACTGCTCCTGGACTTGTCTTCAGTGAGTTTCTGAACCCTCCCAAGTGGTGCCTCTCATGCCCTGAAACCTTAGTGTGGTTTTAGGGCCTTAGGCAACCACAAACATGCCCTTTTGAATCAGAACTGGGCTGCTTGCACCGAATATCAGTGCGAGCCGCTGCCCACCGTCTCTTTGCACAATAGCATCGTTGGCCCAAGAGGGCTGTCAATGTGAAACTCCAGTCCACCGTCTATGGCGCCTGACCCCCACCTTGATGCTCTCCTTGCTCCCAGCAACCCTCTTCAGTGTGAACAGGACTCTTGGCACAAAACCTGAGAAGATAAACATCAGCAGAACAAATCTGGGACTCTATCTGACCCGCACTCCATTGTAGTTGGCCTGACTTTTTGACTTTGACCTGATCCAGCGTTCCCAGATATCACTGGTTGGTGCTTTATGCTTTTTGCCACTATTTTACAGTTTATTCTTTAAAAAATCATAACTCGGGTTCTACTGATTGATATATTGTTATTTGTATGTCAAATATCTTCTTAAAATTGACTCTATTTCTCTAAATTGGTTTTTGATTTTTCTTGTGTTGTGTTTCATTTTATTACTGTTTTTTGTGCTGCATACAGACTTTACACATTGCCTGTAAGTTAAACCTGACTGCTTTTTGTGGCAAGCTACTCAGGGTTAAGGACAGGTTAATTTAACGACATTTTGTAATACACCCTGCAAGGGATGGTGGCTGTTGCTTGATCAGGGCTCACCCCAGGAAACCAACATCCCAATTTATCACAGGCACCTCCAAGACCTAGTTTGTAATTTCAGCAAATAGTGCTTGGTAGATATAGTCAAAAGTGCCAAACGGAAGGCACACTATTCTGAAGAGTATACTGCACAGAAAATATTTATTATGATTTATGGTTGTAAATCATTAGTTTTATTTAACATACTGCTTCCAAATCTAGTTTTCTGTTATTGTTCCCTGCCAGCACTGGGCCAGATTCACAAAGGTAAACTTAGATGTTTGGTCTAAATTTAGACCAAACGTCTAAGTTTACCTTTGTGAATCAGGCCCTTTGTTGGGCCTGGCACCTGCCATTGTGACATTACATGAAACTCTATGTGCCTCGCAATGTTTCAAATAACATGTCCTCTGCACTTCTTTCAGTGTTTGTTCTTTACCTTCTAACTGCATTCTTTTTTAAAGCTGTTTCTTTATTTGAACAGTTAGAGAGTCTGTCAGTTATTTAAACAACTAATCCTGTGAAGGATCTAAGCTAAGCAAATGAAATGCAGGCTGTAGAATAGCAAAGGAATGAAAGGGGAAATGAAGGGTGAGAGGCAGGATAACAGAGAAAAGTAAAGAGAGGCTTCTGCCAGGTGAGCAGGTGAAAGGGAAAAACAGAATTGATGGAAATACAAAGGTGTGGGAATTCTTTAAAACTGGGAATTGGTCAAAGAATAAGCGACAGAGCGCCATGGGTGACTCTAAAGAGCTTCTATGCTGGGGAGACTTGCAACTGCCAAACCCGTATAGAGACACAGTTGAAAGCAAAACTTTGTCGCACCTGGTCCTATGACTCTTATCAAGCTGACACGCGAGACTCATCGCCTGTTGCCTGGCTACTGGTGGGGGCCCAAACCCTTGCGTTCCCTCCCTGTCTGCCAGTACTCCTGTCTTTCAAGGCCTCATCAGCTGGGCATAACTGGGTCCTGCAACACTGAATGGAATACAATCTATGGCGCAACTTCTCTGACATTATTCCCGGAGGTATCACCAGTGCCATATCATGGTTGATTCCAAGATTGCCCTTGCTGGATGATGGAGCGCATGGAACCGCACAGTGGCCCACACTACAGCTATTCCACTAGCTCGCCTCACTGCAGCACCCCACCTGTCCTGATCTGAGCCCTCCCTGTGGTGCCACACCCTTGTTGCACTCCTCAAGAAGATAGATGTAAAATCAGTAATCTAGGGGGAGATAACCGCAGAAGGACTCTCAGTGGCCACTCCTGCCCTCAGCATGCCGCACAACAAGCAACCCAAGGAGGCGTAGGTGACCAACTTCTGAGCTAAAACACAGCCAACAGAGATGGAAATATACACCCTCCCTGTTCCCCTGACAAAAGACTACATGAATCACTTTCTTCAAGCGATAAACTCAGAGATTGTCTCCATCAGAGCTTACTTCAAGACATGCATTAAACACATAAAAAAATATATCTCTAAGATGGGGGACAGGGTTAACGACATAGACCACACCATGGATTCCAGATCAGAAGAACAGGAAATGATATGGCACTGATTCACAGCCCTAGAGGAACAACATATTGAGCTTCATACCAAACAGGAGGATTTGGAAAACCACCAGAGTGATATTTGCATACTGGGAGTTCTTGAAGGGGGTGGAAGGCAGTGACATTAAGGACTTCATGAAGCATCTGCTCCATGCCATCCGGGGAGAACCTGACACCCCTTCCCCTGTACTGGACAGGGCATATAGATTTAACTCAGCTCCAGTGCTTCTCCAGATATCCTAACTCAACTACACTACTTTACTGAGAAGGAGCCCATCCTCTCTGCTGCACGAACAAAAGCTGACTTGGTCTGTAAGGGACCCATCATCCAATTGTTTCAAGATCTATCACCCATGACCCTGTGGCACAGAAGATAATTTAACCCGACTATGGATAGACTGAGAGACGTGAGCATTCTGTATCAGTGGGGCCATCCTTCTGCACTGCTTTTTACACAGGAGGGTAAATGGAGAATCCTGTGCTCCTTGACCGAGGCAAAACACCTATTGGGGATTCCACCTCTGGAACAGAATGATCACGCTTCTGCAGTATGGAAGCCCCCCACCCCCCAGGGGCCCTTAAATCCACCTGGACAAAGGCAGACAAGTACAGATTGGATAACAGCCCGGCGCACTCAATCACACAGGAAACAAAAAGAGACATCATTTAGCACCTATGAAATATGGATACAGAATGGTCACCGGAGCGACCTGGTTCAGACGCGGCTGAGCATATACTACACCGTACCGGTGGGGCCACCATGCTGCTGCTCATTTGACAGCACTCTATCTGACACTTGATGCTTCCCTTGGCAATGTCGTGGGGGGACTGTAGAAGCAATCTGACACTCTACACTCTTTCACCTTCTTGGGAGGGTGATGGCTGCCCCCCACTTTCTGTACCCCAAGAGGGTGACTCCCCTGATGAGACGCAGGCACACTGGTTCTGGGCTCTGCGGGAAACAGACACACAGGCTGGACCCTGTTGGTCATCTAATGTTAATTGGTTAAGCGTGTTTTTTTATCTTTACTGGTCATTGAGCAACAGTGGATATTGTATGGGCTGCGGCAGGAATGTGCTAGGTATTTTGATGGTGGGTACACCGCTCCGGACGGACAATTTCTCTGTGTGCAATCACAGTTGGTCCTTTTTCCATCCCCACTTTGTGGATAGTGGTCTCTAATTAATATCCCTGAACATCTGGGGCCTTAACTCCCCCAGTAAATGAAGGCAAGTTTGGAGCTGTATTCCTTTACAGGATTCTGATATCATCTTCTTGCAGGAGACCCGCCTCTGGGGGGAGGACCGCCACAGAATGACAAACCCTTGATATCACATACGGCACTGGGCCTCCACTGCTTCTAAGACTGTAGGTGTGGGGACACTTTGCAAGTCACATTATGATTCTCACAATGGAGAAAGAGGGCAGGTTTCTGACCCTACATATGATGAAAGGAAGACAGAAGGGGTTATTACGATTTTTTTAGACTCAGAACCACCATTTTGGTGGTCGTACAGCCAACAGGCTGGTGGAGAAGACCATCAAATTATGACCATGGCTGTATTCTCAACAGAGTACAGCCAACCCACCTCTGGCACTGCCACTGTGGTCAGACCGCCAATGTCGACGGTAGCCACGTGCAGAGACCATGTTCCTGTCGGACATATTATGAGGCTGCACACCGCCAAGATTTCCACAGCAGTCACGCCACCATGGAAACTCTGGCGAAAACCAACAGTATAAATAGAGACACTCACTTTCAGGAAGCCTGACTCATCTGGAGCTGCCATGGAACCTGAACTACACGTCTTCTCGCTGCTCCTGCTTGCTCAACGACTCTCGAACCAGCGAGGACGACACAACCGTGAGTACACACACTTACCTGTCACTGTTGCAAAATGTCAAAGTACCTACGCACACACAATATACCAATCGGGAATGGGTGGCGAGGGTGACACACACATACACGTTACCTCACACTGACACAAACACTCACTGACAGCCACATGCACACCCGTACATACTTAGTACAAAAAATGACGATCATCACACACACGCGCCAAAACCAAACACCAACCCCCAGATACAGAGCACTGGCACAGTCACACACAACACACAATACCACCAAACAACACACCTACACCTCAATACCACCAAAGCACCGTTAACTACACATAATGCCCAACACCACTTGATTAACCATACATACAACACAACATAACAACACCAAAGAACAAACACACACAATCACATATCCAAACAATGAGGCAAACATCATACCCCGCAAACACACCTCACTACGGATCTGACATACCAATCCTCACACATACTCATGCAGACAGTACAACTACACAAAGGCCCAGCACACTGCAAATAACACGTCAACACAAACACAACACAATACCAACACAATACATGTCCCCAACATACACATGCCCATCAAACAACATACACCCATCACTGGGGGACAAATGCTAGGCACACACCCACACATGCTGCCCAGTCACAACTGGTAGCACAACCACCACTCACACAAAACGTACTCACACACCAACTAAATCTGCCAAGACCTAAACTGCTCTAAGAAAATAAAAGCAGGACAAAAATGTAACCTTTGAACCAAAAACTGGTTAGCCATGATATATATAAATAAATAAATAAAAATAAATATATATACATCAAAATGTAAAAAGAATAAGGCCACAGGCCAGTCCCAATAGACGAGAGCAGCTTGTACTTATGGCAAATGTAAGTGTCCCAACTTGACTCCTGACTGCCATGTAACCTACACAGGTATTGGGGTCAAGGGGGCAGGCAGGCACCTCAAGGATTGGGGGGCAGAGAGAAGGGGGTTTGGGCTTAGGGTTGGGGCGGGGACCTTTGGGCTGGGCTTTGGGAGGAGGGGCTTAGGTCAATACTTAGGGGACGGTTGGGAACTCTTGGGAAGGGTTGCCTTCCTGGCAGGGATGGCATGGGTACTTGCAGGGGAGGTGGTGGATGTGGAAGGCTGGACTTTGGGAGGGACACAGAATGTTTGAGGGTCACACCGGGTGGGAGATGAATAGGGAAAAGGTTCAACTTCGAGAGGAAAAATGTTTTAGACACACGGGGATCATCATAGCAAAATGGCATTGGTGTGGAGGGAGAGAGAGTGGTTGTCTGTAGTGGTTTGGTGGATGTCTTGGGTGAATGTGTGTGCAAGGTATGCTTGTAGGTGCTGGGTGTCTGTTGGGCAGGTGACATTGGGCGTTTAAGTGTCTTGGGAGGAGAGGGGGTGGAGGTGCTGGGAGATGCCGTTGTGGATGAGTGACTGTCTGTTGGGGTAGTGACTGCAGGCATGGTTGATGTGCTGCATGTAGGTGTGTCTGTGGTTGTGGTGGCTGCGGATGTGCTGAATGGAGTGGATGTCTGTGGGTCTCCTGTTGTGATGTCTGTGGGTAAGATAGGTGTAGTGGCTGTATTGGTGTTTGTTGGTGTGGTAACTGAAGGTGTGTCATTTGCTGTGTATGTGATGCTGGGGGTGTTGGGGGTTGTCAGTGCAGGTAGTGACTGTTGATCTGTCTGCAGGAGGATAATGCTTGTGTTCATGCTGGTGGTAGGTCTTGTGGTGCTTGCGTTTGTCTGCACTACCCTTTGATGTTGAGGTGGATGCATGCTTGTATGTTTGTGTTTGTGTGCTTCGGCTGTGTTCGGGAAGAGAGGTTTGAGATTGGGAAGAGAAAGATGGAGGGGGGACAGAAGACAATGGGTGAATGTTTGCCATCAGTGTTGAGGCCAGACCCTGAAAGGATCTCTGTAGGCCAGCCAGTGAAGCGTAAATGCCCTCCAGGAATGAATTATTTTGCTGGACTTGAGTTGCCAGTCCATGGATGGCTTTCATGATAGTCAACAAACCCACAGAGATGGACCTCAGGAGGTCAATAGCCTCCTCACTGAGGGCAGCAGGGCTGACAGGGGTTGGGGCAGAGGTGCCTGTGGCAAAGGAGATGCCTACCCTCTGAAGTAAGCAGGCACGGACAACTGGGTGGGGAGCTACAGGGAGGGCTGTGGTGGCAAGGGGGGTGGCAGACAAGGATGGTGCTGGGGTGGTCCCAGATGAGTCCGCCACCGCCAGGGAGTGTCCACTGGAGGAGGATTCTGAAAATTATGTGCTAGATCCAGACCCCCCCATGACACTTCCCTCACCCTCCAGGCCAGTAGGTCCCTCGCTGTCTGTGGTATCAGCACTCCGGGTCCTGTGGCTGGCAGAATCCCCACTCACCTGTGCCCCATCTCCTTCACCTGCGCTAATGCACACAGAGAAAGGGAGAGATAGAGAGGGAGAAAGAGGGTCATCACATTCTTCACATACACACATACACACCTTACAACACGCACAACTGTAGGTATACATCTCATGGCTGGGGAATCTGTTAGAAATGGGGTCTTTGGTTGGCAGTCAGGTTTCCCACTGTCCAAGCAAGGAGCCTCACTCTAGTCAGTGCCAAGGAGAAACACACCCGGTTAATTCCGCTCACCCTCTTGGTATCTTGGCACAACCAGAAAGGCTTAACCCAGAGACAATGAGTAAAGTATTTGGAGAAACACACACAGTAATATAGTGAAAACACTACAAAATGATTTAAAACCAGGTTAGAAGAATAGCCGACATTTATCTAAACAAAACAAGACCAAAAAAACAAAAATCCAAAATACACAAGCAAAGTTATGAATTTTTAAAAGATTAAAAGCCGGTCACCGA
Source organism: Pleurodeles waltl (assembly GCF_031143425.1). NCBI lineage: Eukaryota > Metazoa > Chordata > Amphibia > Caudata > Salamandridae > Pleurodeles > Pleurodeles waltl. The sequence continues at coordinate 206,485,790 of NC_090447.1, forward strand.
GTCACACGGACCACCAGGTACAGTACCTTGTGCGAATGTGGAAACAAGCTGGTGCACAGAGTTGGGGATTGCGGTGTCACTGGATCTCAGGTGACATTGGTTCCAGTGCTGCAGACCAAAGGAACGGTGGCGTCACAAAGAGGTGTTGTGTACTTGATGCAGAGCAGTGGAGGTGAGGTGGGGTCGGTGCGAAACATTGGATCCGCGCACTTCCAGCAGAGTTGATATCCGGCAATCATGACGTGGTACAATGACTTCCATGGAGTTGCAGATTTCAGCGTGGCTCCAGCGGCATCAGGCCTGCGGGGTCGTCACACTCCAGCGAGGACCTCGGCTTGGGTTGCAGGAGACGTCATGGGATTCGACAACAGGGTCAGTCTGAAGTCAGCCGAAGTCGGTTTACTTGGTTTTTCCACCAGCTTCTCCTCTCAAGGGCCCAGGGATCGGATTAGGTACCACTTGGCAGGGCAGGAGTCGCAGCAGAAAGTCCAGGTGCTGGCAAAGGAAGTATTTGATGGCCCTGAGACTTTAGAACAGGGGACAAGCTCAGTTCAAGTCCTTGAAGATTCTTCTCAAGCAGGAATATACCACAAAGTGCAGTCTTTGTCCCCTTTCACAAGCAGAAGCAGCAACTTCAGGATATCCCAACAAAGCACAGTCACAGGTAGGGGCAGTACTTCTCCTCAGCTCTTCAGCTCTTCTCCTTAGCAGAGATTCCTCTTGGTTCCAGAAGCAAATCTTGAAGAAATCTAAACTCTGAGGTTTTGAGTCCACTACTTATACCCTTTTCTGCCTTTGAAGTTGCCCAACTTCAAAGAAAAGTGTCTGTTGTTTACAGGATCCTGCCTTGCCCAGGCCAGGCCCTAGACACACAACAGGGGGTTTGAGTCTGCATTGTGTGAAGGCAGGCACAGCCCATTCAGGTGTAATTGACCACTCCTCCCTCCTCTCTAGACCAGATGGCTCATCAGGGTATGCAGGCTACACCCCAGCTCCCTTTGTGTCACTGTCTAGAAGAGATTCACAAACAGCCCAACTGTCAGTCTGACCGAGACAGGGAATCCACAAACAGGCAGAGTCGCAGAATGGATAAAGCAAGAAAATGCCTACTTTCTAAAAGTAGCATTTTCAGACTAACACTCTAAAAACCAACTTCACTAAAAGATTTATTTTTAAATTGTTAGTTCAGAGACCCCAAACTTCACCAAACTATCTGCTCTCAAATGGAAATTGCACTTTAAGAATATTTAAAGGCATCCCCTATGTTAACCCTTGATAGGGATAGGCCTTGTAACAGTGAAAAACAAATTAGGCAGTATTTCACTGTCAGGACATGTAAATCACATCAGTACATGTCCCACCTTTAACATACACTGCACCCTGCCCTGGGGTTACCTAGGGCGTAACGTAGGGGTGTCTTACATATATTAAAAGGGAAGGGTTAGGCCTCGCAAATAGGTACACTTGCCAAGTCAAATTGGCAGTTTAAAACTGCACACACAGACACTGCAGTGGCAGGTCTGAGTCATGTTTACAGGGCTACTGATGTGGGTGGCACAATCAGTGCTGCACACCCACAAGTAGCATTTGATTTACAAGCCTTAGGGACTTCTAGTGCACTTTACTAGAGATTTACTAGTACATTAAATATACCAATTATGGAAAAGCCAGTTACACATACAATTGGACATAGGGAGCACTTGCACTTTAGCACTGGTCAGCAGTGGTAAAGTGCCCAGAATGACAAAAACTGCAAAAACTGAGTCCAGCACACATCAATCAATCAATCAATCAATCAAGGATTTATAGAGCGCACTAATCACCCGTTAGGGTCTCAAGGCGCTGGGGGGGGGAGCTACTGGTCGTAGAGCCATGTCTTGAGGCGTTTCCTGAATGTCAAGAGGTCTTGGGTCTGGCAAAGGTGGAGCGGTAAAGAGTTCCAGGTCTTGGCAGCTAGGTGAGAGAAGGATCTTCCTTCAGTGGTGGTGCGGCGGATGCGGGGGACGGAGGCGAGGGCGAGGCTGGCGGAGCGAAGATTGCGGGTGGGGGTGTGGAAGGTGAGTCTGTCGTTGAGGTAGGCTGGGCCCGTGTCGTGGAGGGCCTTGTGTGCGTGGATGAGGAGTTTGAAGGTGATCCTCTTTGATACTGGTAGCCAGTGAAGGTCTCCGAGGTGGGGGGGAAATGTGGTTGCGGCGTGGGATGTCCAGAATGAGGCGGGCAGATGCGTTCTGGATTCTTTGCAGCTTTGGTAGGAGTTTGGTTGTTATTCCTGCATATAGGGCGTTTCTGTAGTCCAATCGGCTGCTGAACAGGGCGTGGGTGACAGTTTTCCTGGTTTCAACGGGAATCCACTTGAAGATTTTGTGGAGCATGCAGAGAGTGTTGTAGCAGGAAGAGGAGATGGCATTGACCTGCTGAGTCATGCTGAGTGTGGAGTCCAAGACGAAGCCTAGGTTGCATGCGTGGGTGGTGGGTGAGGGTGCAGTTCCTAGGGAGGTGGGCCACTAGGAGTCATTCCAAGTTGAGGGGTTCGTGCCAAGGATGAGGAGTTCTGTCTTGTCTGTGTTTTACTTGTGGTGGCTTGATTCCATCCAGCTGCCAATGGCGTGAAGTCCATTATGGAGGTTGTTCTTTGCAGTTGTAGGGTCTTTCGTGAGGGAGAGGATGAGCTGAGTGTTGTCATCAACAACCTGGGAAGCAGAGGCAAAAAGTTAGGGGAGACTACACCAAGGATGCCAGGTCTAACAGAATCCCATATAGAAAACCACAGATCCTACATCATGTCAAAACATGTTACTTCTATCCACCCCTTATTGTCATTTCTCTCACCGATATCATTGTCCATGTAAGGTAGCATAACTGGAGAATTCCATCAAATCATCTGTAAACCTATGTCAGCATGGTCATCATGCCCTGGCTAAAGCTGATATTTCATCCTAACCCAGGTCATTAATCTCCTAAATCTTATCACCTTTAGGAAATGCAGTTGACTGATAACACCATATCATCCATGTTCCGAATCAACCCCTGACCAGTCCATGTCCATAAGTCATGTTCCATGCAAATAAAGACAACTCAATTCACAAACGACACAGCACCTGCCATTGCAATTACATGCCTAGTACACAAACACCACTCACACCATTCCTGGTGTGATTTCCAGTAGCTAAGTCCAGACAACACACATATGCCACTGAAAAGACATGTACACATAATGTACACATGGACCTACACGACTGGCAACATATCCCACAAGAACAACACCTGTATAATAAATAGTAGTACGGCTAAACAATAACATCTCAAAATATGAGGTGAGACAAAACCAATTCCTGTCCAAACTAGCCACATCAGCTAGACTAAGGGTAGCAATGAATGTCCCATTCAACAAGATCTGCCCCCTAGTAACCATTGTGACATGATGTAGGCAGCTAATACCATATGTTGCACCATTCTTGGTAGGGCATTTGCACATATAGCATGGACATTGCACATTGTCAACGGGTAGGACAGCCTAACCACTTACCTCCTCTAAAACAAAGCCATTGGGATAAAATTGGTTTGCCCACATTTCTCCCATAGTTGGATGTCCTTCCGTGGAACCTTCACATACTCCATTGTATGAATGTGAAGAGACAATGGGGACACCTCCACAAACCCATATGAACATTCCAATACTGGCCATACCTATTGACTGAATGAGATGCCAGCCTCAAGTAGAGTCAAAACATGTACCAAGACAAATGGTAAGTAGGCCGTGTAACAAATATGTGAGGCTCTTTGTAGCAAATACAGCTGATCTCTACAGATGGTAGTGGTCAGACACTTTAGAGCTACATATTCATATATTCATAATAATGGACCTGGGAATACTTGATGGGTAGGATGATACAGCAGCTTACATACATATGTATGGCTGAGTAGAGTCACGCATGTGGTGCTGTTATTTGTGCATCTCCACATGCAGTCGTAGAACTTCCTTGACACAGGTGATCTAAACATACACATGTGCAAGCCTGAGGCTAGATCTCCAACTTTTAGTCAGGCAACTTCAGTACTATGTATTCCCAGTAGTCAACAGAAATGTAGCACCTACTACATTGTCGCAACTGCTAAAGAGTTACAGCAAACACTTAACTACCAGAGAAAAGTACATGGAGTCAGTCAGTACTTACCCACTTGTGGCTGCTGTGCTGGCCTCAAACACCCATCCATCTCAGGGTACTCCACTGCCAAAATGCGGGCCATTGGGGAGGGAGGGTCAGGGTCCGACAGGCACCCCTCCCTCATTTGGAGGACATCCCCAGCTGGGCCTTAGGGGTCTTCCGGGCCCGGTGTCTCTGGTCCTACCACTGCTTTCTGCAATGGGTGCCCCACCGGCCATGGACCCCCGGGGTCTGTACTTGCTTGGCTATGGCAAGCAAAATCCTTTTCTTCTAATGGGCTTTGACCTGCATGGATGACCCAGACAAAAAGAGAAAGTCACGTACACGTGCGTCATACCAACAGGAGTGGTCAGTCACAGTAAGTAGATTTTTTGCTCTTTTCATAGATGGAAGTGTATACTAATCTGCGTCACTTACTTACTCTCCTAAAATGCTGTGTATCTGTATTTACTGCCGTTATGTTTGTGTAACATATTGTGCAAATGTAAAGTAAAAACTGTGTGGAGTGAGTAAATATGATGATAACTTTGTACAGCTACTCAAAGGTTCATAGTCCATGGGAATATATTGATCTATTCCAAGACATATGTGTGATTACTGCAAGACAGCTAAGTCTTACACACATATCCTCTAACTTTAGTATCATTTGTGCAATCCCATTGTCATAGTTGCCAATGTTCACAAAGGAGGGTGAAATTGTTGCATATCTATGGGCTGTACTGTCTATGTCAGATGTGCTAGGCATCTTCTACAGATGTTAGGAGTGAGGTAATAAACAAAGTGTGCCTGATGTGTGCATACTGCATAACTCATTGTATTTTCATGTGTCCAAACATAGTTATGCTGCCATGAGGAGAGTGAGACAACCACTAGTGTACTGTCCACTAGTAGACTTGCACACCATTGAGGGAAGGCATGTCATTACAACCTTGGTGGTCGGTGATAAAGCGGCGGTAATACCGCCAACAGGTCAGCAGTAACAAAAATGGAAATATGACCACAGCGGAAACCGCTAACACAGACAGCCACTTTAACATACCGACCGCCACGGTGGTAGCAATGGGCACCACGGCAGTAATCGCCAACAGCCAACCTATAATGGCTACTGACTCCAGTGAGGAATGCAAGGACAAGGGCAGAGGAACGTTACAATGAGGCACTTTGGCAGACAAAGAAGGATTATCGAGAGGACCTTTGGCCTCATGAAGGCCAGGTTTCGTTGCCTCCATCTAACAGGTGGATCCCTGCACTACTCACCCAAGAAGGTCTGCCAGATAATCGTGGCATGCTGCATGTTGCATAACCTTGCCTTGAGACGCCAGGTGCCTCTTCTGCAGGAGGATGAGGCTGGAGATGGGCGTGTGGCAGCAGTGGACCCTGTGGACAGTGAAGATGAGGAGGTAGAGGATGAGGATGAGGTCAACAGAACAGCAATAATACAACAGTACTTCCAGTGACACTCAGGTAAAACACTGTAACTGCACTTTACATTGACAGTTTTGTGTTGGACATTGTAAGCAGGCAGATTCTCCCAATTCTATGGCCACTTACTGTACCCTTTGGCATCTCTATTTTCAGATATCTGTGCCCCACTTTGGCCCCTGATGTGTTGACTGCAGCCTACTACATGTCATTCCTATGTATACATTCCTTTACAGTTGTATTGCAGTGTATAAAGCTTGTTAAAATAATACATAGTTCAATCATTTGACAGACTCCATACTTGTATTTTTTTTAATGGTGTTTATTTAAGTGCCAATAAGTAGAGGGGTATGTGCAATAGCCTGGGGTGATGGTGGAGGAATGTCCAGGATAGAGTCCAGTCCATTTGTATCACAGGTGCATTGTCCAAGGGGGCATAGGAAGTGGAGCAATGGCAGTTCAAGGTGGACAGGGTGACACAGTGGGACACAAGGGTGACAATCAGGGGAGTCCTATTTCCTGGCTGGAGTCTTGGCAATGTTCTCTGGCTTCTGCCTGGATCGCAGAGACCGTGTGTGGGGTGGGGTTTTCCTTCTGAAGGGGGGATTGCTGGTGGCCTGTTGTTCCTGTGGCAGGGCCTGCTGTCCACTGGCGGCAGAGGAGGTGGAGGGCTGTTCATCGGTGTGGCTAGTGTCAGGGGCCCGGTGGTGTGCCACTGTCTCCCTCATGGCATTGGCCATGTCTGCCAGCACCCCTGCCATGGTGACCAGGGTGGTGTGGATGTCCTTCAGGTCCTCCCTGATCCCCAGGTACTGTCTGTCTTGCAGCCGCTGAGTCTTATGCAACATGTCCAGTATCTGGCCCATCATCTCCTGGGAATGGTAGTATGCTCCCAGGATGTTGGTGAGTGCCTCCTGGAGAGTCGGTTCCCTGGGCCTGTCCTCCCACTGTCACAGCAGTCCTCCCAGCTTCCCTGTTGTCCTGTGAGTCTGTCCCCTGAACCGTGTGCCCACTGCCACTGACCGCAGGTACCTGATCGTCCTGTGTTTGTGGGGTGGCCTGGGGTCCTTGTAGTAGTGGACCCACTGCTAATTGACGTGTCCTGGGGACAGAGGTATGGGCACGCTGGGTGGGTACTGTGGTGGTGTTTCCTGAGGGGGGGGCTCTGTGGTGGTATCGGACTGTGCCTGGGTAACCGACTGTCCCTGATGGGCCAGGTTGGTCATCCAGATCCAGGTGTCCAGAGCTGCTGTCATCATTGTGGGCCTCTTCTGTGGGGGGACTGGATGTTGCTGGCACCTCCTCTCCGGTGACGTTGGGTGGGGGACCTGTGGGGATGTAAATGCAGTGTTATTGTTTCTGCATGTGACATCTTGTGCATGGGTGTGTTGCCATCTATGGTTGTGATTGCCCTGGCAGCTTTGCCTTGTGTGAGTAGTGATTTTGTGGGCTAGGTGATTCTCTATAATGTGCATGCTTTATTGATGGGTGACCATGAAGGTCTGGGATGGGAGTCCGTGCATTGGTGTTATGTGCAGGGATTGGTATTGGGATGGGTGGGTTTTGATGGTGGGGTGTATGTGAGGTGGTGGATTGATGGGGTGAGGGTAGTGGTGGGGATTTGTGATGGCATGCAGGTGTGGGGGTGATAGTAATAGAGATTTGACTTACCAGAGTCCAGTCCTCCTCCTATTCCTGCCAAGCGCTCAGGATGCAGTACTGGCAAGACTTGCTCCATGTTGCTAGTTGTGGAGGAGGACGGGGGGGGCCCACCGCCAGTCCTCTTTACTGCTATCTGGTATCTTGCTACCACGGAACATACCTTGCTCCCTAGGTAGTTCCACCTCTTCCTGATGTCATCCCTTGTTCTTGGGTGCTATCCCACGTCGTTGACCCTGTCCACAATTCTCCGCCATAGCTCCATCTTCCTAGCAATGGATGTCTGCTGCACCTGTGTTCCAAATAGCTGTGGCTCTACCTGGATGATTTCCTCCACCGTGACCCTTAGCTCCTCCTCTGAGAAGCTGGGGTGTCTTTGTGGTGGCATGGGTGTAGTGTGAGTGGTGTGTGTGAGGATGTGTGGGGTGATGTGTTGGAGTGCGTGCTGTAAGGTGTGTGGACGGTGTATGGGTGATGGTGTAATGTGGAACTAGTTCTGTGGGTGCTCTTTTTGTCTCTCCCTCTCAGTTGTCAATTATTTGTAGTCGTAAAGGGTTGTGGGTAATGTGGGTGTGTGTTTTATAGTAGTGTGGGTGTAGTGTGTGAATAGGTGTCAGGTGTGTGTAGTTTGAATTGTCCAATGTAGTGTTGTTTTGTATGTGTGTGTGTATTTTGAGCGCAGCGGTATGCACCGAAAATGGTTTACCGCCATTGAATGTCCGCCGCAGTGATTCGTGGGTCATAATGCTGTAGGCGTAGTTCTGTTGGTGTAACGGTGTGGGTTTTGGTACTGCAAGTTTATCGCTGACATTTCGGCTGGCCGACATGTGTGTGGCTGTATGGTATGGACTGATTGCTATGTGTGTGTCATAATATGGGTGGTGGTAATTCACCACCCCAGCGGTATGTTGGCAGCAGTCAGCATGGTGGTAAGTGGGATTTACCGCCAATGTCATAATGAGGGCCATATTGTCTAAATTGTCATACCATCATGGGTCTTTGTACTCAGTTGGAACCAGATCTGATGCCTGCCATTCGCAATTCCTATGGCATACCTCCCATAATTCAGGTCTTGTCAGTGCTGCACTTCCTGGCTACAGGCTTCTTTCAGAATACAATGGTTTTAACAACAAGGATGTCTCAGCCCATGTTCAGTCTGGTTTTGTAGGATGTACTGTGTGCATTGGTGAGACACCTCGACAGCTACATCAGGTTTCCCCACCAAGCACATTTGATCTATTTGAAGGCAGGCTTTCCAGAGATGGGACACATTCCACATCTGGTAGGAGCCATTGATGGCACCCATGTAGCCTTGGTCCCTCCCCGTGCCAATGAACAGGTGTAGAGGAACAGAAAGAACTACCACTCATTCAACGTTCAGGTGGTATGTCTGGCAGACCAGTACATCTCACAAGTCACAGCCAAGTATCCAGGATCTGTGCATGATTCCTACATCATGCGGAACAGCAATGTCCCAGAGCTAATAGCAAGACTCCATCAGAGAGGGCCTGGCTGGTTTGTAAGTTTCCTTGGAGAGGGTGTTTATGAGTTATGTCTCCTGTCATCAAAATATAGTCAGTACCACATACATTTTTGAGTTGTTCAACCATTGTGTTCACAGGTGACTCATGATCTCCAACCCACACTGGCTATTTAAACCAGTGAGGTACCCAACCTCGCTAGAGGATCTCTGTTACAATGAGGCCCACCGGAGGACAGGGAGTGTAATCTAATGAGCATTTGGGTTCCTGAAGGCAAGATTCAGGTGCCTGGACCTATCTAGAGGAGACCTTCTCTACTCGCCCACAAGGTATGCCAAATTATTGTTGCCTGCTGCATGCTCCACAATCTAGCCCTGAGGTGTCAGATACAATTGATAGCAGATGAGGGGGGGCAGCTGGACCAGTGGCTGGGAATGCTAATATGGCAAGTGATGAAGAGCCTGAGGAAGAAGGAGCAGGTGACTCTAGGGCAGATCTCATCAACCAGTACTTCAACTGACATACAGGTATGTGTAATGGACCGTTTGCTTTGATGAATGTGCACAACTTGAAGTAGATGCTGCCATTGCACCTCCTTTCTTGCTTCATTAATGGGGGTTTCATGAGCTCCAATGCCTATGTGTGAGTTGTGGATGGAGACTGATTGATTGTAATGTGTATAGGACAGTGTGTTCTTCTTTAATGTATTGTTTCAGCAGATGTTAACACACACTTCTCTTAAAGACTTCTCAGATTTGAGGTAAGTTTCATGCAATCTTCTAGCTTCTTTTCCTTCCATTCACTGACTTAGGTATATCATGTTTGCCTCTGCAACCTCAACTTGAGGTATTCATCGTCAGTAGCCAATGGTAATTGCTGACAGACATGAGAGGTGTACCTGACAGATACCTGATTAAATGAGTTCAGTTTCATTGGGGTGGAAACTTGTCAGTTTATCCTTCATACAAGTGGGGTGGCAAATGCTTAGTCCTTTTCTTTTACCTGTGGGCTTGAGTAGGATATAAAATGGTGTATGACATTTCAAGTGAAGTTTGTGGCACATGTGTGAAGGTTGGTTCATGGCCTCTCGCTTCACAATAGTTGGGGTACATTGTGATGGCCATGGGACTTAACTGTGTTTGAGTTCTAACTTTACTGTCCAAGGTGCATGTAACTGTATACTGACATAGGTGACTGACAATCCTAAAGGTATGAGGTCTGTGTTAATGTATGTTTTGAGTACTGGGTTCCTCTGTCATGTCCTTTGTGTGTTCCCTGGGATATGTGAATTTGTAGCTATGGCACAGGTATGTGAATAGCCTCTACCTGGTGAAATAGAGGACCTATCTGTGTGCCCCTGCTTTGTATGTAGTTTTCCATGAGCCTGACTTCTATAAGTTGTATATGTGCATTGTATGACACCATGGATTACATCCTGATAGTACTCTCTGGCATGCTCTATTTGCAGATTGGAATACTGTCTGTACAATTGTGTTATTGGATTTCAACCTCTCTGACATCTTTCCTGTGACATTTCTGTTGTAACGTATCTCCTGCTGAATGAACCTCCGTCTGATGAACATTACACTAGCTGTTCGATAAATGGGGGGCATGACCAGACCACAGTTGGCAAGCATGACTATTGTACCTGTATTATAAAGGGCATGTACACAGTAGCTGTGTTTAAGTGTTATTTATTGTGCATATCTAAAGACTATCAGTAACAATTAAAGTGCACACATGAACATAAAAGTGATGAATGAAGTCATGATTGATGTCTTCATCAGGGTAACTGCTATACCAGTTGGTTACATAAGTCCTGTGTCCTTGTACCACAGGAAAATTGAGTTGGGTTTCAGAACAGTCAACAGGTTGTATCTGTGGCACACAAGGGTGACAACTCAGGAGAGGTTCACTTCCTGGCAGTGGGTTTGGTCTTGCATCTACTCCAGCTGGATGTCTGGGTAGATGTCCATGTTTGTGCTGGGGGTTCTTCAGCTACAGAGGGAGGGGTGTCTGAGACATGAGGTTCTCCTGGCAGGGGCTCCATTTCACTAGCTGCTGCAGATGTAGAATGGGCAGATGTAACATTGCTGGTGCAAGGGTCCTGGTGTTGTGTGGAGAAGGTCATCAAGGTGGTATTGATGTCCCTTAGCACCCCTGCAATGGTAGACATGCAGACATGTTGTGCCTGCCACTGCTGCATGACTTCCTCGTGGTGTTCCCTCTGCAACCTTTGATTTTCCCCCAACATGGTGATGATTTGGCCCATCCTATCTTTGGAACTTTGGTATGCTCCCTAGACTGTTTCCTGGTCAGTTGTGTCCCTTTGAGGTCCCATCTTCTGGCCCACAGTATCCCTCCCACACGCCCTAACCCCACATGCATGTGCCCCTGGCACAGTGTGCCCACTCCCAGTGGTTGTATGTCCATCATTATCAGGGTTGTCAAGGTTAGACTCAGGTCCTTGAATTGTAGGGCACACATTAGATTGAACAGTCCTTCGGATACAGGTTTGGGGCGAATGGTTGCCTGTGACGTCGATGCAACCGGGGTGGGAGGGATTGAGGTGGGAATGGTGAGGCTGAGAGTCTTTGACTGCACAGGTGTCCAAGATTGGCCAAGTTGATCGTCAGTGTCCAGACATCCAAAGGTGTTGTCCTCACTGGGGCCTTCACACTGAGGGGGGCCGACAGTCTCAGGTTTGCTCTCCCTGGTGGCAATTGCAAGGTTACCTGTGGAGGGAGTGAGACACAGAATTCAGGTTAGAATTTGTATTTGGTTGCTTATATGCGAGATGTAGACAGTGACTTTACATGATTTCCTGCAATGGCTGACAGATCATTTCCTTTCAATCCTCATAGACCCAGAACAGGTAGGCTTCACTCGTAACAGACAGGGGGCTGACAACATCTGATGAATGGCACACCTGGTTGGAAAAAGCACAGCGACACCAGATTCCGGCCTGCCTCCTCTCGCTGTTGCAGAGAAGGCTTTAGTCTGTGTTCACTAGGCCTTTCTCCAGGTAGTCCTGCTCAAAGTATGTTTGGGGCCAACCATGATTCAAGAAAGCAAACGTCCCAGTCAGAGAACATTCCATCAACTATACTACCATCTGTAGAGGTACAAGGCAAGGCTACCCCTTGTCTCCCCTAATATTCGCGCATGCTGTGGAACCATTGACTATAATGATTCGGTGTCTGGATGACATCAAGGGCATACCCTTTGAGGGCAGATTCATAAGATCAATCTGTTTGCTGATGATCTCTTTCTCATACCGTCACAGCTAGCTCCTTCCCTTTTGGCAGTAGTCACCAGTCTTAAAGAGTTCAATTCTATTTTGAGATTCAAGGTAAACATGTCTAAATCATATAAACTCAACCTCACCATCCCAGTGCCTGACCTACCCCATTACGGGAGTTGGCCCCGTTCCAATGGCGTTCTGACAAGATCAAATATGTAGGTCTTTATCACACCCTACCCTTGCTACTTGGTCAAGTGTGAATTGGCCCACTCTCCGCCTTGCCATTCCGGAAGACCTTAGGAGGTGGAAGCCTTTCTCTATTTCTTGGCTGGGTCAGGTTAACTTAGTCAAAATGAATATCCTACCCCAGACACTATCTATTTCAGACCCTACCCACCCCCATTCTGCAGGAGGACATCGTGCAATTACTACGTGATCTCTGCAAATTTATTTGGAATGGGAAATAGACTAGATTATCAACAACCCTTATGACACAACCTCAGGACAAGGGCAGTGTTGCATGCCCCAATCCGATGAAATATTGCTAGGCAGCACATCTATGATACATCTCTGCTTGGGTGGCACAGTAGAGTGAAGCTCATTGATTTCACATGGACAGAGCAGCGACCTGTCACCCCCTCTTTGAGTTAGCATGGTTACTCAAACATGCTCACCCCCATAGTGCTTAGATTGCCACCCCAACTAATACTTTCCTGGCCATCTGGGACAGGGTGTCACTTGTGAAAGGGCTGACTGCCTACCTCTCCCTCAATAATCCTATTGCACATAATCGAGAGTTCCTGCCATCATAATCTCCTAATTCCTTTAAACACTGGATGGACAGGGACTGTAGGACGATACGTGATGTATTTGTGGGGACGGACTTTAAATCCTTTGACCAATGTAAGGAGGACTACCATTTACCTGACACTTCTAGGCTGCAACATCTCCAATTGAAACATAGGGCCCTCCATTTCACTGTGTATCCCACAGTCATTCGAGTGTCCACTCTCTTTGTGCACTTAATACAAACCTATGATGGATTGAGAGGCCACAGTTCCCAAACTTATTGTACAGTCCAATGCTCCGTCCCTTTTCACACCCACCCATATCAAACATGTTGGAACTGATAACGCGTCCCGTCTTAGATAATTTAATTAGTCTGGGACTCGTTTTAGGCCAATGAATCTTTTGACCCTGATGAAGACACCTCAGGACGAGACAATTAATCAACATAGCAATCAATAGATCAATAACATCATCAATATTCACTATAACAAATCGATTCAATTTGGATAATGGCATAAGTAAGAATCAAATCACACCAAGACCTCTCAGTCGTGAATAACCACACGGATTTAGTATGATTTGTGATATTTATTCCCTATTGATCACACCTCTATGAGTTAGTTTATTAGTCTCAGTACCAGGAAACACATCAACACAGTAATAATATGGCAACTCGAATAAGACTTCATCAATGCAAAAATCATAAACATTAGAACAAAGCATGACGTCAACATGGGTTAATTTTAGCAGAGTATCATTAGCGCATTATTCAACCAAGCATAGATTCAGTCATTTGTCTATTTGCGTTCGTTTAGTGAATTCCTTAACTATCCTCGTATTAAAATTGGCATGTTGGGCTTCATGCAAAACAATTTAGCAACACAAATTTAGAAAACATCTAACTATGGTCTCTAGCAAAAGGAAGCAGTTGGTACCTAGAAAGAAAAGATAACCAGACAATTACAATTTCATCCTCTTATAGTTACCCTCCGTAATGGGTCAGCATACAGAGTCAGTCTTCGTCCTCACGACATCAGTTGATTCTCCATCAGCCAGGAAACACAGCAAAGTTCAGCAAGACGGGCAATAAGGGACACTTCCCTCATAAGGAGGAATGGTATGAATCGGGCAAGGCAGAATAAGAATGGTTCGAAGAGATAAACCGCAAAGTCTCCAAGACAGAGTGACAAAGTGTCTAGGCAAAAGCAAAGGCACGTAATGGGTATGGCAAAAGAATGGCATATATTGGCTGATTTCTCCCAGTGTCAAAAGATTATATTAAACTTGTTGTACAGTCCCCTAATCTCCAATTGGGCAAGTTTTGGTGCACCATTATCTCCATCCAATGGTTTACTTGTCGCCTCATTAAGATTGTCACCTCATAACAGTTCTCACGTAGTTTATTGACTTCTGTAATGGACGTCTCCAATGGGCAGAATGTCAAGTACAATTTCATGTTCTCGCGGTCCTCTCAGAGACCCAGTCAGTAGTTCCATTGTCTATACCAGTTCAGGCGACCTTCTACCTGTTGCAAGTTTACACTGTTGCATTCAGCAAGAATGTCTCCTTGAGCAAGTAGAGTCTCATGAGAACGAATTTACTATGGTTACACACATCTTCTAGCTTCTGGAAAAGTACAACATGTCCTTCAGCAAGTCAGCACATTGCACGTTAGAAAAACACATTTAATATGAAACCGGACAGCTAGGCCCCGACTCATGCAAACTAAGGCCTAATGAGTAATTAGCAAAACCTTAACATATAACTCGTAATACTAATACAAAATCATTCATTAGTACATTAATATTTCAGTTTCAATTATCATTGTATACGTTTGTGGACACTCCCCGTGGGCACATTTCAAAGGCACGTTTAGTAAAAGCACATTAATATAATTTCTATGTGGCATCATTATGCATTAATTCACAAACCTTTTCATGTTAATTTTGATTATAAAATTACACTCTAACAATCCCTCCTCTGAGGACACTTGTCATTACCCAAATCCACTCTTTACTTTTCTTTCATTTGTTCATTTCCCTCATTTCAATTTCTTCTTTTCGTTTTGCCTTTTCATATTTTGCTCTAAACACTTTCTCCCTTTTCTTGTCTTCCCTCCTTTCCTTATGTTTTACCCATTTTGTTTCAACCCTTTTACTGCATTTACTTAATAACCATAATCCGAATAAGCAAGCCAAAACAATTACTATTCCCTGTACTAATTTTCCTAAAAACCCATGCCAAAGACCACTAAACCAGCTTCCCACACACGCAAATCCCTCTCCAACCTTTTCCCTGACTCCTGGTTCTTTCATTTCCTTTAAATCTGCACTATCTCTTGTTAGGTTAGTAAGCATACTTCTAATCTCATTACTATTATCCGGAATATGAGCACAACAGTGGCGCTCATTGAGCATCTTACAGACTCCACCACTTTTCGATAAAAGAATGTCTAAAGCAAGCCTGTTTTGAAGAGTCATAGCCCTCTCTGCAGCAAGTTCAGTATCCATCAGGAGTATAGCCTCTGTGAAGTTTGTCAGCATGTTATCCACAATAGTAGACAACTTTTGAATCTTTACGGAGTTCAAAATAACTCCACTGAAGTAATTATTGCTCCAAATATGTCTCCTACTACACCAGCAGCAGTTTCTCTCTTTTGTCTAGGACGAAGCAATTTTGTCACTTTCGGAAATTTCTTTAAATCATCTAGTTGATAGATCTTTGGAAAAACTATTCCCAAATAACATGTACCATACCATCCCTTTGAAAGACGGTAATAAGCACTAAGGGCCACTGCTAACGCAGGCTAACCCCATTCCAACGCATCAGCCTGGCGTCATATTTATGGAATGACGCTAGCCGGCGCTGCTGCCTGGTGAGCGTAAAAAAAAATGATGCGAACCGGGCAGCGCTAGCATAGGGAATAATGGGGGTTGTGCATCAAAAAATGGTGCAAGTCAGGTTAGAGTCAACATTTTTGATGCTAACCTGACTCGCGTCATTTTATGACGCACAACCACCATGGAAATGACTCCTGTCTTATCAAAGACAGGAGTCATGCCCCACTGCCCAATGGCCATGCCCAGGGTACTTCTGTCCGCTGGGCATGGCCATTGGGCACAGTGGCATCTAGGGGGGCCCAAGTTAGGCCCCCCTATGCCACTTAAAAAATATTAAAAAAATACTTACCTCTACTTACCTGTACTTACCTGAGATGGGTCTCCACATCCATGGGTGTCCTCCAGGGGTGGGCGAGGGTGGCAGGGGTTGTCCCTGGGGGCATGGGAGGGCCCACAGATCCCTTAACACCTGCCCTGACCAGGCGTTAAAAAATGACGCAAATGCGGCTGCGCGTCATTTTTTAAGGCCAGCCCCCTCCCGTGCGTCATTTTTGCACGGGAGTTTAAATAAGGCGCAAATATCTTAGAGTCAATTTTAGCGTGGAAACGCCTACCCTTCATCTCATTAACGCAAGGTAGGTGTCCACGCTAAAAAATGACGCAAACTCCAAGAATTTTGACGCTAGACGGGTCTAGCGTCAAAGTATAAATATGGAGTTAGCTTTGCGTCGGATTTGCGTAAAAAAAAAAACACGCAAATCCGGCGCAAACAGAGTTTAAATATGCCCCTAAGTCCACAAATATAATAGACCCCTGGGATCGCTTGATCCATTCCATTTAGCATAAAAGTCAATTTATTCTGAAATAAAAACACATGCTTACACTCACTCGTTCCCACAAACACAGTGTCATAATATGACTTTGGTCACGTAATGCAAAGCCTACTTACATGTTTCGCATCTAAAGCTAGCTTCCCTTGTTCCCTAACCCCATTATTGTCATTACTAAGAAATGACCGTTGTTGCAAGCCCTTTTCGAATTTCCCCTTTAAAACCCTCCTTCTATCTTCAATGTGATCTAAAAAGCTCTTTTCTACAATCAATCTATCAAGGATTTATAGAGCGCACTAATCACCCGTTAGGGTCTCAAGGCGCTGGGGGGGGAGCTACTGGTCGTAGAGCCATGTCTTGAGGTATTTTTTGAATGTCAAGGGGTCTTCGGTCTGGCGAAGGTGGAGCGGTAGGGAGTTCCAGGTCTTGGCGGCTAGGTGAGAGTAGGATCTTCCTCCGGTGGTGGTGTGGCGGATGAGGGGGATGGAGGCGAAGGCGAGGCTGGCGGATCGAAGATTGAGGGTGGGGGTGTGGAAGGTGAGTCTGTGGTTGAGGTAGGCTGGGCCTGTGTTGTGGAGGGCCTTGTGTGGGTGGATGAGGAGTTTGAAGGTGATCCTCTTTGATACTGGTAGCCAGTGAAGGTCTCTGAGGTGGGGGGAAATGTGGTCACGGCGTGCTATGTCCAGAATGAGGCGGGCGGATGCGTTCTGGATTCTTTGCAGTTTTGTTAGGAGTTGGGTTGTTATTCCTACATATAGGGCGTTTCCGTGGTCCAATCGGCTGCTGACCAGGGCATGGGTGACAGTTTTCCTGGTTTCAACGGGAATCCACTTGAAGATTTTGCAGAGCATGCGGAGAGTGTTGAAGCAGGAAGAGGAGATGGCATTGACCTGCTGAGTCATGCTGAGTGTGGAGTCCAAGACGAAGCCTAGGTTGCGTGCGTGGGTGGTGGGTGATCGCGCGGTTCCTAGGGAGGTGGGCCACCAGGAGTCATTCCAAGTTGAGGGGTTGGTACCAAAGATGAGGATTTCTGTCTTGTCTGTGTTTAACTTGAGGTGGCTTGATTCCATCCAGCTGGCAATGGTGTGAAGTCCGTTGTGGAGGTTGTTCTTTGCAGTTGTAGGGTCTTTCGTGAGGGAGAGGATGAGCTGAGTGTCATCTGCGTAGGAAACTATGTTGATGTGGTGGGTTCGTGCGATGTTGGCGAGGGGGCCCATGTAAACGTTGAAGAGCTTGGGACTGAGGGAAGATCCTTGGGGAATGCCACAGATGATTCTGGAAGCTTCTGACAGGAACGGGGGGAGACGGACTCTATGGGTTCTGCCTGAGAGAAATGACGAGATCCAGTCTAGTGCCTTGTCACGGATTCCAGTGTTGTGGAGGCGTGTGCGGAGAGTGTGATGACATACCGTGTCGAAAGCTGCGGAGAGGTCCAGGAAGATGAGTGCTGCTGTTCCTCCTTCGTCGAGCATGGTCCTAATGTTGTCTGTGGCAGCAATGAGTGCAGTCTCAGTGCTGTGGTTTCTGCAGAATCCGGATTGGGAGGTGTTGAGTACCTTGCTGTCTTCCAGGAACCGGGATAGTTGGCTGTTTACAATTTTTTCGATGACCTTGGCTGGGAAGGGGAGGAGGGAGATCGGCCGGTAGTTCTTGGGGTCATCTGGGTCTGCCTTTGGTTTCTTTAGCAGGGCGTTGATTTCTGCGTGCTTCCATCTTTCTGGGAAGGTGGCTGACTCAAAGGAGCTGTTGATAGTTTTGCAGAGGTGGGGGGCGATGGTGATGTTTGCCTTATTGAAGATATGGTGTGGGCAGGGGTCCGATGGTGATCCGGAGTGGATGGAGGCCATGGTGGTGGCGGTGTCCTCTATGTTGACGGGGGTCCAGGTGTGGATGAGGTGGGTATTGCTTGGAGCATTGGGTTCTTGGGTGTTTGTAGTCAGCTGGTGGGTCTGGGGTTTGAAGCTATTGTGGATTTCTGCTATCTTTCGACGGAAGTGGGTTGCCAGTGAATTGCAGAACTCCTGTGATGGCGGGGGTTCGTTGGAGCAGGTCCTGGGGGTGGAGAGCTCATTGATGATGCAGAAGAGCTCTTTACTGTTGTGAGCGTTGGCGTCAATGCGGTTTTTGAAGTGGGTCCTTTTGGTGGTGCGGATCAGTTGGTGATGTTTGCGTAGGGCATCCTTGAAAGCGATGTGGTTGGAGTTGGTAGGGTCAAGGTGCCAGGTTTTTTCCATTCTGCGACATAGCCGTTTGGATTCCTGTAGTTCTGGGGTGAACCAGCTGGCCTTGATTCTGTGGGAGGTGTTTTTTTTTTTTTTTTAGCAGTGGAAGGGTGTTGGCGCAATCTTCTATCCAGCGATGCAGGTTGGTGGTGGCTATGTTGGGGTCTGGGGTCCCAGGGCGTGGGGCCCGTGCGAGAGCGGAGATCAGTTGATCCGTTGATATTTTGCTCCAGTTGTGTCGGGGGTTGTGTGCTGTGGTGGTGAGTGACTGGTTTTTGGTAGAAGTGGATGCAGCGGTGGTCTGTCCAACTGAGTTCGGTGGTGTGGCTGAAAGAGACGTGGTTGCTGGCTGAGAAGATGGGGTTGAGTGTGTGGCCTGCGGAGTGGGTGTAGTGATGAGTTGCTTGAGGCCGAAGTTTGCGAGGTTGTCGATTAGGTTGGTGGTGTTGATATCGTTCTTATTTTCTAGGTGGAAGTAAGCATGTCAAATGCAGGTGTAAGTAAGCATGTCAAATTATTACGGTGTGCATATGAGGTACTAATTGTCATTCTGGGCTCGAAGAAACCCTTAACCAGCTTTATGGCATAATATTTAGCTACACTATTCAAATCTTCTATGATAGGCACATAAGAGAACACTAAATCATAATTTGAATAAAAATATAGCACTTCATCTTGATTATAGAAACACGTTAGTAGCAGACTACAACTAATCCCGTACGTTAATGGCAAGCTGTGATAGGTAACTCCCTCCTGGACTAAAAGAGGAATTTGTGTACACACATAACAAGCCTTTGCATCCATAGTTTCAACATACTCACTCAGCAAGCGATAGAAAACGTTAGTAGACAGCTCCCCTTTAGCATTACTCTTGCCATGCAAATACTTTGCATCCTGCTCAAACCTGTCCCAGTGAGTTAATGTTGCAGTTTCGGAAACTGTAGCATTGTTAGCTTCACTTTCATCTACCAGACCCATTTCCACAAATATAGCTATAATGAATATCACACACACACCAGCCAAAGCAACACCCAAATATTTACAACCCTTATTTCCCTCAACATCATCTCCTGACCTAGGCATGATCTGTAAAGAATCAGAAAGTAAAGTACTACAAACGTAATCGACTAATACGAAGATGGTTAGAAAAATATTTTTCTCTGCAAAGCTAAGCAAAGTCTTTTTCCTGCAAGTATTTACAGCTCTCCCATTCACTCCAGGGTCTTAGTCAAATCAGGTTAGCAGCTTGTCAAAATCCGGTTTTCAAGTCAATTCAGGTGAACAGTGTCACATCCGGTAATTTTCATTAGTCTCTTTCCTCAGGTTTCCCTTTATTCAAATTTCAGCTTAACTCAGTCTCTTATTTGTGGGCAACTTCAAGTACCATAATATTGGCCTGGAACTTCACGATCAAAGCAAAAAGCCAAGAACTCTTGTTGCCACTCGGCTGTCATTGCATAAGCCCATTCAGGACCCACGTATCTTCTGTTTGCAATTCTCTTTCTTTTCAATTTGCGGTCACCCTGCAATTCTCCTTCGCTCAAATCTTCCTTCCTTGTGGTATCGACCTCTTCCTCTATTGTTTCGTTGATGACTACTTTCACTTTTTCAGTTTGCGATTCTGCCCACCTATCTCCTGTCAGTATCGTTTTGCTGTGTGGCTTTTCAGGGTGCTGTTCAATACCCCCCTCTTGTCCTATGGTGTTTTCTCTTGATGGATCTGCAAGTGGCTCAGGAGGAGTCTGAACACCTTGACTTCCCTCTGTTTCACCTCCTTCGTCTTCCGGGTCTGTCAGGGTTTCAACTTCAAACCCGTAACTATCTGTTTCTGGGAGAACCTCTCTTTGTGTCGGTTCTCCTGGTGCCTTGGTTGAGATAGGCTCACCGTCACCCTTCTGGATCTCGTTTGCTGTTTGAGTGACC
Organism: Pleurodeles waltl; assembly: GCF_031143425.1. Taxonomy (NCBI): domain Eukaryota; kingdom Metazoa; phylum Chordata; class Amphibia; order Caudata; family Salamandridae; genus Pleurodeles; species Pleurodeles waltl. Next base: position 206,506,366 of record NC_090447.1, read on the forward strand.
AATCCGTCCTCAACGGGCTCTCCTTCAGTCTCAGTTCCCCTTTGATTACTCTCCGGCCCTGAGACTTCTTTTTCTGTAGCTGTTATTTTCGACAACTCAAGCTCCTCATCAGTTGGACACGTCACCTTCTTTGTGTGACTGGCATGGATCCAGTTCGGAATTCCCGCACACTTCACAGCAGTAGTAGTTGTCAGTATCACTTGATACAGCCCCTTCCAACGTGGCTCCAAACACGACTTTCTCACGTGTTTCTTGACAACAACCCAGTCACCGGCTTTCAGGTTGTGACCTGGATCATTTATAGGTGGCAGTGTGGTGGTTTCCACCTGATGGTGAGAGAAACAGCGGACCACATCAGCCAGACCCTTGCAGTAGTCCAACACCATATCATCCGTGATATTCACAAGAGCATTTGCAGGCACTGCGGGCAATCTCATAGCTCGGCCCATGAGAATTTCATGAGGAGACAGCCCTGTTTTCTTGTTGGGTGTATTTCTCATTGACATTAGTACTAAGGGCAATGCATCTGCCCATTTCAAATTGGTAGCTGCACACATTTTCGCCATTCTCAACTTCAAGGTACCATTTATCTGCTCCACTAATCCTGAGGCTTTGGGACGGTAGCTACAATGCAACTTCTGTTTGATGTTCAGTGCGGCACACAAGAGTTTAACCACCTCATTGTTGAAGTGACTTCCTCTATCTGATTCTAAAGTGATTGGAAACCCGAAACGTAGTATCAACTCCCTAAGCAGCAACTTCGCTACTGTGAGACTGTCATTCCTACGTGTAGGGTAAGCTTCAATCCAGTGACTAAAGATGCACACAATCACCAACACTTACCTCAGACCTCCACACACAGGCATCTCAATAAAATCCATCTGCATCCTGCTAAATGGACCTCCTGCTTTCCCAAGGTGGCTCAAATTCACCATGGTCCCTTTCCCTGCATTCATCTGTTGACAGATGATGCACCTGTGACAGATTACTTCTGCAGCTTGTCTGAATTTTGGATTGAACCAATCGACTTTGAAAAACCTGATCATGGCGTCTCTCCCAATATGTGCTTGACCACGGTAAAACCTTACAAACTGTGACAAGAGACTGTTTGGCAGGACCATTTTCTCCTCATATATAACCCACAAATCATCAGGTCTTTGTACACATTGCATTTTAAGCCAAGAACATTTCTCTTCTCTGCTGGCACGTCCCTGCAACAATTTTAACTCTTCCATTGTGTCAACCACTCTCAATGCCTGTGCATGTCTCATTTGCAGTTTCCTTTAGCAATTCCCACTGATCTTTGAACGATATACAGTTCAATGCACAAAACCTTGTGACTTGATCTGCATATCCGTTTCCCATTGACTCAAAGTCTTGTGATTTAACATGAGCGCTGCATTTCACCACGGCAATTTCAAGAGGTAACTGAATTGCGTGCAACAACTCCTTAATTTTTTCACAGTTTTTCACTGGGGAACCGGAAGAGGTCATGAAACCCCTCTGTGACCATAACTGGCCAAAATCATGGACAATTCCAAATCCATATCTGCCGTCAGAATAGATAGTGACTTTTAATTTGTCAGCTGCATGGCATGCCCTAGTAAGAGCGACCAATTCAGCCACTTGAGCAGAATACACTCTCTCAAGCCAAGATGCTTCCAGGATACCGGTGATTGTACACACAGCGTATCCGGCTCTTAGTACTCCCACTGAGTCCCTCAGGCATGAACCATAAACAAAGATAAATATAATCATTTTCTTCCAACTGGGTATCTTTAATGTCAGGTCTTGGTTTGGTGCACAGTTCTGTTACCTCAAGAAAATCATGTTCTATTTCCTCAGCATCATCATCATTTGTATTTTCATTGGGAAGCAAAGTTGCCGGGTTCAATACAGTACATCGTTTGAGTGACACATTTGGTGACCCCAGTATAATTGTCTCATACTTGGTCAACCTAGCATTTGTCATGTGCTGGGTCTTAGTTCGGGTCAATAGTATTTCAACTGAATGTGCGATCATTACTGTCAAGAGATGTCCCATCACTATGCCTTCACACTGAGTGAAGCTTTGACCAACTGCTGCAACTGCACGCAGACAACCTGGTAAGGCTGCTGCGACTGGGTCCAAAGTAGCTGAAAAATATGCTACTGGGTGGTTTGCACCTCCATGAACCTGTGCCAGGACAGACAGAGAACAAGCATCACGTTCATGACAAAACAGTACAAAAGGCTTTGTGTAGTCAGGCATACCTAGAGCTGGAGCCCTGCACATGCACTCTCTCAGTTCAATGAATGCCCTCATTTCTTTCTCAGACATAGTTAGAGTATCCGGGCCATCCTTAACCTCCTTGACAGTCAAGCTCACCAAAGGCTTAGAGATAATCGAGAATTTGGGAATCCACTGGTGACAGTAGCCCACCATTCACAAAAACATCATCAAGTCTCTTTTGGATTTCGGGGGACTCATCTGTAGTATGGCTGTCACTCTTTCTTTGGATATTCTCCTTGACCCCTTTTCAATCAGGTGGCCTGAGTACTTTACCTCTTTCTGACAGTACTGTAGCTTCTTTGGGGTCACTTTATGTCTTTCCCAAATTATTCAGTAGGGCAATAGTATCATACCTGCAGTCATCTTTCGTTTTGGATGCAATCAACAAGTCATTAATTTACTGTACTAGAGTCGAATTAAAAGGCAGTTCTAATGACTCCAAATCCTTTTTCAATATCTGATTGAAGAAGGAAGGTGATTCTGAAAACCCTTGAGAAATTCAACACCAACTGTAAACCTTGTCCAAGAATTTGAAACTGAAGAGAAATTGGCTGTCTTCATGAAGAAGCACAGAAAAGAACGCTTGAGAATAGTCCACAACCGTGAACCACTCTGCATCACATGGGACCTGAACCATGATCATGGCTGGATTTGGCACTATGGGGCAAATTTTTATCACTATCTCATTAATTTTTCTCAGGTCTTGGACAATTCAAACTTTCCCACAAGGCTTTCTCAGACCCATTATTAGCGAATTACATGGGCTGCTCATCACTTCTTTTAAGACCCCTTGCTTCACAAAGTCTGCAATTATCTGCGTCACTTGTATGAGGACATCTTGTGCCATGTGGTACTGTCCCCTGGGGAAACACGGCATTTGGCTTCACATCTACTTTGACTGGTTCTACTCCTTTGATCAGTCCCACTTCCTTTCCTGTCAAGTCCCACACCTTCTCTGTCACTGTTCCCTGTAATTCTGTTGGCAAATCGGTCACTGTGAACATCGGGAAGAAGTTTATCAAAGGGTACTCCTCATCTGTGGTCTCCGTCTCTGGCTCTGAGATCTGACCATCGTCCCCTTCATCATCACTGTTTGTCTGCACCTCAATTCCCTCATTGGAACAGGTGATCGAACACCTTGTCTTACACAGCAAGTCTCTTCCCAGTAGGGATACGGGACTTGAATCACAGACTACAAACTTGTGCAATCCCTGAAAGGTTCTGATCTCCACCTGAACTGGATCTGTAATCGGATTAGTCAAGAGCTGATTTGCTTCTCCTACCACTTTTATGGTACGCCCCGAAAGCGGCAATTTTTGAACCTCTGCACTTCTAACTGTAGAGCGGGTAGCTCCTGTGTCAACCAGGAATGAAACCTTGTGACCCATCACCTTTCCCTGAACATAAGGTCCTCTCTGATCTACTTCTAGGGCTGCTGCAAGCCTGCATTCCTCACTATCTGAACAATCATCCGACCATTCATCGTTTATTCCATTCTCACCACGCAGCGGGGAACTGTTGTACTGTATTATTTTGACTCATTGTTTGGCCTGTGACCTGTTGAGGAAGCATCACCTGTTGCTGTCCCATCGGAGCTAAAGGCAACTGCATTTGCTGTCTAGGTACCATGGGAATCTGCTATTGTATTTGCTGCAACTGCGCTGGCTGAACACGTGGCATTCACATTTTGAAATGTACCAACTTCATTGCTTTGTTGAACAACACCATCCTGCACCATCATTGGGCATTCCCGCTTCCAGTGTCCCACACCCCCACACGCATGGCATGGCGACATTGTTTTCATCTCTTGCACGTCATTTTGAACCACAACAGTATTCAAATCTGGACCACGGTTCACAAAACCTCCCCGACCTCTGCCTCTTGTTTGTGGCTGGAACATTCCGTTCCCCGGAGACTGCTGCTGTACCATCTGCTGTACTCCATTTCCCTGCATCCCTGCCTGAGCTGCCTTTATTTGCATCACCATCACCTTCTCCTTCAGCTTTCTCTGCCTCAATTCAATCTCATCGCTACAGCATTTCGCATACTGCAACACTTCATCAATCGGTTTTGCTTGCCAACAGATCAAATGATTCTTAATCATCTGGCTAATCTCTGGTCTCAATCTTTCAACGAACCTGAACACAAGGTGGTTCATGTCCTTTGGTTCTATGACCTCCATGCCGCTATATGGTTTGAATGCCTTTAACAACCTCTCATAGTAAGCATGTATCGACTCTTTGCCTTCTTGTGCCATTCGATCAATTTTCTGCCAATCAATATTCTGTGGTGACACCTTCTGCTTCAAAAACTCATTCACCTTATGGTAGTATTTCATCACCTCGGGAGACGGTGCTCCTGTAGCCCTGTCCCTCGCCGGTTCCATTGTCGGCCAATCCACACTCCTCTTGCACTCTAGCCACACATTAGCTGGAACTATAATCTCAAACAATGTATTCAAGTCTTCCCAGAGACGCTTTGCAAGCTTCACAAACCTATCCGTTTGCTGATACCACTCTATAGGCTTCTCCCTCAACCTGGGATAATCATTTGTGAATGACAAAATGTCACCTCTGGACCACGGTACATGGACTAGGACCCCTCCGGCTGTTTCTCTCATTAGTAACATCTTTATTGTTACCGTGTGCGGAGCAGCCTTCGTCTGCTGCGATTCCAGGCAGTCACTTTTCCTCTTATCTCTCTTCTTTGCCCATCTTCCTCCCACTTCTCTAAAGCCCCCCAAACCCGTGCACTCTGTAGTATCTCCTTGAGGTGTGCCTTCATTCCAGTGGATCTCATGTGATCAAAATCTTTAGGTTCAAAGTCCAATCTATAACTCCTCTTCAGATGTTTAGTATTGTCTAAGTCTATACCGTATTTATCTGCCACGTTCGCTAACCTCTGGTGCACCGTACTCACTTCTTTGGTTATTTTCGGGCACAGGTACCTCAGTGTATGATTCTAATCTGTTCACTCCCATAGTCCCTTCAACTAGCTCTGCTGCTTCCACACCCAACCTCACAAAATTCAGGTATTCCTCTCTCTCGGACCGCTCTTCTGTCGCAGTAGTCTGCGGAGTGTTAAGCTTGTCTAACCACTCAGTCAACTGTTGCGCCGTTAAGCCTTACAACAAGATATTTCCAGCTTGCATCATTGGTGTCTGTGACATATTTTCACCCAATACCTGTGGTGTCAGTAGACCCAAACCTGCTTGTCTCATGGTCTCTAAAGGAACCCCAATCGGACTGAAGTCCAGCAAAGATCTAGACCTCTCTGCTGTCTGTTCTCCCAGTGTCATTCCCTGGGAGCTTCCTGTGAACCCTCCTTTTATCTCCTCTTGAGTCATTACCCCTTGGTCACATACACTAGGCTTCGCCTGCCCATATAGCGGTACTGGCGGACCAACGGTAATCGTCAATGATATAGCGGCTGGTGCCTGTCCGTTTCCCAATTCCGGTGGAGCATTAACTCCCATAGCTTGATTCATCATAGGTGCTGTAACTGACTGCGGTCTTGTGACCGAAGTGTAATTCGGGACCACCTGTTGCTGCGGCTGGGACAGCAATTGTGGAGTTGGCTCAATCTGCACTAACTTTGATCTTGTGTATACTGGATCAGGCGGCACCATCAAACTCGTACTCGTCTCTAATACTGGGACATCAGGGTAGAGCCTCTGAACTGGTGGTGGCTGCCACTGTCTCTGTGTGTCTGGTGCGGTGGATACACTAGCACCATTCTGTAACGGAGCTGATGTGATAACATTATTTGCCTGTGCTGCGCTTGTGGCTCCCTGATTTTGTGTCGGATTTACAGGATCTGCACTAGTACTCAGTCTATTGTCATTCATGGCATATGGCAGTCGATCATGTAACAACTGATTGAGAAACTCATCATCATCCGAATCATCTGCATCTGCCGAAGACTTCTGAGTCTCCTTCTGCTTGCTAGAGCTCTTGTCTGTTTTACAAGTGGCCTTTCTTCCATGTGTTTCGGCTTCTTGAGTTATTGCCGGAAACATCCTAACCTCCGCCTATTATTTCCCTTCTCCTACATCCTGGTCTCACTATCCCATCTGGCTTCTGCTAGAGTCTTTTCTGCTTTTCTCATTCTCCTCTCGAATTTATGTTGCCTCTGTCGTATGGCCATTAATTCCCAAATCGCTAAGGCCTCAAACTGGGCTGGTCTCAGAGGCGGTTTCTGCTCATTTAGCGCTTTCCGCAAATTTTCTAGGACCCCTATATTAAAGGTTTTATTCTCCGGAAGCACCACACACCCATCTTTCTCTGTTAATTTGCACCAATGCTTTAGCCAAAGACATGGCGCGACTCCCTTCTCTTCCATTACGGCATAAGCTGGAGTATCCTCTGGGGGTGTAGGCTCCCCCACACTTGCAGTAATATAGGTATCTACCCTCAGAGCACTCTTTAAAGACTTGAAAAACTTCATTTTTGCATCTTTTATTTTGTTTAGAATTGAATCAGGAAGTGACTTTAGTTCCCAGAACACTCTTCGCCTACCTTCTCAACCAATTGCCTCTCACGGACGGCTGCCAATCCGTGCGCGACCCCTCTCGGCAACTAACCTATCCCAGCGCGGCTCCAATGACGTCACACTCACATGCTGCGGCTGACAAAGTCTTGTGGCTTGTCTTCCTCACTCTCTATCCACACAAAAACTAATGCAATATATTGTGAGCACTTCCACAACAAAACCCAAATTTGCCAGTTTACTACAGGAAGGGTAACACAATTGCTTCAGAACCTTACAGAGATTTCATTTGAAGCCTCAGCCACTACTCTCTCCTTCTCAGATCCCGCACTCGCAAGCAAAATTCGACCCACATATTCTACTCTTTACTTGTCAATGGTTAGTTCTAGTGCACATTAGAACTTACCAAATCTCCATCGAAGGTTTCACTCACACAATTTGACTCAAACTGGACTCATCAATCACGCCCGATTGACCTATTAAACCGCGCAAATTACAACATAAACCAAGTATCTCATACACTTATCAGTAAACTCCGGAGTCTTAGACCACGCCGGGTCCGTACATCACCAACAACCACATGGACAATTTTTGAGCACAAAGCGCCACACTAACATGAAGTTTGCCGACTTCCCTACTCTCATACTGCGGAGAATGCCCACTCCTACTAAAACATTACCTGGCCTAAATTCTCACCAACCTCACAATTCACCTCGATATGCATAAGCTGAGTAAGCGCAAATTCCACTTCACTCATGCTATCACTAGTACGCCGAGAACATACCCAACTCACTTCGGCAAGCTCCGAGATTGCGGCTGACAAAGTCTTGCGGCTTGTCTTCCTCACTCTCTATCCACACAAAAACTAATGCAATATATTGTGAGCACTTCAACAACAAAACCCAAATTTGCCAGTTTACTACAGGAAGGGTAACACAATCGATTCAGAACCTTACAGAGATTTCATTTGAAGCCTCAGCCGCTACTCTCTCCTTCTCAGATCCCGCACTCGCAAGCAAAATTCGACCTGCATATTCTACTCTTTACTTAGCAATGGTTCGTTCTAGTGCACATTAGAACTTACCAAATCTCCATCGAAGGTTTCACTCGCACAATTTGACTCAAACTGGACTCGTCAATCACGCCCGATTGACCTATTAAACCGCGCAAATTACAACATAAACCAAGTATCTCATACACTTATCAATAAACTCCGGAGTCTTAGACCACGCCGGGTCCGTACATCACCAACAACCACATGGACAATTTTTTTGCACAAAGCGCCACACTAACATGAAGTTTGCCGACTTCCCTACTCTCATACTGCGGAGAACGCCCACTCCTACTAAAACATTACCTGGCCTAAATTCTCACCAACCTCACAATTCACCTGCGATATGCATAAGCTGAGCAAGCACAAATTCTACTTCACTCATGCTATCACTAGTACGCCGAGAACATACCCAACTCACTTCGGCAAGCTCCGATATTCCGGGAAAGTCATTTGGGACTTAGGGGCACACCATACCTCCAATTTGCATTATCTAAAAAAAAACAATTCCAAAACAATGGTCCCTCGTCCTAGGGCCCCAAAGGGCCTAACTGTCCTCTGCTACCAGAACTGATAACACGTCCCGTCTTAGATAATTTAATTAGTCTGGTACTCGTTTTAGGCCAGTGACTCTTTTGACCCTGATTGAAGACACCTCAGGACGAGACAATTAGTCAACATAGGAATCAATAGATCAATAACATCATCAATATTAACTATAACAAATTGATTCAATTTGGATAATGGCATAAGTAAGAATCAAATCACACCGATACCTCTCAGTCGCGGTTAACCACACGGATTTAGTATGATTTGTGATATTTATTCCCTATTGATTACACCTCTACGAGGAAGTTTATTAGTCTCAGTACCAGGAAACACATCAACACGGTAATAATATGGTAACTCGAATAAGACTTCATCAATGCAAAAATCATAAACATTAGAACAAAGCACGTCGTCAACATGGGTTAATCTTAGCTGAGTATCATTAGCACATTATGCAACCAAGCATAGATTCAGTCATTTGTCTATTTGCTTCCGTTTAGTGAATTCCTTAACTATCCTCGAATTAGCATTGGCATGTTGGGCTCCATGCAAAACAATTTAACAACACAAATTTAGAAAACATCTAACCATGGTCTCTAGCAAAAGGAAGCAGTTGGTACCCAGAAAGAATCAGACAATTACAATTTCATCCTCATATAGTTACCCTCCGTAATGGGTCAGCATACAGAGTCAGTCTTCATCCTCAGGACATCAGTTGATTCACCATCAGCCAGGAAACACAGCAAAGTTCAGCAGGGCGGGCAATAAGGGACACTTCCATCATAAGGAGGAATAGTATGAATCGGGCAAGGCAGAATAAGAATGGTTCGAAGAGATGAACCGCAAAGTCTCCAAGACAGAGTGACAAAGTGTCTAGGCAATAGCAAAGGCACGTAATGGCTATGGCAAAATAATGGCATATATTGGCTGATTTCTCCTGGTGTCAAAACATTATATTAAACTTGTTGTACAGTCCCCTAATCTCCTATTGAGCAAGTTTTGGTGCGCCATTATCTCCATCCAATGGTTTACTTGTCGCCTCATTTAGATTGTCACCTCATAACAGTTCTCACGTAGTTTATTGGCTTCTGTAATTGATGTCTCCAATGGGCAGAATGTCAGGTACAATTTAATGTTCTCGCGGTCCTCTCACAGACCCAGTCAGTAGTTCCATTGTCTATACCAGTTCAGGCAACCTTGTACCTGTTACAAGTTTACACTGTTGCATTCGGCAAGAATGTCTCCTTCAGCAAGTCGAGTCTCATGAGAAAGAATTTACTATGGTTACACACATCTAGCTTCTGGAAAAGTACGACTACATGTCCTTCAGCAAGTCAGCACATTGCACGTTAGAAAAACACATTTAATATGAAACCGGACAGCTAGGCCCCGACTCATGCGAACTAAGGCCTAGTGATTAATTAGCAAAACCTTAACATATAACTCTTAATACTAATACAAAATCATACATTAGTTTATTATTATTTCATTATTAGTCAGTTTCAATTATCATCATATACGTTGCTGGCCACTCCCCGTGGGCAAATTTCAAACACACGTTTAGTAAAAGCACATTAATATAATTTCTAGGCGGCATCATTATGCATTAATTCGCAAACCTTTCATGTTAATTTTGATTATAAAACTACACTCTAACAGAACGAAGTGGACACAGAAGAAATTACATCTAAACAATGGGACACCTTGTGGTGCAAAATCCCAAAGATATACTGAAGCATTGCACTCAGTGAAATAGCATAGCCAAACAGTGATCCATACCTCGGCAGGGTGGATTGTTCAAATTTGGCACATTCTTGCCATGGAACAACTCTCACACAATTTAACTAGGACCAAAACTAAATTCCAGATTATTTGGAGACCCTTACTGAGATACCTCAACCAAATTGAATTCTCCTCCTTTACACCCCATGACACAGGGCCATACAATTATTCACTTGCTGACTTATGGGAGGGGAACCCCATATAGTTACACATCTCACTGCCAACCCGGAGAACACCAGCGGTCCCAGGATCTGCATGATTCAGTGCCACAGAAACAAGATATGTTACAGACCTGAAACACGATTGATTTGCCTGGTTATTTGTTTTTGTTATGCTTTTACCTGTTTTTCTCCCTAACCTCTCCCCTTCTGCCCCTCACCACATTATGTCCTTGTTCAACTTCCTACCCTTTTCCCCTTTATCTCTTAAGCACTTTAAGCGGGTGGCGGAAAGTATTCATTGGCTGCTTTGTCGAGTTCTGCTATGCCAGCGTTTGTTATTGATGTCTGGATGCTGTACTGTACTTTTATTTGGAAATGTTGCACTAAAGAGATTCAAACAAAAAAATAGAATAAAACTGCTTGTAAATAAGTTTGTATTAGGCATGTGCCAATGAGCATTGAGATGTGAGCTTATGCTGTATTTTATGAGCTAATTTCCGAATCTGCTTAGGTGCTTTGTCCTTATTGGCTGGATCCACTCCAAATGTAGTCTGCGCTGGAACTTTATAAACTGTGTGAATCTCTGAACTTTCAGAGGATGTTCATCCTCCCTCCCACAGAAACTGAATTTTGGGCGCTGTGAATGTTGTTCTTCTCTCTTGTTCACTGTGGCTGTCTTTTCCTTCAGAAACTCACACCTTCCTCTGTTTCCCTTTTGCAATTGAACCGATCTCTTTTCGGCGAGGAGTTCCTTAGTGGTGATAACGCATCTACCCCTTATAAATTATCTATGCCTGGACACGTTAGAGGTCGGTGAACCTTTTAGCCGAGTTGGGCTCTCCTCATCCTAGAATAGTCAGCTCACTTAGATCGATAATCAATAACTATTGTAATCGATACCCAATACACAATTAATAGCTCGAAATAACACATTAGGAATCAATAACAGTTGGTGTTTCGACGCCACATGACCTTTCAGTCATGAATAACCACACCAGTTTATTAAAAGTTAAAGAGTTTATTTCCCCATATTAACAAAGCTAGCACAATGTATATAAGTCTCAAACCCAAAGAAATATGTATACGACCATTACTAGCTTTCCATAACGGCGGAAGAAACGCAATCTGCGCAAAATCTGTATTATAATGCACTCGGTTATAGCAATGCAAATCACTAATATGAGTAACTGAATTTGACTAATTTCGTACATCGGTCAGCAGAACAAGATTTCAATTCAACATGGTGCGTCAAGTGAATACCTCGACTAACCTCTAATCAGCATTGGCATGTGGGGTTTCATGCAAAACGAATTTAGTCAACACAAATTTTGAAAACTTCTAGCTTGGGCCCTATCAAAATAGCAGTTGGTACCTAAAAGGAAAAAAAACACTATGCATAATACAATTATCCTTTCATAATTACCAAATACAATCAGCATACAAGGAAAATCTTCGTCCTTCAGGTACCGGTTCGATCAGCATGGGACAGATTTAAAGGGGCAAAGTTAAGGGCAAGTTTCCTTGCAGCAGCAAGGAGAATGGGGCAAAGTTACTGCATGGGCAAGACGGGGCAAATCAAAGTTAAAGTCTCTAGGGTGAGAATTTTTAAAGTCTCTTTCTCTGGAATAGAGAAAGAGCATCAAGGTGTCATCCCAAGATGGCGTCTGGCATTTGGCTTCAAAGATGGCATCAAGGAAAATGGCTGACTTCTCTTTGTCCGGTGGGTTTAAGTAAGAACATTCCAAATTCTGCAGGGTCTTCCATTGGAGGGTTCATAGGGTGGCTTCAATTTGACCAATGAATAGTGTCTTTTCCTAGTACTCATTTATGCATACATTGTCCTTGGAGCCTTGGAACACAAGTTGCAACAAAGTTTGCCAAATTATTTCGGTATCAGTACTTTTATTGTCCGCACCTGCAGAGACTGACCTTGCTTGAGAAGGGATGAAACTGGCCTAGTACGAAACCTTAAGATAAATGTATTAGTCATCTCTACTGGAAAAATACAACCTTTAAAGTAAAATACAGCTTTTATTAATGCAAGTGAAAACAACGCAGTTAAATTTGAGACCAGGCAACTAGGCCAAAGCCTCTACTAAATTTAAGCTAAGCATAAAACAGTTCCAACAAGAAATCATAGCACATATTTGTAATTATGACGGATTACTACATTGTTCAACTCTTCAAGATAAATTAAGCTTGTTTATAATAATGGCGAACTACTCCGAGGGCACAATTTCCCTCGAGCATTATTTTCTTTACTAAAATCATACTACATTATACGATTTTGGTTACATGATGTATGAATATATGTTGGTCCTTCCTTTTCTGCGTTATCAATCCCTCCTCTGATGACTAATTATGTCATCACATCAAATCTTCCCACAAATTTTATTACATTAAAATTCTGTTTAGTAACTTGGCACTTCAGTCAATTCCCTCTTTCTTTTAGTTCCCTTTGATTTTTCTCTGTATATTTCTACCATTTTATTTTGTTCTTTCTCTTCTCTTCTCCTTTTGTTTCTTGTTTTCAATATTTTAATAGCCTTCCATATTCCCCAAATACCTAATAAACAAATTAATATTATTGTTATTCCTTTTACTATTTTCAGTAATATTCCTTTCCAAATGTTGCTGAGCCAATTTCCTACAGAAGCAAATCCTTTTCCAACATTTTCCCATACTCCTGGTTCTTTCAATTCCTTCAAATCCGTACTTTCGTTAGTTAAATTCGTAAGCATTTTTCTAATTTGCCCACTGTTGTCCAGGATATAAGAACAGCAGTGACGTGTACCAATCATTTTGCAAACGCCGCCATCCTTTGCTAAAAGAATGTCTAAGGCAATCCGATTTTGAAGAGTCATTGCTCTTTCTGCAGCAAGTTCAGCATCCATCAGGATTATAGCTCCTGAAAATTTTGTCAGCATGTTATCCACAATAGTAGACAACTTTCGTATCTTAATTGAATTCAATATGACTCCTACTGAAGGAATCATTGCTCCAAATATATCTCCTACCACACCAGAAGCTGTCTCCCTTTTCTGAACATGATGTGATTCAGACAGCTTTGGGAATTTCTTTAAGTCGTCTAGTTGATAAATCTTTGGGAATACTATTCCCAAATAACATCTCCCATACCATCCTTTAGGAAGTCGATAATAGGCGTTAAGTCCACAAATATAGTATATCCCTGGAATAACTGGGTCTTGTCCATTCAGCATGAACGTCCATTTAGCTTGAAACAAAAACGTATGTTTACATTCACTCGTTCCCACAAAGATTGTGTCATAATATGATTTAGATCTATGTACACAGAGCCTCCCTACGTGTAATGTATCTAAAGCTATTTTCCCGTGTGTTTTTATCGCGGCAAAAGCATAATTATCTACAGATGTCCTCTTGTGTAATTCCTTTTCCAATCTCTCCTTCTCCTCCTTCCTCCTATCATTAGTGTGATCTAGAAAGCTTTTCTCTATCGGTGGAAGCAAGCATGTAAGGTTTTCTCTGTGAGCGTGAGCTGTGTGAAAAGGTGATAATGGCTCAAAGAAACCCCTAACTAACTTTATATAATAATCTCTTGCTGTTTTACTCAGGAGCTCTATTATGGGGATATATGCAAATGTAACATCATAATTAGAATAAAAGTAGTGAATATACTCCTGGCCATAAACTCTGGTCATTAATAAACTACAGGAAATTCCATACGTAAGAGGCATGCTATGATATGTCACTCCTTCTTTTACTGAGGTAGGTATTTGTGTGCACACATAACAATCTTTCGCATCCATTGTCTCAACATACTCATTCAGTAAGCGATAGAAAATGTTTGAGGAAAGTTCCTTCTTCTCATGCAAATATTTCTCGTCTTGTTCGAGCTTCCGTTGAGGAGTTAGTTCAGTAGTAGTAGGCCTAGAAGTAGAAGCATCATTCGCGTCTCTCTCATTCTTCCCATGCATTCCAAGAACTATTGCTATAATTATTAGTACACATGCAGTTATTAAGCCTATACACACATATTTACAACACTTCATTTTACGTCCCTTTGTATTATTACCTGGCATGATCTATATAGAATCAGAAAGTTGAAGACACTTTATCAAATCAGGTTTGCAGATATATATATACAGCTGAACGAGTTAAATGTTCGCACAGTTTTCTTTAGTAGCTTAGTCTCTTATCGGTTAGCAGCTTTGCCTAAAAATCGGTTTCAAAGTCAATCAAGTTAGCAATGTCTTAGCCGGTTCAAAAGTCAATCAGGTTGTTATTGTCTTATTCGGTAATATTCATGGGATTTCACTTCTCAAGTGCCAAAGTGAAGTTCCGCTTCTTCGTTCTCAAGACTGAGAGATAGGAATTCATCTGACCAATCGTTAGTGGCTATGTATGCCCACTCCAGACCAGAATACCTTCTGCTCGGTATGCTTTTCCTTTTCAATTTTGCATCTCCTTTTGATTCTCTCTCACTGGTACTTTCTTCCTTGGCCGGGTCTTTCTCTTCGCTTGGTGTTGCTATTGCGACAGACACTTCTTTTCTTTTCTCTTTCAACCTTGGCCCTTCATTTTCATTTAATATTTCTTTAGTCCTTAGTTTCACTGGCGATAGGCTTTGCCTCCATTTCTCACTGTTTTCACCTGAGGGACCTGCAACTGGTTCTGGATGAGGTTGAACGACTTCGCCCTGCCCCGTCTCCTTTTCTTCCCCTAGGAGGTCAATCAGGTTTTCTTTTTCTTTTCCTGTATCGTCTGCTTCTGGGAAAGCCCTCCTCTGATCAGACTCTCCTGCTTCTTCACCTGTCGCAGGCTCCTTGTCACCCTCAGGATCTTCGTCACTTTCTGATGTTTCTCCTCCGTTCTCCTCAAATGGATCAGCTATTTCTTCTTCAGAAAATATCTCTCCCTCCTCTATTTCTGCTTGTTCGCCTCCAGGATCTCGTTGTTCTGTCTCGGTGCCTGGTACTCTTTTGTCAGTCACTGGCGATTTCAGCGCTTCAACTTCCTCTTCTGTGGGGCTCGTCACCCTTTTTGTGTGGCTGGCGTGAATCCACTTGGGAACTCCCGCACACTTCACAGCGGTGGTAGTTGTCAGAATCACTTGGAAAGGTCCTTTCCAACGGGGTTCCAGACACGACTTCCTCACGTGCTTCTTTATCATGACCCAGTCACCTGCTTTCAGGGCGTGTCCTGGACCTTGGATCGGTGGCAAGGTGGTTGCCTCCACCTGGTGAGAGAAAGAGCGTACCACATCAGCTAGACCTTTGCAGTAGTCCAACACCATATCATCTGTAATATTCAAAAGGGCATTTGCAGGAACTGCTGGAAGCCTCATGGCTCTACCCATGAGGATCTCGTGCGGGGACAGTCCAGTCTTCCCATCAGGGGTGTTTCTCATTGACATTAACACCAAGGGCAATGCGTCAGGCCATTTCAAGTTTGTTGATGCACATATTTTCGCCATCCTCGATTTCAATGTGCCATTCATTTGCTCCACTAGACCTGATGCTTCAGGGCGGTAGCTACAATGCAACTTTTGCTCAATGTTCAGCGCTGCACACAGTAATTTAATTACCTCGTTATTGAAGTGACTTCCCCTATCTGATTCTAAGGAGATCGGGAATCCGAAACGTGGTATTAGTTCTCTTAAGAGTAGTTTTGCAACTGTGAGACTGTCATTTCTGCGTGTAGGGTATGCTTCAATCCAGCGACTAAAAATACACACAATCACCAACACATACTTCAAGCCTCCATGCACAGGCATTTCAATAAAATCCATTTGCATCCTGCTGAATGGACCTCCTGCCCTTCCAATGTGGCTCAAATTTACTACTGTTCCCTTCCCTGCGTTCATTTGTTGGCAAATGACCCAACGATGGCAAACCACCTCAGCAACTTGACGGAATTTGAGGTTAAACCAATCAGTTTTGAATAGTCTAACCATGGCGTCCCTTCCAAGATGGGCTTGTCCATGGTAGAATCTGGCTAACTGTGTCAAAAGACTGTTTGGCAGAACCAATTTCCCTTCACTTGAAACCCATAAATCATCTAGTTTCTTTACGCATTGCAATTTTGTCCTTGAGAGTTTCTCGTCTTCACTAACATCGTTCTGTAGGGATTTCAATTCATCGATTGTATCTACAACCTTTAGAGCAAAAGCTTCACTTTGTTCAAGTTCTGGCTCATTTATCAAGTTCCATTCGTCTCTGAGCAATATACAGTTCAATGCGCAAAACCTTGCGACTTGATCTGCATATCCATTTACCAAGGAAACATAGTCTTGTGGTTTCGAGTGTGCACTGCATTTTACCACTGCTACTTCTCCTGGTAACTGGATGGCATGTAACAATTCTCTTATTCTTTCACCATTTTTCACTGGTGATCCTGAACAGGTCATAAAGCCTCTTTGCGACCACAACTGTCCAAAGTCATGCACTATTCCAAATCCGTACTGACTGTCAGTGTAAATGGTGACTTTCATTAATGCGGAAAGTTGGCAAGCTCTAGTAAGTGCTACCAGTTCCGCTACTTGTGCAGAGTAAACTCCTTGAAGCCAAGATGCTTCCAGAACACCTGTTATTGTACATACAGCATATCCTGCTTTCAATATTCCTAGTGCATCTCTTAAACATGAACGATCAACAAAAATAACTTGATTGTTTTCTTCCAATCGGGTGTCTTTGATGTCAGGTCTTGGTTTTGTGCAAAATTCAGTCACCTGAAGGCAGTCGTGCTTGATGTCTTCAGCGTTCTCAATTTCGACATTTTCACTGGGAAACGAGGTTGCTGGATTCAACATAGTGCACCTTTTCAGCTGCACATTAGGTGAACCCAAAATGATTGTCTTGTACCTTGTAAGCCTAGTACCGGTCATGTGCTCGATTGAGTGGGGAACCATGACTGTTAAAGGATGTCCCATCACTATTCCTTCACTCTGATTTAGGCTGATACCAACTGCTGCTACGGCATGCAAGCACCCTGGCAGGGCTGCTGCAACCGGATCCAAAGTAGCTGAAAAATATGCTACTGGTCTGTTTACGCCACCATGGGCTTGAGTCAAGACAGACAAGGAACATGCATCACGTTCATGACAAAACAATGTAAAAGGCTTTGTGTAATCAGGCATACCTAAAGCTGGAGCCCTGCACATGCATTCCTTTAATTCAATAAAAGCATCCATCTCATCTCCTTTCAGCTCTATTTCATCCTGTGCATCCTTCTGGGTCAGTTTCAGTAAAGGTTTTGCTAGAGTTGAGAAATTGGGAATCCATTGGCAAAAATAGCTCACCATTATCCAAAACGTTCTCACCTCTCTTCTCGTCTTTGGTGGACTCAATTGAAGCACACTTATTATTCTCTCTTTCATAATTCTTCTCGACCCTTTCTCTATTTGGTGACCCAAATATTTCCCTTTCTTTTGGCAGAACTGTAATTTTGAAGGGGACACTTTGTGTCCGTTCCTTCCCAAATGGTTCAATAGGGCAATGGTATCAGCCGTACAGTCATTTTCTGTCTTAGATGCGATCAGCAAATCGTCAATGTACTGTACCAAGGTTGATTCAAATGGTAATTCCAATGATTCCAAATCTTTCTTTAGAATCTGATTGAAAATTGATGGTGACTCCGAAATTTCTTGAGGAATTCGACACCAACTGTAGACTCGGTCTAGGAATTTGAAGCAAAAGAGAAATTGGCTGTCCTCATGGAGAGGCACAGAAAAGAATGCTTGTGACAAGTCAATGACTGAGAACCACTCAGCATCACAGGGAACTTGAAACATTATCACAGCTGGATTTGGTACTACGGGACAACATTTGACTATTATGTGATTTATTTTCCTCAAATCCTGAACAATCCTGACCTTTCCACTCGGTTTTATCAGTCCCATAATTGGTGAATTACATGGACTGCTTAACACTTCTTTTAGTACTCCCTGTTTTACAAACTCATTAATGAGTTGGGCGACTTTCATGAGAGTGTCTTGCGCCATGTGGTATTGTGGGGTCTGGGGAAAAGTTACATTGGGTTTTACAGTCACTTTCACTGGTTCTACTCCTTTAACCAATCCTACTTATTTCCCTGTCATATCCCACACTTCTTTTTCAACTGTTTCCTGTAACTCAGCAGGAATATCTGCTTCAGTGAGCATTGGATAAAGAGTAATCAAGGGATATTCTTCATCAACAGTTTCCACTTCGTCCCCTCCTACACTGTCCTCTTCTTCCCCATCACTGTTTGTCTGAATTTCAATTCCATCATTTGAACACATAATCGAGCATCCCAATATACACAATAAATCTCTCCCTAATAGTGATATCGGGCTTGAGTCACACACCACAAATTTATGTGACCCTTGACAGTTACCAATCCTGACTTGCACTGGGTCTGTGATTGGGTTTGTCAGATACCTATTTGCTACTCCCAGTACTTGAACTGTTCTCCCTGAAAGTGGCAAATTTGGTACTTCGATGCTTCTGACTGTAGAGCGTGTAGCTCCGGTGTCAACCAAGAACGAAACGCTGTGACCCATAACTCTTCCTTCCACCTACGGTCCCTTTTGATCAACTTCCAAGGATGCTGCAAGCATACAATTTCCCTCCTCATCTGAACTTTCACTCTCCCACACATCGTTTATTCCATTCTCACTGTAACAGGAATTGGTGTATTTTATCACTTTGGTTCATCCCTTGACCCGCGACCTGTTGAGGAAGCATTACTTGTTGCTGATTCATTAGTGCTAAGGGTATTTGCATTTTCTGATTAGGTACCATAGGAAACTGCTGTTGCATTGGCTGCAACTGTGCCATTTGTGCACAGGGCATTTGCACCTGCTGCGGTTGTATGGGTTGTAAGCCCTGCATCTGATTTACATTATTCTGAAAATTTGGATTTGGACCTCTCAATTTCGGTCCTCTCATATTCTGAAATGCATTGACATCATTGTTTTGCTGACCTACACCTTCCTGCACCATCATTGGGCACTCCCGTTTCCAATGCCCGACGATTCCGCACGTGTGACATGGCATCACCTTCTTCATTGCCTGTATACCATTTGGAATCATAACAGTATTTAAGTCAGGACCATTATTCACAAAACCTCCTCGGCCTCTGCCTCTCATCTGCGGTGGAAACATAGCATTCCCCTGCTGTTGCGGCATCTGTTGTTGAAAACCTTGCAGACCTTGCAAACCTGTCTGAGCTGCTTTAAGCTGCATCACCATCACCTTTTCTTTCAGCCTTTTCTGCTTTGTCTCAATCTCATCACTGCAGTATTTTGCATAGTTCAACACTTCATCGATCGATTTTGACTGCCAACAAAACAAATGCATTTTAATTATCTGGCTGATTTCGGGTCTCAACCCTTCCAAAAATCTGAACACAAAATGGAGCATGTCCTTTGCCTCAATCGTTTCCGTACCACTATAATTTTTAAACGCTTTCAACAATCTCTCATAGTACGCATGTATCGACTCTTTAACCTCTTGCGCTGTTCTGTCAATCCTCTGCCAATCCACAGTTTTCGACGCAACCTTGGTTTTCAAATGCTCAATCACCTTATGGTATAAACTCATTACCGTAGGTGGTGGTGCACCTGTGTCTCTATCTCTTTATGGTTCGCTTGTCGCCCAACCTACAGCCCTTTTACAATCTTCCCATAAATCTGCCGGAACCACAATTTTGAATAAGGTATTCAGGTCTTCCCAAAGACATTTTGCGAGTTTCACAAATCTATCTGTTTGTTGATATCATTAGATCGGTTTCTCTCTTAATTTAGGGAAATCATCCGTAAAGGATTGAATATTGCACCTGTGCCATGGTACATGTACAAGTTTTCCCCCTGCTGTTTCTCTCATTGGCAACATAGTTATCAGGTCGTCATTCTGTTGTGCTTTTTCATTCCGATCTGGGGTACTTTCTTTCTTTTTGTCCTTTTTCTTAACCCATCTACTTTCCCACTTATCTAGACATCTCCAGGCCTGCGCGCTCTGCAGTATCTCCTTAAGGTGCGTTTTCATCCCTGCAGATCTCATGTGTTCAAAATCTTTTGTCTCAAAATCTAGCCTGTAACTTCTGCTTAAGTGTTTAGTCTTACCTATGTTGATCTCGTTTCTGTATGCAATTTCTTATAACTTCTTATGTATGCTGCTCACTTCTCTTGTAATCCTAGGGTACATGTATCTCAGCTCTTCTTCTGTGTATGATTCTAACCTGTTCAGACCCATTGTTCCCTCTACCAGTTTATCTGCTTCCATGCCCAGTCTTATTTTATTCAGGTATTCCTCTCCCTTCCCGCTGGATGTACTCTGTGGGGAGTTCAGACTGTTGAACCATTGTGTTAGCTGTTGTGCATTCAGTCCCATCAGTGTAGCACTTACATCAACTGCTACTGATGGTTGCTGTAACGTTTCAGTCTTTGAAGTTAACAGTACTAATAGTGGTGGATTTGATCTTACCACAGTCGACGGAGCACAAATTGGAATTGGACTAAATCCCGACAAGGACCCAGATCCATTTGGCAGTGTTGCTATCGGAGTCGTTTCTGGAGTGTTTTCTACGCATCTTCTCCCTTTCTCACTTTGTGTCACTAACCCCTGATCGCATACGTTTGGGTTTGCCTGTATATACAATGGCACTGGCGGGCCCACAGTAATAGGCAGAGATATTGCATCTGGATTCTGTCTGTTCCCCGAATTCTGTGGCATGGTAATCCCCACATTATGGTTCATCATTGCTGGCATACCTAACTGGCCCTCTGTTATTCGAGTGTACCTCAGCACTTCTTGTACCTGCTTTTGAGGCATCAAAAATTGTGTTGATTCGGCTTGAATCAATGTCGGTCTTTGATAATTCTGTCCTCCCTGGGCCACTAAATCAGAAGTCATTCCCAAGTTATGCTCATCACAGCAGTGCCTTTGAACCTGTGGCTGATAATTATCAACAGGTTTCAATTTAGGCACGTCAGGATATATTCTCTGAATTAGTGGTATTTGTGGTGAGAAAGGCATATCGGAACTGCTCTGCCTCTGTGATATTCTCAAATTCGGTGTTACATTATCCTGTATTGGTTCTGGAGGGGCAGTACTAATGCTTGAGCCTTTTTCGCTTTCCACATATGGTGGCCGGTGATCATTCAGCAATTGTATAATGAACTCCTCATCGTCTGACTCGTCTGACCTTTTCGAGTTTCTGTTGTTCTATCTATCTCTGGACTGACTCCTGTTTGTTTTATAGGTAGCTTTCCTTCCTTCCGTCTCTGCTTCATCAGTAATTGCTGGAAACAATTTAATTCCCTGCAGTACGTCTGATCTCCAAACCTTTTGTGTGCTCTCCCATCTAGCATCCGCTAGTGTCTTTTCTACTTTTATTACTCTTGTCTCAAATTTCTTTTGTTGTTGGTTTCTAGCTATTAGCTCCCAAATTGCTAACGCCTCAAACTGTGCTGGTCTCGGAGGTACTTTCATGTCGTATAGTGCGAATCTTAAATTCTCCAAAACCCTTAGATTAAACGACCCATGGATAGGGAACGCTACACTTCCATGCTTTTCTGTTAATTTGCACCATTGCTTTAGCCAAAGACATGGTGCAACACCCTTTTCTTCAATCACGATGTAAGCTGGTGTACCCTCAGGCAGTGTTTCTTCTCCTACATTTGCTTTAATATATACATCTCCCCTCAAGGCACTCTTAAATGCTTTGAAAAATTTCATCTTTTCCGTCTTTTATTTTTCTAAAATATGTAATCAATAAGTGACTTTAATTCCCGGAATACTCTTCACTTGCCTTTCCCCACTAATTGCGCTTCACGGACTGCTTCCAATCTGTGCGCGACCCTTCTCGGCAACCAGCCTATCCCAGCACGGCTCCTAGTGACGTCACACTCACACACTGCGGCTGACAAAGTCCCACGGCTTGTCCTTCTTCATTCAGTTTCACTCAAAACTAATTTCTGCAATATATCGCGAGCACTGACCAAAAAGAAGAAAACAAATCTGTTGGTTTACTACAGGAAGGGTAATACAATCGCTTCACAAACCTTAGGGATTTTTCACTAGCCTCAGCAGTTATTCCATCTTTCTTGGTTTCCCACTTTCGCAAGATAAATTTGACCCGCAAATTTTACTCTCAACTGATCAATGAACTATTCTAGCGCGCCTTAGAATTCGTCAAATCTCAAAGTCGAAAATTTTCTTTCATGCCTCAATATTCATACCGACTTGTTGACCACGCCCGATCAACCTACTAAACCTGAACAGATTACAACATCAATCAAATGTCTCATACACTTTTCAACATACTCC